>NC_138768.1:402720945-403263445 GCF_965119305.1 Pelophylax lessonae | reverse complement strand
AATCCTACCTGATCAGGGTGTATCAGCGAAGGAAGGAATGGTAGTAGTCTCTGAGCTATCGCTTTAGCGTAGATTTTCATATCAGTGTTTATAAGTGATATAGGTCTGTAATTCTGTACCTGTTCTGGGTCTTTACCTGGTTTAGGTATGGTCGTTATTACTGATTGCAACATCTCTTTAGGGATGGAGCCAGAGGTCGCAAGAAAGTTGAAGAGGTCTGTTAGGTGGGGAGAGAGAATAGAGGCAAATTGTTTGTAATACTCATTAATGTAACCATCTCCTCCTGGGGCTTTATTTGATGGGAGAGTTTTGATAATGTTTTCTATTTCTACCAATGAAAATGGGTGGGATAAAGTTTGAATTTGGGCCGGGGACAAAGTGGGAAGTTGTAAGGAATGAAGGAAGGCTTGTATTGATTCAGGGGTGGGTTTGTGGGTGGACATGTCATCTTTAAGATTGTAGAGGGATGGGGAATAGTCGCCGAATGCATTGGCTATGTCCACGGGGTTGCTCAAAAGTGACTTGGTAAACGGATGATATATACGGGTTATTTTGGATCTGAGACGCCGTTGTTTGATAGACTTTGTTAATAAGGAGCTTGCTCTATTCCCTAAGGAGTAGAAATTTGCTTTAGATTTTCTTAGACGAGTAGCATATTCGAAGGACAATAGGGAGTGAAGCTTATTTCTGTCATTAAGTAAAGAGGAGGAGAGGGATGGGGAGGGAGAGTGTTTATTTTTTTCCTCTTTAGTTTTAATGGATTCTAGTACCTCTTCAATTTGTCGCGACCTCTGTCTCTTAATACAAGTTTGTATTTTAATAAGAATGCCTCGCATAAAGGCTTTATACATAGACCATAGCGTTGGGATCAAGATGTCCGTGGTGGTATTTGTCTCAAAGAACAGCGAGTGGGCTTCTTCTATTGTCTTACGATGTTTTGGGTCCGATAGGAGAGACGGATCTAATCTCCATAGCCGAGGAAGAGAGGTGCTCTTGCGAGTACCTATAGTAATACTCACTGGAGCATGGTCAGACCATGTTATTGTTCCAATAGACGAAGAAGTGATCTGTTGGAGTGTCCATTTGTCCGTAAGAAAGAAACTGATTCTTGAGTAAGACAGGTGTGGGGGAGAAAAGTAAGAGTAATCTCTTTCGGCTCCGTGTTGACATCTCCAGATATCGTATAAATCATTGGAGTGTAGAAGAGAGTTGAGAGCCTGGTAGGTAGGTTTTCTTTTTGACGAAGTGTCGAGTTCGGCGTTGCCAATAATGTTGAAGTCACCTCCTATAATTAGATGACCGCTTTTACATGTTGATATTTGCGAAAAAAGTTTTTTACAAAAGCGAATTTGTTTAGTGTTTGGTCCATAAACATTGACAAGGGTATATCTGGTTTGGTTGATATCACATACAAGGATGTGGAAGCGTCCATTTGGGTCCGCAACTTCTGAATGCTTAGTAAATTGGACTGAATAGTGGATTGCTGTTAGAACCCCATTTGTTTTTTTTAGTGTTCGAGGCCAAGTAGGTGTTGGAGAAACGTCTTAGGTGGAATTGAGGAGTTTTAGATACAGCAAAATGAGTTTCCTGAACGAAGAGGATATCCATTTTAAGCAAGCGAGTCTTTGTTGAGTAAGGATCTCTTTTGTGGGGAGTTAAGGCCTCTTACATTGAGAGAAGTAAGTTTAAGTGCCATGGTTGGAGAAGTAACAAGCTATACATAGGCGGTTTGATGAATGAACGGGACTTGCTTGAATATCTTAAGCGGTATTCGATGGTTGGTGATTCATCAGACGTCGAATGTTGAGTAGGTGGTAAATTAAAAGAGTTGTTATCCATTTTTGTGTATTTAATTCGTATAGATGAGATGTAGGGTGAGTGTTTCGAAGTGCGTCGAATGGTACTTAGGTGTAATAATGACTGGAAGAGTGTAATTAAAAATGAACCAAAAAAACAGAAAAAATGGGTAAGAAATACTTGCAAAAAATGCAAGTGCATAGGGTAGCAAAAAGGGCTACCCTAGGGATATGTGGGGAAAAGTTGTTACCCATATTAACAATAGGTCAATATGGGAAAAAAACATATCTAAGTTGTAAAATTAAGGATAAGCTGAAGTTCTCCAGCTGATGGTTTCCGAATTTAAAGGTAGGTCCATGTGTAGGACTGAGTAACAATGATTGTGACTACTCCGCCTCCATTGGATGGGGCTGGCGTGGGTTGTGAGGGTGAGTATCATCCGGAATGATATTCCATTCTCTTAGTAATTCAAGGCCAGCTTCTAATAGTAAAAGATCTCCCTTGGCGTTTGATGGTAAGCGTGGTCGGGTAGCCCCATTGGTATCCCTTGCCGTTCTCGCATAAGGCTTTGGTGATAGTGACCAATTTTTTCCTATTAAGTAAGGTTGCTTTCGATAGGTCGGCGAACAATTTGATGCCTGCATGTGAAGGTGGAAGCTGTGTTTGGTGTCTTGTCGCAGACATGATTTTTTCCTTCACATGATAGAAATGTATTCTTGCCAATACATCTCTGGGTATAGAAGCAGGGAGGAAGTCAGGGTTGGGGATCCTGTGAGCCCTGTCAATGGCTAATTCTAGGTCAGTAATTGAAGGAACAAGGTGTTTCATCAATTGTTGAATATATGGGATCAGTGCTTCAAATGTAATAGATTCTGGTATTCCGCGGAATTTGATAAGTCAGCTAGTTTTATTTCCAAGCGTTGTTTTTCAGTTTCATAGTGGGTATGTGCATCCACTACAGCATTATGGGCTGTGCATAACTCACTCATTCTTGTCTCCACATGGGACAATCTGTGTTCATGCTCTTGTACTGCTTGAGAAATTGGGGATAAAGTTGTAGAAAGATCCATGTGCAGAGATTGCCTTAGTGAAAGAAGCATATTCTTCATTGTTAGTTCAGAAATAGGTTGATCTGAAGCTGGAAAAGCTTCTATGTTAGCCTGCATGTCAGGTGCTGGTATAGAGAGAGAGATGTCTGCTGGAGCTGACAGGCAGGGGAGAGGCATGTCTATACGTGGTTTAGATCTGACAGGTGTTCAAGTGCATAAATGACATAAAATTCTCTAATGCATGAATAATAAATAATTAAAAATAATTAGAATAATATTTCATAAAGTGCAAATAACTATGCTGTGCTAAAAATTGTGCAGAATTACTTGTTATATATCACAAAAAACAAGTGCAAAATAGTGCTATACTGGAGTCCATATAATAGTCCTTTTTTCCAAATTATAAAAGTGCTGGTGCTTATTCCGTGCTGCTTGTGGGGTTTCCCCCTTTGTAGATCTACTTACCACAATGTGGCTATAAATGCAGGAAGTGTTGGTCATGGTAATCCTTGGACTCATTAAGGGTTGCTGTAAATCCGTAAGAATCCTTTTCCAGATTTGATAATCCCAGGTGTCCTCATAAAAACAAAAGGCTTTCCATAGTGAAGACCGTTTAAAATTCAGATTTATTGAGGTAAAAATACAATAGGATACTCACAAACATGTTAAAATACAAAGACATGTAGATGTGCACTCGGTTCGGTGGTTAGCTGCTCCCGCAGCGTGCGCTTCACCGACCGGATATCACGTGACAGACCGCTCGGCCAATGGCTAGACGTGTTTCGCTGTTGAACACAGCGTCTTCTGTAGCTAGCTTACCGAGCCTGTCACTGTGCTATAAATACTCATACACTATGCGTCTCTTCCGGTTACCGCTATGTTTTAATTGATTACTTGTATATTTCACTTGGCTACTTGTTTAGATTACTCTATTGTTGTCTCATGGCTTGATTATTCCTAAATCTTATTACAAATAACAAATGATCTGTAATATGTTTGCGATCATTGTAATAGCCGGTTAATAGACACACTGCCCCCTAGAGAGTAATGTGAAACCTGCTCTCTTGATGTAACGTCTATCAAGGTCATTCTCTTATTAATCTTTCTAAACTCGTACAATCTGCTAATATATAAATCAAAATAGATACCTATTTGATTCTAATAATATGAAAAAAAATATACATATACCAATACTTCTTTAAACCATGTGATTTGATATGCCTCATCAGACTGCCACCTATCGGTGGGTGCTGTAATTGTTGCTTTACAACTACTTGTGTGTATGTGGCCATACACCTTCCAATTGTATCCGATCTGCCCACTTTTGGTATATGGGATCTGCAGGATTATTTTATATAGTTTCAAGCTTAAAAGTGGATTTAATCATTGCAAATTTATATTAAAAATACATGTTAAAATATTAAATTATTAAAACCTATAAAATCACTTAAAAATCATTTATGAAGCAATTGATGGCAATTTCTACATTCAGTCCCTTCGGTGTCATACTATCAAGTTTATGGATCCACCATGTCTCATTCTGAGAGATGGCTCTTTTCATGTTGGTGCCTCGCCAATGTTTTCCTTTGGTGTCTATACCGCAGAATTTTAATTTGCTCGGGTCCTTATTATGGTGGATTCTAAAGTGATTTGATAGGCTGTGCTTTTTAAAGCCTTTTTTGATGTTAGCCACATGCTCTCTTAGTCTTATCCGTAACTCTCTGGTTGTGCGTCCTATATATTGGAGTCCACATTCACATTCCAATAAATAGGTGACGTGAGAGCTTCTGCATGTTATAAATTTATTTATTTTAAATTTTTGTCCTGTGACTGTGGATTTGAATTCAGTTTCTTTCCTGGACTTGTTGTTCTTTTTACATGTACGACATATGACACATTCACCACATCTGTAGTAGCCTTTTTGGTCCAAAAATGTTACCATTTTTTTGGGTGGATCAGGGATATTTTTGGCTATTATATCTTTTAAAATCGGGGGTCTTCTATAGATAAAATTCGTTTTTTTTGGTAAAATTTTACTAAAAGTTGGATCTCTCATGAAAATCGGCCAATGTGTTTTAAAAATATGTTCTAATTGTTTATACTGCCGATTAAAATTTGTACAAAAGGCTGTCTGGTAAGATTTTTCTGTTTTTTTCTTCTTTGATCGTAATAGTTCCTTTCGGTCCATATTGGTTACCTTTTTCTGAATCTGATGTAAAGTTGACGACTTGTAACCTTTATCTTTAAATCTTTCTATTAATACATTAGATTGTTCTAGAAAGTCTTGTTCTGCCTGACAATTCCTTTTGATTCGAAGTAGCTGACCTTTAGGTACCGCGGATAGCCATTTGGGATGGTGGTTACTGCTCATTGGAATGTAACTATTCCTGTCGGTACTTTTAAAGTACGTTTTTGTGGACATCTGGTTATTGGATTTAAAAATAGTTAAATCTAGATAGTTGATTTCCGTTTTATTTATGCTAGCCGTAAAAGAAATTTGATACCTGTTAACGTTCAATTGTTCTAAAAACTCTGTAAGTGATTCTTGAGAACCTTCCCATATGATTAAAATATCATCTATAAATCTCTTGAATCCTCTTAATTGGGGGTGTGGATTGTTATAAATATATTCCGCTTCCCATTTATTCATAAAAATGTTGGCTACTGTGGGTACGTACTTTGCCCCCATAGCCACGCCTTTTATCTGTTTGAAAAAGTGCTTGCAGTGCCAAAAATAATTATTGCACATTGCCAATTCTAAAATGTCAAGTCTAAATTCAATTTGGGGCAAAGGTAATCTCTTATCTTCTTTAAGGGCCCACTTAACTGCTGCCATGGCATCTTTTTGCTTACTATTTGTGTAGAGTGAGTTAACATCCACACTGGCTAGAATTGTGTTATCAGATGTTGTTATATTTTCAATGTAATTTATTACGTCTTTGCTGTCTTTAATATAGGATTCAGTTTTTTGTGCTAAAGGCTGCAAATGGTAATCGATGTATTCACCCACTCTTGCAAAAATGGATTCGATTCCATTAATAATAGGGCGTCCTGGGGGTTTTGCTAAGTTCTTATGTATTTTAGGTACTTGATAAATGATTGGCATTTTGGGTGCGTCAGGTATCAAATATCTCATTTCTTTTTTGTTTAAGATGTCGTCTTTATAGGCTTTTTAAATTATTTTTGTTAATTTGGCTTTCAATTTATTTAGTGGATTTCCTTTTAGTTTTTGATATGTCTCACTGTCATGTACAATTCGATCCAACTCTTCCATGTATTGGTCTTTGTCTAAAATTACTACCCCCCCCCCCTTTGTCTGCAGGTCTAATAATGATATTTTTCTTTTTCTCCAAAGCTTCTATGTTTTGTTGTAATTTCTTACTGCCTGGGACTGGGTGTATGGATATTTTTTCGATGTCCTGTTGTACCATAAGCTTGAAGACATCTAGGCATTGATTATTGTTGGGTTTGGGGTTGAATGTGGATTTGTTTTTTAAATTACTATGTATAAATCTCTCTTGTACTGTATCAATTGCTTCATTTGTATTGTTGGATTTATTTGCATAATACTTTTTAATATTCAAAGTTCTCACAAACTTATGTAGGTCAATAAATGCTTGAAACTTATTTATGTTCTTTGGGGGAGCAAACTTGAGTCCTAGCTCGAGGATACGTAATTCCTCTTCATTAAAGGTTACTTTACTTAAGTTAAATATGCCTGATCCTAATTGACTCGTTTTCGTTTTCCTTTTCCCCCCTCTGCATCCTCTTTTCCTTCGGTGTACTGTGGATAGGTGGGTGGTGCTTGGTATGTGTGGGGTCCTTGGTGTTGACCCCTGGGTCTCCAGTAATATGGGTTTCCCCTTGGGGGGACCCAATAGGATCCTCTCCCTCTGTTGCCCCTCCATGGGGGCCTTCCTTGTCCCCTGTGCCAAAAATCCCCCCGATAGGAGGGTTGGTGTTGATACCCTTGGTTGTGGTAAGGTGGCGGTCCTCTGGGTCTCGGGGATGGGGTATTTTGATTCAGTGTGTCAAATCTATTATCTGTAGCCACATTGTACTGTGGTGAATCTCTATACTGCTGGGGAGTTTGATTGGCAAAAGAAGTACTTGGTGTTGGTGTACTTAACGGGAAGGGATCATTATCCCTTTCAGGTGAGGAGTCTCTGGAGAGGATCTGGTCCTCCTCCACCAGCTCCTGCCATTTATAGACGTTACCTGCCTTATAATCATTTTGATCTCTCTGAAATTTTTTTATTTTTTTCCTTTGTGTGTCCTTATCAAGTTTGGAGATGAACTCCTGTGTACTTTTCATCCTGTCCTTATACTCGCTAGTATTAACATGTGGTTGTAAAGTTTCTTTTAAATTAAGGATCTTACTTTCTAGCATTTTTAGTTTACTTTTGCTTCTCGTTAATATTACATCCAGCAATTTTTGTTCACAGGTATTGAAGAATGTATACCAGTTATCATTAAGTTCTTTGTTATCTAGACCATTGTTGGGGGCCAAATCCCAGCGTAGTCTCCTAGGTGTCATACATTCCTTTATGTATTGTTCCAAGGTTGTAATGTCCCACCACACCCTGACTTGTTTGTCCAGGGTGTGCTTTATTGCTTTGAAACTTTGGCCTATATCCAAAGCTGTGGGATTGCTGGAGAATATTTCTTCAGTATTGATTTTTCTTTTTGATATAAAATCAAATAGCTCCATAGCTGCTGAGGGATAAGTATGAAAACTTAAAGAATGTAAGACTGGAAAACCTCGCGCTTATGGTGAATAGATCTCAAATAAATAAATAAATATATATGTGAGCTGCCTGCTGCAAGAAAAAAGTGCAAGTGCTTTTTAGATGTGTTGGTCAGTGATTGCAGCGCTGCTACAAAGTGTTCAAGTGCATAAATGACATAAAATTCTCTAATGCATGAATAATAAATAATTAAAAATAATTAGAATAATATTTCATAAAGTGCAAATAACTATGCTGTGCTAAAAATTGTGCAGAATTACTTGTTATATATCACAAAAAACAAGTGCAAAATAGTGCTATACTGGAGTCCATATAATAGTCCTTTTTTCCAAATTATAAAAGTGCTGGTGCTTATTCCATGCTGCTTGTGGGGTTTCCCCCTTTGTAGATCTACTTACCACAATGTGGCTATAAAAAGCAGGAAGTGTTGGTCATGGTAATCCTTGGACTCATTAAGGGTTGCTGTAAATCCGTAAGAATCCTTTTTCAGATTTGATAATCCAAGGTGTCCTCATAAAAACAAAAGGCTTTCCATAGTGAAGACCGTTTAAAATTCAGATTTATTGAGGTAAAAATACAATAGGATACTCACAAACATGTTAAAATACAAAGATATGTAGATGTGCACTCGGTTCTGTGGTTAGCTGCTCCCACAGCGTGCGCCTCACCGACTGGATATCACGTGACAGACCGCTCGGCCAATATTTTTCACTTTCTGCTATGTAACATTACCAATAAAAAAAAATGTAAAGATCACATTTTTTCATCACAATTTGTATTGTGCTACATATTTATGGTAAAAAAAATCCCAATAGGCGTATTTTGATTGGTTTTGCGCAAAAGTTATCACATCCACAAACTACAAAATATGCTTTCTGGAATTTTTTTTTTTTTACCAAAAATATGTAGCAGAATACAAATTGGCCTAAACTAAATTTTTTTTACTGGGAATGTTTTATAGCAGAAAGTAAAAAACATTGTGTGTTTTTTTTCAAAATTGTCAATTTTTTTTTGTTTAAAGTGCAAAATCAAAAAACCGCAGAGGTAATCAAATACCACCAAAAGAAAGCTCTATTTGTGAAAAAAAAAGGACAGCAATTGTATTTGGGTACAGCGTTGCATGACCTCGCAATTGTTAGTTAAAGTAACGCAATGCCGAATCGCAAAAAATGGCCTGGTCATTAACCTCCCTGGCGGTATGATTCTTTCCGATTTTAGGTGCTGAAAGCGGTACAATTATTTTGCTATTAATTCTTAAGGACGAGCAGCCCAAACCAACTATTTACATATGAATTTTTTTTACTGTGAGTTCTTCTTTATAACATCTCGGGTATGATAAAGTTTGAAACACAAAATCAAAAATTATAATATAATAAATGACTATAAATAAGTTAAAGTATATATATATATATATATATATATATATACAGTATATATATATACGTATACATATATTTTATATATATATATATATATATATATATATAGATATACATTTATATATATATATATTTAAAGTACAGTAAAATTGCAGGAAAGGGCACGGGGGGGGGGGGGGGGCAAACTAATATCAATTTATTTTAATTTGTAATGAAATAAGTGTGTTTGTGTTTTTTACTTTTCAAATTTGCCACCGGTTCCACCCCCCTGTCTTTCTCGGTGTCACTAATCCGCGCCCATGGGTCCCAGAGACTCCAAATTTTTAGCAGCCGTAGGGTGATAAATGTACAGCGGATTATATATACATTACGATTCTACTGCACTGTAATCTGATCCGTCCCGATAGATGTGCAGAGAGCGAGGCAGAATCTGACAATAGATTCTCTCCCCTCCTCCGTCCTGGATCACAGGAGTGCAATTCAATGTCAGTCCAGGCACCACATCATCATGACAATGATGTTTAATTTGGGTGTCCCCATCGGAGTGCCTCCTTGCATCAGTGTCCCTATCGGAGTGCTCCCTTAAATCAGTGTCCCCATCGGAGTGCCTCCTTGCATCAGTGTCCCCATCGGAGTGCCTCCTTGCATCAGTGTCCTCATTGGAGTGCTTCCTAACAGCAGTGTCCCCATTGGAGTGCTTCCTAACATCAGTGTCCCCATCGGAGTGCTCCCTTAAATCAGTGTCCCCATCGGAGTGCCTCCTTGCATCAGTGTCCCCATCAGATTGCCTCCTTGCATCAGTGTCCCCATTGGAGTGCCTCCTTGCATCAGTGTCCCCATTGGAGTCTGTAAAGAAAAGCGCACGCAACCTCGGGCAATAACGCTTTAATAAAGGACAACAACACAGTACATTGGAATTGCACTCACACTTTTCCTTTAAGACAATCGCTTTACAGCATTCCAACAGGAGCTACTCGCTCCTCCCGTCCCTCCAGATGGTGACTCTGCGGTCTCCTCATTCGCGGCTGCCGCCGCTGTTTCCCCGCTCTCCTTCACTTCCTGTGTTGCCTGGTCACCGGATGCCGGTTCTAGTGCGCCTGTGCACTATACCAACGTAATCTACGGCGCCTCAGGAGAGCCTCAGCCAAAGCCGGAGCCACAAGTTGTACGGAGCTGCGAGGTGGGAGATATGGTAGGCTCCTACAAATGCAAGCAGAGCAGATGTAAGGCTTGTGCATTTATGCAACATGGCAAAAGTAGCTTTACATCAGTTGCAGGGCGCTCCTATAATATCAAACAATTCATTAGCTGTGGTACACAGTTTGTGGTCTATGGCTTGAGGTGCCCATGTGGCTTAATTTATGTTGGCAGGACAGTTAGAGCTATGCGCACCAGGTTTGGCGAACATCGCCGGTTTATTGAGCAGAAAAAAGACAAGCACAGCGTGCCAAGACACTTCTGTAAAGCGCATGGTGGGGATACTGCAGGCCTGGAATTATTTGGGATTGAAGCCATATCTATGACTCTCCCAGAAGGTGAAAGGTTTTCGATCCTGTGCAGGCAAGAAACATTCTGGATCTTTACGCTTGGGTCCATGTCGCCGGGTGGGCTCAATGAGGAGCTGGAAGTCAACACGATCATTTGACATATCAGCACGTGGGTGTGGGCATGGTAGAGTGGGTTCCAGCACATGCACATACACATGGTTACCAAGGGTAGGGAACATAGTCCCTGCCAGGCCATGTGTCTGTGAAGTGTGCACGGAGGCATACGCACATTCGTGTCCACACAACAATATCTGAGCAGCTGGGTATGTGAATAGGTGTATATGTATAGATATATATTTGGGGATACTCAGGGTGTCACCACCGATGGGTATGTGTAGGTATATATATGTGTATTTCTCATGTGTGTGTGTATACATATATATATATATATGTGTGTGTGTGTGTGTGTAGAAATATAAACAACTGTCGTGTAGTACATTTGGTTGGCCCATATGGAGTAGTATCCTCATATACTAATTGATATTTGCATATGTGCCATATGGAATTGAATCTTATCTTACTGAATTCTAATGAGACTAGTATTTTTATATATTTTTTATATATTTATTATGTGTATTATCCTGACTTATGAAATTATCCTGGTAGATGGATGAGAGATAATGTGGAATTAATATGATCCGTCGACTATTGGTATTAGGAAATGCTGATGTAGCTTAGAGTCTTATATACATATATACTTTTAGGATACGTTTATGTATTTTTAGCAGGAGACAACCATTGCTATGTAGGGAATGTGATATCCAAACATGTATCTATAATAGCTCTGGTTAATATCTGCGCTGGTATTAAATTGTATTTTAAATTTTAAATTGTATTTTAAATTGTATCTTAAACTGTATCTTTAATGTATGTTTTTTAATATATGTTTTTTAAAAGTGGATAGCCCCTTGCTTCTCCCGTCCCAGCCAAGGTGGATAAGGATTATTGGTTACTGGCCCCTTTAAGAATACACAATTAAATAATTAGGGCCGATGGTATCCCGGGTATATAGGGAGGGGCATTAGCAGGAAGCAAGGTGGGACCTGAGGAAGGAGGCTCCGCCTCCGAAATGCGTTGTCCGTAGTAACAGCAGAGGCAGTGCACCCGTGTCTTGAATCTCCCACCTCGCAGCTCCGTACAACTTGTGGCTCCGGCTTTGGCTGAGGCTCTCCTGAGGCGCCGTAGATTACGTTGGTATAGTGCACAGGCGCACTAGAACCGGCATCCGGTGACCAGGCAACACAGGAAGTGAAGGAGAGCGGGGAAACAGCGGCGGCAGCCGCGAATGAGGAGACCGCAGAGTCACCATCTGGAGGGACGGGAGGAGCGAGTAGCTCCTGTTGGAATGCTGTAAAGCGATTGTCTTAAAGGAAAAGTGTGAGTGCAATTCCAATGTACTGTGTTGTTGTCCTTTATTAAAGCGTTATTGCCCGAGGTTGCGTGCGCTTTTCTTTACAGATTTGAATTGTTTTGATCCGCCCCCCCCCCCCAGTGGAGTGAGAGAGGAGCAGCAGCAACCAGGACATTTCAGCTATAAAACATACAAACAAAGGAGGTGAATACATGGACAGCGCCATGGGCTGGTGAAGTACTCCTCTTTGTACTTGTTGTATATCAGCATGTGCAGGATCTGTCCTTCTTGATTGTCCCCATTGGAGTGCCTCCTTGCATCAGTGTCCCCATCGGAGTGCTTTCTAACATCAGTGTCCCCATCGGAGTGCTCCCTTAAATCAGTGTCTCCATCGGAGTGCTCCCTTAAATCAGTGTCCCCATCGGAGTGCCTCCTTACATCAGTGTCCCCATCAGAGTGCCTCCTTACATCAGTGTCCCCATCGGAGTGCTCCCTTAAATCAGTGTCCCCATTGGAGTGCCTCCTTACATCAGTGTCCCCATCAGAGTGCCTCCTTACATCAGTGTCCCCATCGGAGTGCTCCCTTACATCAGTGTCCCCATCGGAGTGCTCCCTTAAATCAGTGTCCCCATCAGAGTGCTCCCTTAAATCAGTGTCCCCATCGGAGTGCCTCCTTACATCAGTGTCCCCATCAGAGTGCCTCCTTACATCAGTGTCCCCATCGGAGTGCCCCCTTAAATCAGTGTCCCCATCGGAGTGCCTCCTTACATCAGTGTCCCCATCGGAGTGCTCCCTTAAATCAGTGTCCCCATCGGAGTGCTCCCTTAAATCAGTGTCCCCATCTGAGCGCTTCCTAAAATCAGTGTCCCCATCGGAGTGCTCCCTTAAATCAGTGTCCCCATCGGAGTACCTCCTTAAATCAGTGTCCCCATCGGAGTGCCTCCTTACATCAGTGTCCCCATCGGAGTGCTCCCTTTGGTCAGAGTTCCCCTTTAATGTGTCCCGATAAGAGCTGTGTTTTTGTGTTCTCTATCAGACAATATTCCCGCCATTCCTCACATAAGAACACACTGCACTGTAATCCGATCCGTCCTGATAGATGTGCAGAGAGCGAGGCAGAGAGGCAGAATCTGACAATAGATTCTCTCCCCTCCTCCGCTCTCTATCTATCGTCGGATAGTACATCCGACAAACTGCGCATGTCAGTGTCGTCACCGCCATCACAGCTGATCTGACCAGTCAGCTGGAGTGACGTCAGTCCGTCGGATGCACTATCCAATGGGAGGCATTATTCGACACGACACCGGCACTACCTATAGGCAAGGTAGGCGCCGGCCTAGAGCGCACATCAGTCACGGGTGGCCCTCAGTGGTGGCGCTATGGAAAGAGGCCTGCTCACTAATTTGCCCTGCTGGTGCTGTGGATTCCCCTTTCGCTTGCTCTCCCTGCTGGCAAATGATAGGAGCCGGTCCAAGGAGGAGAGACTTTGCTGCCACCCCCCCCCCCCCCCACTGGAGCCGCCGCTGTCAGGATGGGAGGTCTCTGTTTCCTGCCCATTCTTCATCCTTCTGTCTGCAACGTGGAGCAGAATGCAGGAGATTGGAGCTCCTGTGTCTGACAGTGTGGAGATAGAGCAGCTGCAGGCTCTTCTTTCCCCCTCCCCTCTCCTCCTCCTCATGCTGCTGTGTACTCGGGAGCGGCACTTGCCAGGACAGCCACCCACTATCTCTCTTTCCTCTCCTTCCTCTCCTTTTGGCCAGGTGGAAAAAAATAAATAAAAAAGGAGCAGAGGGGATCGTGGGACATATGGTCCCAAAAACTGGGAGAAACTGAAGCCCCCAGCATGCCCAGCTGAAGAGAAGGGAGATAAAGCTAGGCTATGGGTGGCAAATGGCACACTGCAGGTGGAAAGTGACAAACGGCATCGGGTGGCAATTGGCACACTGCATCTGGTGGCAGGCTGCAGGTGGCAAGTGACACGCTGCATCTGGAGGCAATCTGCGAGTGGCAAGTGATACGCTGCATCTGGTGGCAGGCGACAGTGGCATGCTGCATCTGGGGGCAGGCGTTGGCGGCAAATGACACGCTGCATCTGGCAGCAGTCGTGGTGACAATTGACACACTGCATCTGGTGGCAGGTGATGGTGGCAAGTGACATGCTGCATCTGGTGGCAGGTGACCGTGGCATGCTGCATCTGGTGGCAGGCGACGGTGGCAAATGGCAAGCTGCATCTGGTGGCAGGCGAAGGTGGTAAGGGACAAGCTGCATTTGGTGGCAGGCGATGGTGGTACACTGCATCTGGTGGCAGGCGACTGTGGAAAGGGACAAACTGCATCTGGTGGCAGGCAACAGTGACAAGGGACAAGCTGCAGCTGGTGGCAGGTGACGGTGGCAATTTGCATCTGGTGGCAAGTGACAAGCTCAGGGTTCCCACTGATTCTGCATTATGGTGGGTTTAACTATTTCACTATATATTACAATGTAATAATGGAAATAATGTGCTTCAATCATCCTGATACAATATCAAGCATGGTGTCAGCATGGTGTCAGGATGTTTTAAGTACTAACATCAGTCACTGATCTGACAAATCACCCGCCACCGAATTCCCTGTCAACCCTGAGACTACATTTCCCTACCCGCCATCCCTCCCATAGTCTTTGGCAAAATTTTCTTCTACGAAACCGGTCCCCCACGCCAAAAAGGTTGGGGAGTGCTGCACTACATCACTTACTCCTAGCGCTCTATGCTATAGATACAGATTCCATCGTCGGCAAGGGTTTTGAAATCATCTTTTTTGGGAAGGGGAGGGGGGGGGGGGTGTCCCTGAATGGCAGTTTGGAAATCTGGTCACCTTAGGCTGATGGGTGTGGGTGGGGTCTCATGTTTAGTTTTTTTTGCTGTATACATGGGCAGGGCAAAGAGGTTGAGTCAGGGGCGAAGCCAGGGAACAGCAAAATGAGGTTTCGCCCAGGGTGTCAAAAATCCTTGCACCAGCCCTGGACACAGTTCCCCACACACGGCTAATGTGTAAGATAAAGTCTACAGGTTTGGAAAGATCAGTTTGTAAATGGACAGAAAATGGTTAATACTATGTTAAGGTTATCAGTGGCGTACCCCAAGGTTCAGTGTTAGGACCCTTACTTTTTATAATATTTATAAATGACATAGCGTTTGGTATCAGTATTTGCAGATGACACCAAGCTATGCAGTGGAAGAACATTCTTATAGGATGTCTCCAACTTACAACCCAACCTTAAAGTGTTTGTAAAAAAGTGATGCTACTGCTTCTTTAAAGCAATTTAATACGTATGTGAATATTGCATTTTTAATGAGTCCTGCCTGTGTTGTGCAATGCCTGGTTGATCCTGCCTGTGCACCTGCTCCTGAGAGTAAGATGACCGCGCTAGCAAGGCTGGCGATCCATGCTAGCATGGTCAGTTTACGCCCTGTGTCTGCCGCTGCTAATACAGGCATGATGTGCTAGAGCACAGCGTGCCTGTATCTTCCGTGTCTGTGGAAGCCACACCCCCTCCAGCAGCTTCTCGCTTCTTATCATTCGGCAATCGGCACAGGAAAAGGGGCCTTGTCGCCGGTGTACCGTTAAAAACCCTACCTCGTGAAAATTCCCTACCCTCGTCACTTCCTGTCACATACGTCATGGAACAGCTGAGCAGCTTACCACTGCGCATGCTCACATCTCCGGATACATCATTGAACAGCTGAGCAGCTTAGCAGTGCGCATGCTCGAAGCTCCGGAGGGTAGGGAATTTTCACGGTAGTGTATTGTAACGTTACACCGCATCAGCTGTTGCCACAGGTACATTAAAACATCTCGGCTGCAACATGAAATCATCTCCGCTCCTACCCCGGTGACTTTCCTGATCTCGGCAACTAAATGTAAAAGCGGCGGGTATATGAAAATATAAATCACGGAGATCTCGGCTCCGTGATTTATATTTTCATAAACCCGCCGCCGCTTTTACATTTAGTAGCCGAGATCAGGGAAGTCACAGGGGGTAGGAGCGGAGATGATTTCATGTTGCAGCCGAGATGTTTTAATGTAACCGCGGCAACAGCTGATGCGGTGTAACGCTACAACACACTACCATGAAAATTCCCTACCCTCCACAGCTTCGAGCATGCGCACTGCTAAGCTGCTCAGCTGTTCAATGACGTAGGTGCACCGGAATTGACGAGGGTAGGGAATTTTCACGGGTATGGTTTTTTCACGGAACACCGGGTCTGTCTGTGTTCCATTGTTATAGAAATGCAGGTGCTCAGCAGCAATGTAATTTCCTGCAATGATGTCACACCCCGCTTTCTTGGCATGCCCACCAGCAGGTCCAGCAGATCACATGACCTGCAATTTGGCAAGGAATAACGCTAAAGCCTTGGAGGTCAGGAAAACAAACTGCATTTAGGATACTATAGCATTTATCCTTGCAATTTGGTGTCTGTAGTTAGTTGACTTAACAACCACTTTATTGAACTGTTTAATTTGTGGACTATGTGGCAAATGACGTTTAAAGTGGAGTTCCACCCAAAAATGGAACTTCCGCTGATCTGCTTCCTCCCCCCCCTCTGATGCCACATTTGGCACCCTTCAGGAAATAGCGTAGCCGCGCTGTCCCTCGGAAGTCTGATTCCCCTCCTCCCTCCCCCGCTGCCGGTCCAATTAGAAAGTGCAGCGTTCTTCATGCATGCGCAATAGGGAACTGGCTGCAAAGCCGAAAGGCTTCACTATCTGTTTCCCTTACAATGAATAACGGTGGTAGCAGCCAGCAGCGGATCCAAAAATTGGCTGGGGTGCCGACATCGCAGGCTCCCTGGAGAGGTAAGTGTCTATATATTAAAAGTCAGCAGCTACAGTATTTTTTAACTTTTATTTTTTCCCCCCAGATGGAACACCGCTTTAACGTTGACAAATGTAAAATTATACACACATCATATATACTACAGGTAGTATGACAAATGTAATGCTTAAAAACTTCCCCCCTATAAACTGCAAATTGGATTCACTAATTACTATCTGGCACTCCTATACTTTCTATGGCCCCTTTCACATGGGTGTTCTGTTTGTCCATTTTTCATCTGTCTGTTGTCAGATGAAAAATGGGCAGCAATGCATCTCTATGAACTAAATCATCCATTTACATCAATTTATGTTAAAGGAGTTAATTGCATTAAGATAAAAAGCCTTCTGTGTGCAGCAGCCCCCCCCCCCCTCAGCCCCCCAAACACTTACCTGAGGTCCCTCTCTGTCCAACTATGTCCGCGAGTGTCTCAGCCTTCCGAGATTCTCCCTCCTGATTGACTGAGACACAGCAGTGGCGCCATTGGTTGATGTCAATCAAAGTCAGCTAGCCAATCAGGGGTAAGAGGGAGCGGAGCCGGGTTGGGGCTCTGTGTCTGAATTGACACAGGGAGCTGTGACTCGGCTCCGGAGCCCCCATAGCAAGCTGCTTGCTGTGGGGGCACTCAACAGGAGGGAGGGGCCAGGATCACTGAAGAGGGACCCGAGGGGGATCAGGGCTGCTCTGTGCAAATCTACTGCAACAGAGCTGGTAGGTATAACATGTTAGTTATTTTTATAGGAAAAAAAACAATACTTTGCAATCACTTTAATGTCCATTTTTTCAACAGAACTAGTTTCTGTCCTGTTCTGTCTAAATGGGCCTGAATAGAGATAAATGGACAATGTCCATTTTTGCATCCACTGGGATTCATCCCTGCTGTCAGCCGTCATTTGGCATCCTAACAACCATGGCTAATTCCCCGCTGACAGCAGAATGTAAACAAAAGAGTAAATGTTTTTTTTTTTAACCACTTGCTGACCGGTCACGTTGACCCTACTGCGGCAAAGTGGCTCGATATCGTCCAGCGACGTAGACCTACGTCGCTGGACTCCTCCCTTTGTGGCCTGAGGTTCGCTCCCGCTGTATTCAGTCACAGCGGGAGTCGGGCCAGGGGAGGAGCGGCAGTGATCGAGTGTGGAAATCCGCCCGCTTGTGTAAACAAAGCGGGCGGATCTCCTAAGTGACACACAGTGACAGATTGCAGGATTCAGCATAGCTGAACCTGCCATCTGTGCCTTTGTCACACAGTCCCCTCCCCCCACACACGTTAGTAAGCGCCAGGCATACATTAACCCCTCCCTCTCCAATAAAGTTAACCCCTTCCCAGTGGTGGCTGGTGAAGTTTTAGGATGGGGGGGCGCAAGACCCCGCCCTTCCATTTTGACCCCTCCTATTTCTCTGAAGCCCCACCTCTTATAGACTCCACCCATTTTGTCCCCTGTATTTTGCTTGCGTGAACAAATTCTCCCAATATATCACAATTTAAGGGGTCCATCAGTACTAGTATATCCCATAATAAGGAGCAGGGGCCCTATTATGGCATATACTGTGAGAGACACCCTATTATGGGATACACTGACTGAGAGTGGCACAAACCCCACAGTACAGACCCCCTAGCACAAACCCCTGAAGCACAAACCCCACATAAACCCCTCAAGCACAAACCCCCTAGCACAAACACCACAGTACAGGCCCCCTAGCACTAATCCCACAGTACAGGCCCCCTAGCACAAACCCCACAGTACAGACCCCCTAGCACAAACCCCACAGTACAGACCCCCTAGCACAAACCCCACAGTACAGACCCCCTAGCACAAACCCCACAGTACAGGCCCCCTAGCACTAATCTCACAGTACAGACCCCCTAGCACAAACCCCACAGTACTGGCCCCCTAGCACAAACCCCACAGTACAGACCCCCTAGCACAAACTCCACAGTACAGGCCCCCTAGCACTAATCCCACAGTACAGGTCCCCTAGCACTAATCCCACAGTACAGGCCCCCTAGCACTAATCCCACAGTACAGGCCCCCTAGCACAAACCCCACAGTGCAGGCCCCCTAGCACAAACCCCACAGTACAGGCCCCCTAGCACAAACCCCACAGTACAGACCCCCTAGCACTAACCCCACAGTACAGACCCCCTAGCACTAACCCCATAGTACAGGCCCCCTAGCACAAACCCCACAGTACAGACCCCCTAGCACAAACCCCACAGTACAGGCCCCCTAGCTCTAATCCAACAGTACAGGCCCCCTAGCACTAACCCCACAGTACAGGCCCCCTTGCGTGCCTCCAATGCAGATAGTGACCAGTGTACATGTCCCCAATGCAGAGATCAGCGTGCGTGCCTCCAATGCAGACAGTGACCAGTGTACATGTCCCCAATGCAGAGATCAGCGTGCGTGCTTCCAATGCAGATAGTGACCAGTGTACATGTCCCCAATGCAGAGATCAGCGTGCATGCCTCCAATGCAGATAGTGACCAGTGTACATGTCCCCAATGCAGAGATTAGCGTGCGTGCTTCCAATGCAGATAGTGACCAGTGTACATGTCCCCAATGCAGAGATCAGCGTGCGTGATTCCAATGCAGACAGTGACCAGTGTACATGTCCCCAATGCAGAGATCAGCGTGCGTGCTTCCAATGCAGACAGTGACCAGTGTACATGTCCCCAATGCAGAGATCAGCGTGCGTGCTTCCAATGCAGACAGTGACTAGTGTACATGTCCCCAATGCAAAGATCAGCGTGCGTGCCCCCAATGCAGCCAGTGACCAGTGTACATGTCCCCAATGCAGAGATCAGCGTGCGTGCTTCCAATGCAGTGATACATGTCCCGACTGACCGACTCCCCAATGCAGAGATCTCTTACCGTTCCGGTCCTCCGGACGGTCACGGTCAGTCAGTGTCACTCCAAGACAGGACTCTTGCGGGCGTTGCACCGCCCCCACGTGTCACGGGACCACAGGACCGTCCCAGGATGTCCTCCTGTGATTGGTCCAGGCTGGAGTCTGGACCAATCACAGCCAGGAATCCAGTAAAGTGGGGAGTGTCGGGGCGCATTGCTCTGCGCCCCGATGACCCGCAGGGGGTTGCCAATTGGCGCCTCTGTTGGGCTCACGTGGGGTCAAAAACCCCACCCCCCCATACTTACCACATGGTCTGGCGCCCCTAGTGGGCTGAAAATGGACACATTTTTTTTCAATCTTTCTTTCTCCTCTTTTTTTTTTTGGGGGGGGGGGGGGTGCCCCTGCGCCCCCTATCGGCCGGCCGCCACTGATGAGACCTACCCCTAAACCTTGCCTACTCATTGTATTATCAGCCTGTCTTCTGGCACATACCTCTGCTGTCACTGCTTCCTGAGTAAGAAGCCCTTAGTGGCCTCAAAACATTTCTGCTTCTGTTGGTGACATTAAAATGTCCTGCCTGGCTGTTTATCTGTATACAGTAAGTTGGTGATATCTTGGATTGGACTTCTTCTACCCAGCTGTCACAGGCCCTGGGTTGTATCCACAACACTAATCCTGCTTCCTGACCTGGTAGCTTGCTGTTTGGCTGTTACTGACCTCAGTTCTTCTTCAGTTTCTCATATTTCTGACACCTGCTGTGGTACCTCAGTGTTCTTGCATATTGTTCATGCCCCATTGCCTACATGTGTACTGACACAGATAGATTACTGCCTGCTTACCAGCACCTGTGCCACTCCACATCCACCCCTGGTCACTGCAGGATACAATAGTGATGAAGGGATTGTTGGGAGGAATCACAGTGGCCAGTGAGGTTCCACACAACTAGAAGTGTGGAATAGAATCTGTACCAGGAGTTTTGATACAGGGTAAAGTTTCTGCAAACCTGCCAATGGACAGATAAGTAGAACGTTTCTTATATCACTGAGTTGTCATTTTTTTAACCCCTTAACAGGGTCACTTTGAAGAGATATGGCTGAACTGAACGATGATGGGAAGGACCACTCACAATGCAGTGAATGGGCTAGGGACAGATATATGCTGGTTTCTGGGGGGAGACGATCTTATATATATTTCATAATAACATAATTAAACTGCAGACATGACAAGTTCTTGTGTGATCCTGGTATAAAAGGCCTGAACTATGATTCTGGCAAGATCCAATGCTTTGTTTTCTGGGATTGTTACCTGTGGAAGTAATGCAGGCAACTGTCTCAGCCAAACCCAGAGGAGCACTTGGGAAATGGGAAAACACTGAATTCACAGGTATCACATAACTTTTGAATAAGCCAGGCAGAATGAAGTGAGAGCTGCTCACCATAAAAGCTGTCTTCTGATTTATTAAAGCTAAATGATGCACAAACAATTCTGGTACCATGGCAGCCCCAACTTGCTTCACTTCTCACAGGAATGTAAGCCTATTTCACACGATCAGAAAATCGGATCAAAATACTGCTTTCGAAGTGATCATATGATAATCTGAATCATTGTAACGTCGACTGAAAATAGATTAGTAATCACAGCGCTTGCTAAAAAAATGAAAACACTTAAAAAATGTAAACAAATAAAGTGCTGAAAGTACTATATAAAAATTGCTGGATGCAATAATTCCACATTTAAATAAAAGTGCAAAAATAGATATATAATATATAATATATATATATATATATATATATATATATATATATATATATATATATATATATATATTTACAAACCCAATTCCAAAAAATTTGGGACACTGTACAAATTGTGAGTAAAAAAGGAATGGACTGATTTACATATCTCATAAACGTATATTTTATTCACAATATAATATAGATAACATATCAAATGTTGAAAGTGAGACATTTTGAAATGTCGTGCCAAATATTGGCTCATTTTGGTTTTTATGAAAAAAGTTGGGACAGGTAGCAATAAAAGAAAAGTTAAATGTACATATAAGGAACAGCTGGAGGACCAATTTGCAACTTATTCGGTCAATTGGCAACATGATTGAGTATAAAAAGAGCCGCTCAGAGTGGCAGTGTCCCTCAGAAGTCAAGATGTGCATAGGATCACCAATTCCCCCAATGCTGCGGCGAAAAATAGTGGAGCAATATCAGAAAGGAGTTTCTCAGAGAAAAATTGCAAAGAGTTTGAAGTTATCATCATCTACAGTGCATAATATCATCCAAAGATTCAGAGAGTCTGGAACAATCTCTGTGCATAAGGGTCAAGGCCGGAAAACCATACTGGATGCCTGTGATCTTCGGGCCCTTAGACGGCACTGCATCACATACAGGAATGCTACTGTAATGGAAATCACAACATGGGCTCAGGAATACTTCCAGAAAACTTTGTCGGTGAACACAATCCACCGTGCCATTCACCGTTGCCGGCTAAAACTCTATAGGCCAAAAAAGAAGCCAAATCTAAACATGATCCAGAATTTCAGGCATTTTATCTGGGCCAAGGCTCATTTAAAATAGACTCTGGCAAAGTGGAAAACTGTTCTGTGGTCAGACGAATCAAAATTTGAAGTTTTCTTTGGAAAACTGGGACGCCATGTCATCCGGACTAAAGAGGACAAGGACAACCCAAGTTGTTCTCAGTGCTCAGTTCAGAAGCCTGCATCTCTGATGGTATGGGGTTGTATGAGTGCGTGTGGCATGGGCAGCTTACACATCTAGAAAGGCACCATCAATGCTGAAAGGTATATCCAAGTTCTAGAACAACATATGCTCCCATCCAGATGTTGTCTCTTGCAGGGAAGACCTTGCATTTTCCAACATGACAATGCCATACCACATACTGCATCAATTACAACATCATGGCTGCGTAGAAGAAGGATCCGGGTACTGAAATGGCCAGCCTGCAGCCCAGATCTTTTACCCATAGAAAAATGTGGCGCATCATAAAGAGGAAGATGCAACAAAAAGACCTAAGACAGTTGAGCAACTAGAAACCTGTATTAGACAAGAATGGGACAACATTCCTATTCCTAAACTTGGGCAACTTGTCTCCTCAGTCCCCAAACGTTTGCAGACTGTTATAAAATGAAGAGGGATGCCACACCGTGGTAAACATGGCCTTGTCACAACTTTTTTGAGATGTGTTGATGCCATAAAATTTAAAATCAATTTATTTTTCCCTTAAAATTATACATTTTCTCAGTTTAAACATTTGATATGTCATCTATGTTGTATTCTGAATGAAATATTGAAATTTGAAACTTCCACATCATTGCATTCTGTTTTTATTCACAATTTGTACAGTGTCCCATCTTTTATGGAATCGGGTTTGTATATATATATATATATATATTTGTATATATGCAAAAAAATGCACTAAGTGCACAAAAAACTCAAGTCGATTCATACAGTATTAAACAGTCCTTAAGAATGTCCAAAAAGACGTGCCAAAGTGCTCAAAAGGTTCTTATTTTGTTATTTTCTTAGTGCTGGAAGGTGCTCATTAGTGCAAAGGTGGCACACTCCCCTCTTGCACCCCTACTCACCAGAAATGAAGACCCTCTCTGGGTCAAATATAGCCTTAATGGTGAGTATGGAATCTTGGATATGTAGTCTTAGTACCATCCAGCAATAACCGCTCACTTCAATTACAAGTGGCTTTTCCTTTAGGGGGGATCCACCTGGAGGGGGTTACTCCTGTGTGCTTTGGCGGGTTAGGCACTTGAAGAGGTGGGATGAGGTGCTCCATGAAATGATACTCCTCATGTGACTCTATAATACCCGGGTACTGAGAGGTCACAGCGGATCCCAACCCCCTGCAAGGGCGCTGTAACCTGACAGCCAGGGGAGGACTGGGCCATGGGGCAGGGGGCGATTGCCCTAGAGCTGATCTGGTGCCCTGTAAAAAGGCTGCACCGCTTCTGCCACAGACATGCCTAAAGGATTTCTGGTGAAAAAAACTAAAAAGTCCCCACTGCTGACCTACTGAGTGTGGGATGAAGACAAGGACAGAGCACAGGCCTCTTCCCCAGCATGGATGGTCTAAACTGTGTCTGAGCAGAGACCAGTTCCCTGCCCCACTGGAGACTCTCTTCCCTCAGGCAGCCCTTACTGAGCTGTCCCAGCTCCTCCCAATTGCTTCCCGCTGTTCAGGTGGTGAACCTGGATTCGGCCAGTGAGTAGAGAGTACCTGGAGCGGAGCTTCAGCCTGGAATGGGGGTCAGGAAGAGACGAGGAAGAGGGAGAGTGTGGAGGGGGGCCAAGTTGCTGCACCTTGGGCCTCTCGTTTGTACTTGCCCCCTGGGCCAAAAGTTGCCAATCAGCCCCTGCTGACAGCAGTCTTCAGGACATCTAATGCTTTCACATCGGCCTGTCTTCTGACATCTATGTCTGCTGTCACTGCATCCTTAGGAAGAAGCTATTAGTGGCCTCGCAACATTTCTGCTAGTACACAGCTTTCAAGATCTGATCACCACAGTTCATGCCAAATTACCCGAAGGGACAGATCATACGATTTTAGTTTATTCAGTACAGTATTCATTTGGAGAAAAAAATCAGAAGAACCAGACTACGCATTCATACATTACAATACAGTACATCACATTACATCACTTCCGAAGTTGCATTCTGTTATACCAGAATTTTCGTAACTTTGGTAACCTCTTTTTTTTCGATATGAGACTAGCATGCAAAGAATAACCCCAGACAATCATTTGTCTGATATTCTTATCTTGTGTACAAGACTTTAGTTATAGACCCTATGAGATCAAGCTCCTGCACTCGGGAGACAAAGGAGACAAGAATAGCCTAGGGCGAAACATGCTTTGCTTCAAGTACACATTTATCAAAAAAATGTGGAAATTGTAAGAGGTGAACTAAGCAACACAGTCTCCCCAGATCTATTCCCTTGAAAGCTACTTAAAAACACTATGACTATAGCACTTCCATTGCAGTGCCTGGGGCCATAACTCTTGGCTGACCTTTAAGGCAGGAACTGCAATGCCTGTGAGTAAATGAGGCTCCGAATGAATAGAGGGGTGATGAGCAAAAGAAAAGTAGTTAAGAAATTTGCTGTGGTCCTATGAGTACTCTAGAATAGCTTCACTTTGATTCACTCTGTAATGGTAGCATTTTTGAACATTAAAATTCTCTGTCTGCCTTTCAACCTTTAAATGCCAGGTCACATCACAGCTTTTGATGCTTATCCTGTTATATAATTATGAGAATAATTAACCACTTGCCGACCAGGCTTTTTCTGTTTTTTTTTTTGTTTACAAGTTTAAATCAGTATTTTTTTTGCTAGAAAATTACATAAACATTATGCATTTTCTTTTTTTTAGCAGAGACCCAAGGGAATAAAATGCTGATCATTGCAATTTTTTATGTCACACCATATTTGCGCAGCGGTTTTGCAAACTAATTTTCTTTGGAAAAAATACACTTTAATAAATAAAAAAAACACAATATTTACGCCAATTTTATTGTAGCATGCAGGTAAATCCAGAAAGTTGTGGAAAGAGATGGGCAGTAGACAGGCAGAACTCACAACATGCAAGAATATTCTTCAAGTTAGCTTATATTTGATCGTCCGATATCATACTTGCCAACTGTTTCAGATTTGCCAGAACAGTTATTATTTTTTTTTCGTAAGCTGTCCAACCATGTCCTTGTTCCAGGCTGCGTTTCAGAAATCAGAACCACAGGTAAAGCTTATTGCCATTTCTGTCATTGCTACCCCAACATGTCTGGGTTGTTTCTGTCATTGTTGCCCACAGGTCTGTACATCAATGGGGATCATTGCTGACCACAGGTCTGCACATCAATAGGGATCATTGCTGCCCACAGGTCTGCATATCAGTGGGGATCATTGCTGCCCACAGGTCTGCATATCAGTGGGGATCATTGCTGCCCACAGGTCTGCACATCAATGGGGATCATTGCTGCCCCAGGTCTGCACATCAATGGGGATCGTTGCTGCCCACAGGTCTGCACATCAATTGGGATTGTTGCTGCCAACAGGTCCTCACCTCAATGGAGATCATTGCTGCACACATGTCTGCAAATTATTGGAACTGGAATCCCCTCAAGGACTGCAGGAACTGGCTACTGCTGTTTGAGTGGGTGGGATGGGGATGCACCAAGCCTTGGAGAACGCGTCTGTCTTAAAGAGGGTGGTAGTAAGCTGAGTAGAAGGGGCAAGTGTGTGCGGAGGTAAGCTCAACTGGTGGTACATATCATGGATCTGTTTTTCGGAGGTACCTCTAATACTGAGCTATGTCTGCTACATTACTCCAGCTTAGCACAGAAGTGATGTTAGCTGACAAATGAGAAGATGGTATCTCAATTTTTCATGTAGCACTGTGAGCAATTGGGCTCATCCAGTATGTTCTAAAGCGCTGCTCAACCCATTGGCTAAGCCAAATGAAATGAGTGGAAACATTCTTTCTAAATGCGTTACAAGGGTAATTAGCTAAGATATTTCACCACCTTTTTACATCTCAATACCGAGCATTTTTACCCCCTTCCCAACCAGGCCAATTTTCATATATCTGTGCTGTCACACTTTGAATGACAATTGTGCGGTCATGCAACACTGCACCCAAATGAGATTTTTATAATATTTTGGAGAAAGATAGCCCTTTTTTTTTTGGTGGTATTTAATCACCACTGAGTTTTCTTATTTTTTGCTTAACAAGAAAAGAAAGACATTTTGAAAAAAACCTTTCCCTTGTTTCTGTTTTATAATTTTGCAAATAAGTAATTTTTCTTCTTCACTGATGTGTACTAAAAAGGTTGCACTGACGGGCGCTGATGAGGCTGCACTGATGATACTGCACCCATGGGCATTGATGAGGCTGCATTGATAAGGTGCACTTATGGGGCTACCTGATAATTAGGGCACTGATGATCAGTGCCCTGATTTATCAGTGTAAATGCTGTACTCACTGTGCCTTGTCAGATTTGCTCTCCTTTCCTCACACTCTGTTTCTGTGTAAGGAAAGGAGAGCTGATAACCAGCAAGACTATTTACATGTGACCAGCTGGGATTAGGGTAAAGGGCGGCTGTGATTGGCCCTTTACACTAATCACAGCTGGTCACATGTAAACAGTCTTGCTGGTTATCAGCTGCCCTTTACCCCAATCTGTGATCTGCCATGTCCAAGGCACACAGCAATCACAGACACTTCCCAAAGTGGGCTCTCGGGAGGACATCCAGGGATGCCCTCCCAGAACTGGAGAACTGTACTGTAGCCGTATATCAGCTATAGCACAGTGGGCAAGTGGTTAACATACTGCTGCAATCAAATAAACCACAAATTCATGTTTTACATAAAGAAATTATAATGTTATCCAATACTTTTCTGGTCAAGCTTGTAAGATTTGACATTTTGACATTTTAGCAAACAAGAGTTGCTAGATTCTGTCTTCCATATTTACTGTGTATAAGCTTTTTCATGTGTTTTTCTGCCAGACAAGCTCTACCAGCACATGAGTATGACTTGAGCAACATCGTCATTAACAAATTATTTTCTGATGTGACAGGATTCTACTGTGCTACTCTTAAAAATGTGCACCAGAAGTCCCCTCTGGACAACAAAGTTTGAAAAGTTGCCAGATATATTGACCTAAAAAAAACAGATCAGCTGTTGGATTTTGTGAAAAAGCTGATATGTTGGAGAAATTGCCTGTGAACATTTCTTATGAAGAAATTGATCAATTACAGTCTAAATATGAATTTTATCAAATAGCTCAAAACTCAGAAATTGGATTAGGTGAAGACTAGGGATGATCGAACTTTTGAAAAGTTTGGTTCGACCAGAACACCCAAATTTCCCGAAAGTACGGTTCGGATTCCAGAACCCCATTGAAATCAATGGGACCTGAACTTCGGGAATCAAAAAACACAATTTTGAAGCCCTAAAACCTAATAAATGCCCCTAAAAAGTGTCTAGGGTTCTGGGTCATGCCCCAGGGACTATGAATCAGGCAAAAAAAAGTTCTTAAAAATTGTCGTTTTTGATAGAGAGCCAATTATTGAAAAAATGATTGAGAAAAAAAAAAGAGATTTCTTTGGATTTAGTGTCTGGGGGGTCTAGAAAGTGTACCTGTGAAGTTTCAGCTCTGTAGCATGTCCAGAACCAGAAAAAAACAGATGATTTTTCTTAGAACTTCAGTAGCGCAGGGATGGTGTTACCCTCCTTTCATAAAGTGCAAATAAATAAAGTGCATGAATTGCATAAATAATCCAAAACATCCAACTAAGCAAGAACAGAGTCCTTCAAAAGTCTTTGTTTATGTAGTGCCAGAGCTGGTGGTGGTGACATTGTACGGTGGTTCCTATAACTGACACCAATGACCCTGTCATTGGTGTCAGTTATAGGAACCACCGTACAATGTCACCACCTCCAGCTCTGGCACTACATAAACAAAGACTTTTGAAGGACTCTGTTCTTGCTTAGTTGGATGTTTTGGATTATTTATGCAATTTATGCACTTTATTTATTTGCACTTTATGAAAGGAGGGTAACACCATCCCTGCGCTACTGAAATTCTAAGAAAGATAATCTGTTTTTTTTGTGATGAATTTTAATTTATGTATAGTTGTCACTGAGGTTTTATCAGTCAGTTCACCCTAAACTCCAGTCACCCTGACATGGCAGAGTGGGGTCACCCTAAACTACGGTCACCCTGACATGACAGAGTGGGGTCACCCTGGCATGGCAGAGTCTGGTCACCCTAAACTACGGTCACCCTGACATGGCAGAGTGGGGTCACCCTAGCATGGCAGAGTCAGACCCCACTCTGTCTGACATGACAGAGTGGGGTTACCCTGGCATGGCAGAGTCAGGTCACCCTAAACTCTGGTCACCCTGACATGACAGAGTGGGGTCACCCTGGCATGGCAGAGTCAGGTCACCCTAAACTACGGTCACCCTAACATGGCAGAGTGGGGTCATCCTGGCATGGCAGCGTCAGACCCCACTCTGTCTGACATGACAGAGTGGGGTCACCCTGGCATGGCAGAGTCAGGTCACCCTAAACTCCGGTCACCCTGACATGACAGAGTGGGGTCACCCTCGCATGGCAGAGTCAGGTCACCCTAAACTACGGTCACCCTGACATGGCAGAGTGGGGTCACCATGTGCTATCTGTAAGGGGGTGTGGAATTTTGCACAATAGCTGACTAGCAAGCATGTATACCTGCTGTAGATATATCAGCAGTGCAATGTGCTCACTAGACGGAACCCCGACACTTAAAAGTATCCCTACAAAAACTAGATTATTGAATCTAACTATAGTGGTATATAGTACCCTAACTACACTGCATATCCCTTTCCTCACACTAAAAGAACAGCTCCATACAGCAGGAGAAACACAAATGCTTCCATTCTCTTCCAAATCCTCTGTATTACAGTGCTAGAGGATAGGCGGGGCTATATTATATACTGGGGGCGTATTCACTCCTGATTGGCCTCTGGTCCCCGTAGTCACTCCAATCACGTTCCTAGCAGACTCCTGCCCCCTTCATTGGCTTTTACTGACGTTTCTGGGCCAATCACAGGCTTTTAAAGCCCACTTCCTGACCCATTGCATTTTGGGCGGTTCTGGTGACCGAATTCGGAACTTTTACCGCAAAAAGTTCGGAATTTGGCCGAATTTCGAACACCCAATGTTCGACTCGAACCGATGGTCGACCCAAACTGTTCGATCATCCCTAGTGAAGACCAGACAGCTGACATAATTGATCATTTCTGGCAGAATATTTCTACACTGACTTGAACTTCCTCGTGATCTAAAAATATCACCAACTCTCTCTTCGGGCTTTCAAAATACATCCTACTTATTCCACATAGCAATGCCTTCTGTGAAACCATATTCAATATTGTGCGAAAGGTACACACTGAATTACAAGATCAGCTTGGAAAAGAAACAAAGGAGACTTGTTCTCCCACCAGTGCATACTCTAAACCTACTGGGCTTCAAAACACATTGCTAGGAATTTTGTCTACAAAAATGTATTTGTTTTCCAGAGCGTCTTGTTAGTCATGGAAGCCCAGTAACGAGCTTGTGAAGAAGGCGAAAACAATCACAAACAACTTAAGCAGAAGAGAGAGAAAGTTGTTCTGGAGACCAGGAAATGACTCTGGGATTTTTGCTTTTGACTTGGCAGTGCAATCTTACTTTTTCTTGCCATCATTTTTCAACATCTGGTGCACAGGGGGTGGTCATTTGATGGTTCCAACCACCGATTCCAATATTTGGCAAAAATGATAGTTTTTCAAATCTGCTGACCATAATTGCACCAACACGTTTTTATTTTGATGCTTTTTGATATCATAAAGTATTATTCAGGTTTAAAAACGTATCAATAAAAAGGCTCAAAGTTACTCAAAGTAAAATTAAGTTTGCCTGCCAAAAAATCTGATATGTGGTCAAGGCAATAAAAACATCCCACATGTACCTAGCTTTACCTGCACTGAAAAAATGACAAGTTTATGCAGTCTCCAACTCTTAATTTTTAGTAAATTTACAAACAATATTTAGCTTTCTTTTTAAATATCTTTTTTGTTGCCTTTGATGGCTGGTGTTTGTTCTACATAAAATTTTATAAAGTTATGTTGTTTGAAACTGTTTCTTTTGCACTAGGTTTAATGCAAATTCTGCACTTTGTGTGCTGTGATGCGCTTCTTTCTTACTCAAGGACACGTTAGATTGCAATTTCTGGCTGCTTGTATTGTATCACAATGTATGAACTAAAATCACTTGTGAAAATGTTGAAGTCATTTCACTATTACTGCCTGTGATAACTAATGGTTTTTGTGTATCATATTTTATTTTTATGCAAAATTATCACTTTATATTCCATGTGTTGGCTTTCTCTCTTATTCAAGAATGATTTTATGTATACAAATTTTTAAAATGTTTTTTATAAATAAATCATAAAAATTTTACTAATACTGTATATAAGATTTAGTTCTTTTAGATTTTGAGAGCATATGAACAAAAAGAGATCAGGCGCCAAGGTAATCAGAAGTTTTGATTGACCCAAGGGAAACAAAAATGCTGCTAATCTGCTGCAGGTGTCCTGCATGTGGTCCGGTTCAGGTGCAGATTTAGGGAAAAACTCACACCCGAATCGCACCGGAACCGGTGAACACAAACACACAGGACACCGGGCTGCAAACCACAGCCAACCTGTGTGAACCCAGCCTTAGTTTACTAAGGATTTCCAGCTTTGCTCTATGTGATTCAGAATTGTCACAGTGTGATGCCTCCTAACTAGTTTAATTACACAGGAATTTTACCACCTACCAAAACCTTCAACCCATCTACAGCCACACCAGGAGTTGCAGTACTCAGCAAAATGGTCAGTGTCAAAGATGTTTCCAGAATATTTGATGCAAAATGTGTTTGTAGTGTAATTGGTGTTTACCACTGTATACTCTGCAAGCGCTGTTGGGTTCCTGCACTTTAAGGCTCGGTACACACTGGGGCAGCTTTAAAGTTGCCCGACTCTGATGCTGCCCCATACAGTGCAACTTCAGCGCGGCTTGCAAACGACTTTTTTAATAGAAGTCAATGCAAGCCGCTCGGAAGTCGCCCCCAAGTAGTGCAGGAACCTGAGTCGCTCCGATTAGAACGGTTCCATTGCACTAAATGGAGTGTGATTTGCCAGGCGACTAAGTCAAGGCGACCCAGTGTGAGCTGAGCCTAAAGAGAATGTACTGTTGAGCTAGCTAAAGTACATAAATAATTTTTACTAATCAACAATATCTTCTTGGCTGTGCTTCTGTCCTTATTGTGAAAAATCTTTATATATCTATATATATATATATATATATATATATATATATATATATACATTTTAAAGTAAAATGTTACGCTCAGTATTTAAATCACTGCTCAAATGGTAGGTGGTATATATATATATATATATATATATATATATATATATATATATATATATAGAAGAACCACGTCAATTTTAAATGAATGCCTAATCCCTAATTAAAGTACATTATTTTCCTATACAGTAATGGCTTGCTGGACACATAGATTGACCAGAGATTTGCTTTAACTTCCTTTAACTTTACAAAGTGAATGTTCTTCTTTAGGACTCACTCACACAGGTGCTGAGGCTCTTATATTGTGAATGGGCTGTTTTTTTCAATGTCCCCAGCCGACAGGTGCTGCATACAAGCAGCCTATTCAAGTCTATTGGGATGCAGTGGCTGCATGGACACGGCCACTCATTCTAATATGACAGGCATGCGGGAGCGGGTGAGCATGCTCACTATCATGCAGTTCCGGTGCCGTGAGGCGACATTTTAAGGTGACAAATTGCTCCCTTACTGCCTGTCAAACTCCCTCTGTAAAGTGATCCACCATGGATCATTTTTCAGAGTGTCATCAATGATAGCCACATATCTGAATAAGCTCTTAGAGCCCTTTTATTCCCCCTTCCTCCCTAGTACCCCTCCCCCCCGATCCTTTTAGTTCCATGCACCTGTCACAGCCCACCTCCCCTCCCTTATCCCACTGACATAGATGCCAATCAGTCCTTCTCATACTGGTACCAGTTACACAGGGGCATTTTTTCACACTAACATTGATGCAACACCATTTTTCCTCAACTCCACCGATGCAAGGACATTTTGTGCTTCCAGGGTCACCACTAACGCATGGACATTTGTTTCTTCCATTGACACTACCAATGCAGGACATGTTTTTCTTTCTAGAGATACTACTGATGCAAGGACATTCTTTCCTTTCATTGACACCACCGAGACAGGTACATTTTTCCTTTTTCCACTGATAACCCCATATTTGTTCACCAATTTTAAGCCCTTCAGTTGGCTGTGGTATGCTACAACTATTAGTAATATTTTCAGCTCATGCCACAAACATTACCTACATTTACCTGCATGTGCCACTTTTAACCTTGTCTCCTCTTATACTGAGTTGGGGGTTTCAATGTTTGCCATTCTCACCTTGGGCACTTTATGACCTTTTCTCAGCACTGTTCCCAATCATATATCAGTACCCTACACCATAGTCTATGGTTCCTACTCATAATATTTGTTCAGTCCTTGAAATCAGTCACTTGTGTTCTTTCTCCACAGCCAGGGTACTTATGGCAAACCCCCCCCCCCCCCCCACGGGCCCTTAATCCTGCCACTGCACTTATCCCTCTCAGATTCTCACTGCTTTACCAACAGAACATATTGATTTGAATCCTACCTGCAGGACTTCAATGTCCAAACCTAAAAAAATTCTGTCACTGTCCACTCTTGTCTTAACCATTGTTGGCCAGATCCTTTGCCAATTTTAGCCTACATATAGTTGAATCTTGTTCTGGCACTAGATTAACATGCTACTGCACCAGTGTCCAATCATTGTGTGCTGCCACCAGCTGCTTTTAGGCCTGTATCAACGACCAACATGCCTGCCTTATAGCCACAGACCAGCCTGCTAATCCTGGTTTCTTGTCCACTTGTTTCTGATTGGTCTGTTTGTCCAACCCAAGGGTCGAAACCTGATGTCGGTCTGCAGCTAAGTAGCCTGGGGACCACTAAGGTCTCTGACTCATCTCTCCTTGTGGGTGCTCTGGTGAAGTCTTCACTTTGCACCTCAGTGAAGCCTACATCAATTGCCAGGGATGTCACATGTAAAATCAAGACACAGCTTGTCACTATGCCTGCTGCCTCAGACTAGCCTGTCTCCATGTCTGCTGCTCCAGAAAAGACTGTCTCCTTGCCGACTGTTCCAGTCCAGTCTATTTCTGTGCCAGCTGTTCCAGTCTAGCCTCTGCCAGTCACTCTAGTAGTCCTACCTGTCTGCACACTAGTCATTCCGGTTCAGCCTGCCACAGTTCCAGCCATCTGCCAATCTGCTCCTGAATCCAGCCTGAATCCAATACTAAGGTTGAGCTTCTGTTAGCTGATGCCTGGTACTTCTGAGTCTCCATTTTTGTCATGTGCCTTACATTGGAAGCCAATCTGATGTGAGATTATTTTGGTAGTTGCCTTGTTCAAGTCCCTTTTGCAGTGTATTGTTCCTAATGCACCAAAGCCTAGTGGTCTGGACACCCCCTCAGTAAATGGAAGTTGCACTTACCATAACAGCCTTAGCAGTAACAATCTTCTGGGGACAGACAGGGTACCATTTGTACCATTTGACCCAGATGCAGTTGTTGCAGCTCTTGGTGCATTAGGGGACCTGAGTCTAGTAACGGCTGCCCTGGAAAGATCTAGGTGCAGTCAATATGGAGAACAGGTCCTAAAGACCACGCAAGCTGTCCAGTTGTGAAGCATCCTAATATGACGAGACACCCTAGCGTCAGGGTTCCTGACCCTGATGGTGGGAAAATATACTCTTCTGACTAATTTGAGACCAAAGTCCCTCATCATGTCCTTAACCTGGAAAAGGCAAGACTCTGCAATTATCATATAGACTTGTATGGCCAAGGCTTATTGTGGCATCTGGAGGCTGCTACTTTATGGGGGTAGGGTATACTGTTAGGAACCAGGTAACTACTGTTCACACTGTGGTTCGAGATTGAAAGGCTGTTGTCCTAGCGTCCAGTAGCAGATGTCTCACAGTAGCCAGAAGACTCCATTTATTTTTCATTTGATGCTGGCAGCTGGGTGGGTATATAGTCCAGCCTCTAGGTTCGCTTCAGCGTTTTGTCCTGTGTGCATTTAAACTACCTGCTCCTGCTGCTTTGTACCTGTTGATCCTGCTCCCGTACCTGTCACCCTCAACCAGTTTGCCCAATACCTGTTACCCTGACCCAGCTTCCTCGTTCCTACCTCTTGTACTTGTCAACCTGACCCTGCTGCCGCTTCCTGCTCCCCTTGTACCTGATCAGCATCAGCATTTGAGCACCTTCCTGACCTGTTTCACCTGATGACCCAGGCACATATTGTTTTTCATTTGGTTTCAATTGTCACATGTGTTCACTATTGCTTGCTTATGTTTGTGACATTGTATGTTTTTTTTTCCCCTGCTCCAAAAAAATCTTTCTAAAATTGCACATAGTTTGGGTGCAGTCTTCTTTGCACAGCTACATACAGTGCTGTGAAAAGTGTTTGCCCCCTTCCGGATTTTTTCTTTTTTTTGCATATTTTTCACAGTTAAATGATTCAGATCATCAAAAAAATTTAACATTACACAAATGATGATTTAATTTATTTAGGAAAAAAAGCTGTCCAAACCTGCCTAGCTCTCTGTTGTGGAGGAATCTTGGCCCACTCTTCTTTGCAGAATTGTTTTAATTTAGCCATTTAATTTGGCTTGTTTAAGCATCTCAATCGGATTCTGCTTTTTTTTAGACATTTAGAGGTGGACTTGCTGGTGTGTTTTGGATCATTGTCCTACTGCATAACCCAAGTACTGTACGTTTGAGCTTCAGGTAAGGAGCTGATGGCCAGATATTCTCCTTCAGGATTTTATGGTAGAGCCCAGAATTCATAGTTCCATCAGTTATGGCAAGTTTCCCAGGTCCTGAAGCTGCAAAGCAGCCCCAGACCATCACATTACCACTACCATGTTTAAGTGTTGGTATGATGTACTTATTTATGAAATGCTGTGTTAGTTTTACACCAGATGTAACAGAACACACACCTTCCAAAAAGTTAAACTTTTGTCTCATCAGTCCACAGAATATTTGATCAAAAGTTTTGGAGATAATCAAAATGTTTTTTGGCAAATGTGAGATGAGCCTTTGTTTTATTTTTGGTCAGCAGTGGCTTTTGCCCTGAAACTCTCCCATGGAGTCCATTTTTGCCCAGTCTCATATTGTTGAATCATTCATAAACACTAACCCCAAGTGTGCTTGAGCTTGAGGTCACGAACTGAAGGCTGGACATTCTCCTTCAGGATTTTCTGGTAGAGCTCAGATCTCATGGTTCCATCAAATAAGGCAAATTGCCCAGGTCCTGAAACTGCAAAGCAGCCCCAGACCATCACACTACCACCACCTTGTTTGACTGTTGGTATGATGTACTTATTATGAAATGCTGTGGTTTTTTTTTGCCAGATGTAGTGGGACGCACATATTCCAAAAAAAATTAACTTTTGTCTCATCAGTCCACAGAATATCTGCCCAAAAGTCCTGGGGATAATCAAGACATTTTTTGACAAATGAGAGCCGAGCCTTTGTGTTCTTTTATGTCAGCAGTGGCTTTTCGCCTTGGAACTCTCTCATCAATGCCATTTTTGCCCAGTCTCTTACTTATTGTTAAATCATAAACACTGGCCATAACCACTTGCCGACCGCCGCACGACTGTTTACTGCGGCGGTCAGCCCCGTACAGGCAAAGAGACGTAGTACTACGTCGCTAGCCTGAGAGCCTCTAGGGGGCGAGCACGCGCCGCCGGAGGCGCACTCCCGACCCCGCTCGTTCCCTAACATGTCCGCGCGTGTGACCGGCGGACCCGATGTCCGCCGGTCACTCGCGATCTCCCGGTGGAGAGGGAGAAAGGCAGGCGGCTAATGTAAACAAAGCCGCCTATCATTCTCCCTGATCTAATTGCAGAGATCATACGATCCTGCTATGTAGGATCGTATGTCTCTGTGGTTACATCACTAGCCACACCCCTTTACAGTTGGAAGCATGCCCCTAGGGACACACTTAACCCCTGCATCACCAATAAAGTTAACCCCTTCCCTGCCAGTGTCATTTCTACAATAACAGTGCATATGTATAGCACGGATTACTGTAGTAATGTCACTGGTACCCCCAAAAGTGTAAAAAATTTCAGTCAAGGGTCCGATCTGTCCGCCGCAATGTCGCAGTCCCGCAAAAAAAATCGCAAATCGCCGCAATTACTCGTTAAAAAAAAAACACCAAAAATGACAGAAATCTTTCCTTTAGTTAGTAAACGCAATAACTTTTGCGCAAACCAATCAAAATACGCTTATTGTGATTTTTTTTTTTAACCAAACACATGTAGCAGAAAACAAATTGGCCTAAAATGTTAAAAAATTTAGATTTTTTAATTTTTTTTGTGAATTTCATATAAAAAAATTTGAAAAATATTATTATTTTTTTTAAATTGTCGCTCCTTTTTTGTTTATAGCGCAAAAAGTAAAAATCGCACAGGTAATCAAATACCACCAAAAGAAAGCTCTGTTTGTGGGAAAAAAAGGACATAAATTTAATTTGGGTACAGCGTCGCACGACCGCGCAATTTTCCGTTAAATTCACGCAGTGCGGAATCGCAAAATAGGGCCTGGTCAGGAAGGGGGTAAAATCTTCCGGGGCTTAAGTGGTTAACCAGTTACATACAGGGCACTTTCACCCTCTACCTGCTTTTTTGGATTTTTTGAGTCAGATAGAGCTTTATTTTGGTGGTATGTAATCACCACTGGATTTGTTAAAAAACGAAAAAAGATCAAAAAATTTTGCCACAGCGCATGAGGAGGAGACTGCTGATATCTGGCAGGTTTGTTTACACTGTGATCAGCTGTGATTGGACACAGCTGAACACATGGTAAAGGGCTGCTGTGATTGGCCCTTTACCTCTATCTGTGGTCAGCTGATCACCCGGGGGTTGGGGGGCTGGGAGGATGTCAATAGATGCCCTCCTAGAACCAGCCGACCCTTCTGTAGTCATCATTTGACTATAGTGTGGTTGGCAAGTGGAGAAAGTGGTTCTTAAGCCTAAACAGTTTTTACCTTAATGTGTTCCTTGCATTAAGGTAAAAAATATTTAGGCATCACCATCCCTGCTCACCTATAGTACAATGTCATATTAACCCATGTATTTCATATTATTCATATTCATTTGCATATGTGTTGTTAATATTTTAATTCATATTCATATTATTATTATGATTAATTCAATTTTAAGCAACAGTTATTTGGTCTTTAGAAATATATACTATATTATTTCATAATATAGACAGCTACATCTAAAAGTTGAATTCTAGATGACCTCTCTGCTTCATGCTGGGATTATTTTATAAGATAGTTACAAGTTTACTGGGTGAAAGTTTACTAGGATAGGGTTCAGACAGTTCCAGACATCTTACATAGTTACATAGTTAGTGAGGTTGAAAAAAGACATCCGTCCATCCAGTTCAACCTATGATGTGTGTGTGTGTTTGCTGTTAACCGTACATTGTATACCCCTGTATGTTGTGGTCTCTAAGGTGCCCATCTAATAGTTTTTTGAAACTATAAATGCTCCCTGCTGATACGACTGTTTGTGGAAGAGAACTCCACATCCTTACTGCTCTTACAGTGAAGAACCCCTTACGTACTTTAAGGTTAAACCATTTTTCCTCTAGTTTTAGTGAGTGGCCACGTGTCTTATTGTATTCCCTTTCTCTGAATAGTTTGTTCCTTATGCTCGGGTCGCCAGTACAGTATTTGTACATTGATATCATATCCCTCCTCAATCGTCTCTTCTCCAGAGAGAATAGGTTCAGTGCTTGTAGTCTTTCCTCATAGCTGATGTCCTCCATTCCCCTAATTATTTTGTTGCCCTTCTCTGGACTCTTTCCAGTTCCAGCATCTGTCTGAACTGCAGACGTCCATTATTTTTTTTATTCATGGTAATTACATTGACGTATGTTTTGACACCCAATCATCATGTACCACATGTAATTCTATGGTCAAAAATTGTTATAAGAAGTCTTGTGTGCCTTTCTGTTAATAAAACCTCCTTCTCTTTTGGAAATATATTGCCTGGTCATTTGTTACATTTTCCACATTATTCTGGAGGTCCCAGCGAGATCAGCATACCCCAGTAACTTAATTCCATGCTGGTGAGGTAATGGATTCGATACTTTTTTTTTTTTGCAAGTTCTTCATTGTCTATTCTCAGCAATGGGGTGAGAGAGTGATTGTTGCTGGGTATCATTGTACCAGGCAGATTTCCTCAATAGCAGGTTGGGTCTTCTGAACTGTAAATGTATTAGATGCATTGATAGGGATGAGATACCCTGGGTGCTAGGTTTTAGAAAATATTAAAAGGTAACCCTGCAGAGGTTTAGCTACCCTCTGTGTAACCTGAGTTGTACATGCATGTTGGCTCCCTAGACCTACAAGAGTTCTGGAAGAGGTTTTGGGGTTTGTGACCACTGGAGAACCTGCATTGATTCTCTAGACTGACAAAGGAAGTCTGGAAGAGGTTTTTGGGGTTACCTGAAATTGACGAGGATGTTGGGATCCTGGATTAACAATCAATCTGGAAGAGGCTTTGGGGTTAACAGACTCCTGGAAAGCCTAGTTAAACATTTTTAGGATGAGTAATGATATGCAAGGCCAGGACAAGGCCATTCAGCACCCAGGGCAAAGATGCCAAACTGCACCCCCCCCTCCATTAGGGTTAGGGTCAGGGCGCCCCCCCATCCCTGCAATAAACTATTGTGCCCAGTGCAATGGTCCCTCCTGCCCACCCCTTGTCCCAGGCCCTGATGATATGTAATTAGTAGTGGAAAAAGGTACCTTTTTATTATATGTGATAACTTTAAAATTTGTGGTGTAAAACAATACAACAATGAGTTTATTAAATGTCAGGAAGGGTAAGTTCTGACTGGTAAATAAGGTAAAACTTTTGGAGCTCCATTTGTCAACAAAGTTAAAAGGTATGTACCATCTTTGTATTTTATATATATGTATCTGCTAAAACTGTCTGTGTTGTCTGTGTACTAACTGAGTTAAGATCAGGTTGAGACATACCTGATCGCCCTGGCAAGAAGGGCTTGGCGGTTTTTCGTGTTTTGAGATAAGCGTTTTTGTAAGGGGACGTATACGAGTACGGTGCCTATTGGCTTTACTCTGAGCACTGCTGCCCATAAGTAATTACTAACAAATCTGTCTGTTTTAATCATTCTATGAATATTTGTTTATCGATGTATACGTGTAGTATATGTGTAAGTATATATATGTATATAGTCAGGAATTTGTGTTCCTACAGTTAGGTCCATATACTGTATATTTTGGCAGAGGCACAATTTTATTTTTTTTCAGTTATTTACGAAAACATATTCAAGCTATAGTTATATAATGAATATAGGCTGAAAGTACTGATATGTACATCCAAATCAGAGGAAGAGTTTAGGAATTACAGCTCATAACCACTTACCACCCAAGGATGCACCCGTATGTCCTTGGGTTTCAGTGGATATTCCAGAATGATGCCTGCACCTACAGGCATCATCCTGGTACCATTTTTTTAGCCGGCGATTCTATAGAAGACAGAAGTGATCTGAGTGGCTAATAAGCCACTCGATTCTCCTCCCACCACCGCTGCCACCTCTTAGCTAAAAAAGTTCCTCCTCCCCTCCTCAAGATGAAATAAAAGTAGTACCCATGAAGACTCCTGGGATGTATGACATTAATTTGGCTTAGGCCAGAAAACAGAAAGCACCTGGAAAAATCTACAAAAAAGTATGAAACAAGTAAATTTAGCCACTTTATCTCTGGAAGATGTTACCCCCTTCACGACAAGGGCCATTTTTCGCAATTCAGCACTGTTCTACTTTAACTGGTAATTGCAACAGTCATGCAACGCTGTACCCAAACAAAATGTATATTTTTTTTTTTACACAAATAGAGCTTTCTTTTGTTGGTAGTTGATCACCACTGTTTTTTTTCAAAATTAAAAATGAAAAAGAAAAAATGTGTTTTCTGCTACTAAAAATTTCCAATAAATGTAAAAAAAAAAAAAAAAAAATCTAATTTCTTTATAAATTTTGAAAAAGTGTATTCTGCTACTTGTTTTGATAAAAAACACACTAAGGTGTCCTTTTATGAACGGGTGAATTTTTTTCTCCATTGGCTTCTCTACAGTTCTCCGGGGAAAATGATCACATCTGGCACCCCTTTTATGAATGGGAGAACTTCAGTTCGCCCAGGGTGATCAGAGGAGAACGGTTTTCTCGGAGATCTGTGTAGAAGTCAATGGAGCGTCTGTAATCTCGTGAGACAAAGCGAGATTACAGTAGTATGAAAATCCCTCGCGCGCTTTAACAAGCAGAGATAAATTATCACTGCTGAGTACACGAGGTTATAAATAATAGTCCCCTTACATAAATATGTATATATATACACTGAATACACACACACATACATTGTATATATATATACACATTAAATATATATCTACATTTATATGTGTATATATATACATATATATATATATACATAAATATGGCAGGGGGACATGATTACTGTGTTGGGGGGTCTGAACGAGGAAGAAGGAAGTCGATAATCTTCCTTTTTCCCCCTCAGTTCTCCCCCGATTCTGTCTTCACTCCCCGCTTCACAAGCTCCAGGCTGGTGAACCCGGGAGTGTGAATTCTGGCACAGATCGCCAGTGAAGTGCGGGGATCGCAGCTTCATAGCCTGGCCATTTCTGTGTCAGGCAATGACAGATTCCCATGTGAAGAGATGATCAGCGGAGAACATGTTCTCCTGCGATCATTTCTGTTTCATAAACTGAGAATGATCGGAAATGAGCTGTGATCAGCAGGATCACTGCTCATCTCCATTTCATAAAAGGACACCTAAGTGTATATTGATTGATTTGCATGAAAGTTATAGTGCCTACACACTGTGGAATGTATACTGGAATTTTTATTTATTTATTTTTATACTAGTAATGACTGCAATCAGCAACTTATAATGGGACTGTGATAGTGCAGCGGGCTATCTGACACTAGCTAACGCTGGGGGGAAATGACTAACTGCCACTGACATCACCAGTGACATTATTACAGTGATCAGTGATAATACTGATTCACTGTCATTATACTATTTACTAAGGCTAGAAAAATAGGTGACTGTTGATTAGGAGAGTTAGATTCCACTTGACAATCTTTTAACCACTTAAGCCCCGGAATATTTTACCCCCTTCCTGACCAGGGCCTATTTAGCGATTCGGCACTCCGTGACTTTAACGGACAATTGCGCGGTCGTGCGACGCTGTACCTAAACGAATTTGACGTTCCTTTTTTTCCCACAAACAGAGCTTTCTTTTGGTGGTATTTGATCACCTGTGCGATTTTTTGATCATGCGCTATAAACAAAAAAAGAGTGTCAATTTTGCAAAAATAACAATATTTTTCACATTTTTTTATATTAAATTCCCCCCAAAAAAATGTAAAAATCAACATTTTTTAACATGTTAGGCCAATTTGTTTTATGCTACTTATTTTTGGTAAAAAAAAATCGCAAAAAGTGTTTTTTGATTGGTTTGCGCAAAAGTTATTGCGTTTACTAACTAAGGGAAATATTTTTGTCATTTTTGTTGTTTTTTTTTAACGCGTAATGGCGGCGATCTGCGATTTTTTTTTTCCGGGACTGCGACATTGCGGCAGACAGATCGGACCCTTGACTGACATTTTTGACACTTTTGGGGTTACCAGTGACATTTCTACAGTAATCAGTGCTATACATATGCACTGTTACTGTAAAAATGACACTGGCAGTGAAGGGGTTAACTTTTTTTGAGAGGGAGGGGTGGTGTGTGTCCCTAGGGGCGTGATTCTTACTGTGATTGGCTGTGGCTTGAAGTGTAAGAACAGTGATCAACAGTCCTACATAGTAGAACCGTATGATCACCATTCTTACACAGGGGAGAATGACAGGCGGCTTTGTTTACATTAGCCGCCTGCCTTTCTCCCGGTGTAACGGACGATCGCGAGTGCCCGTCAGACATCGGGTCCGCCGGGCACACGCACGGGGGGGTCCGTGACCGAGCGGGAGTGGGAGCGCGCATTCGGCGGCGCGCGCTCGCTCCCCAGAGCCTCACAGGCTAGTGACGTACCCCTACGTCACTTTGCCTGTGAGGGGCTGACCGCCGCAGTATATGTTCTTGCGGCAGTCTGCAAGTGGTTAAAATTGTACATGTATGAATGCATATGATTGTGCATCGTTTTAGTTACATGACTAATAGTGGCCTGTGTGTGTCCTGCCACAAATACAAGCATGAGTTGGGAGGAGTTGCCCACCTTTAAAAGTAGTAGTTTCTCCTTATCAAGTTCAGTGAACATTCACTTTTGACTATCCATGACATTTTGCATTACTTTGTAATATTTTTCCAATCGTAGATTAACAATCTTTTTACAATTGTACATATATGAAAACACATTAATCTGCATCTTTTTAGTTATGTGACTAATAATGGCCTGTGTGTGCCCTGCCATAATTATAACATAGCTCCCAACTGTCCTGGATTTTGGGGGATTGTTCCTGATTTGGAACCATGTCCCTCTGTCCCTCCTTCCTCCTCATTTGTCCCTCATATTGGTTTGATCTATATACACTACTTAAAAAAATAAAAGAACACTTTGAAAACACATCAGATCTCAATGAGGAAAAATATCATGCTGTATAGCTACACTGATATGGACTGGGTAATGTGTTAGGAACGAAAGGATGCCACATCATTTGATGGAAATGAAAATTATCAACCTACAGAGGGCTGAATTCAAAGACATCCCGAAAGTCAAAGTAAAAAAATGATGTAGCAGGCTAGTCCATTTTACTGAAATGCTATTGCAGCAACTCAAAATGGTACTCTGTAGTTTTTATGGCCCCAATGTGCTTGTATGCATGCCTGACAACATCAGGGGATGCTCCTAATGAGACAACGGATGGTGTCCTGGGGTATTTCCTCCCAGATCTGGACCAGGGCATCACTGAGCACCTGAACAGACTAAGGTGCAACCTGGGGGCATCAGATGGACTGAAACATAATGTCTCAGAGGTGTTCTATTGGATTTAGGTCAGGTGAGCGTGGGGGCCATTCAGTTGTATCAGTTCCTTCATCCTCCAGGAACTGGCTGCATACTCTCACCACATGAGGCCGGGCATTGTCGTGCAACAAGAACCCAGGATTCACTGCACCAGCGTAGGGTCTGACAATGGGTCCAAGGATTTCATCCCGATACCTAATGGCAGGCAGGGTGCCATTGTCTAGCCGGTAGAGGTCTGTGCGTCCCTCCGTTGATATGCCTCCCCAGACCATCACTGACCCACCACCAAACCAGTCATGCTGAATGATGTTAACGGCAGCATAACATTCTCCACAGCTTCTCCAGACCCTTTCACGTCTTTCACATGTGCTCAGGGTGAACCTGCTCTCATCTGTGAAAGCACAGGGCACCAGTGGTTGACCTGCGAATTCCGGTGTTCAATGGCAAATGCCAATCGAGCTCCACGTCGCCGGGCAGTGAGCACAGGGCCCATTAGAGGATGACGGGTGCTCAGGCCACCCTCATGAAGTCTGTTTCTGATAGTTTGGTCTGAGACATTCACACCATTGGCCTGCTGGAGGTCATTATGTAGGGCTCTGGCAGTGCTAATCCTGTCCCTCCTTGCACAAAGTAGCAGATACTGGTCCTGCTGTTGGATTAAGGACCTTCTTAGGGACCCTGTCCAGCTCTCCTAGAGTAACTGCCTGTCTTCTGAAATCTCCTCCATGCTCTAGAGACTGTGCTGGGAGACACAGCAAAACCTCTGGCACGTATTGATGTGCCATCCTGGAGGAGTTGGACTGCCTGTGCACCCGCTATAGGGTCCAGGTCTCGCCTCACGCCTCATGCTTCCAGAAATGACACTAATGGGCCATAAACACTATAAGATTTTCTGAAGACTTTTTCCTTTAGATTTACCAAATCCATATAATATGAGGTCAAACCTAAACACTTTCAATTTGTATGCAATCTGGCAAGCCCTTGCACTACATAGAAAAGGTAAATCTGAAGGAAATCTAACCACAAAAGTTGGATAGTGTGTATCCAGCTTTACCCTAGCCAAATGCAAAACTAGTGAAAAAAAGTCAGAAAAGATGAGTAGGGAAAAAAATAAAACCATTCCTGTTTTGGAGATCGTCTCATTATTGCCCATCTAGTGCACCTGTTGTTAATTTCATCCACAGCACAGCAGCTGAAACTGATTAACAACCCTCTCTGCTACTTAACTGACCAGATCAATATCCCAGGAATTTAACTGACTTGATGCAATACTCTGATTTAATATTGTTCCTTTAATTTTTTTTTGAGCATTATAGTTGTTATATGTTTGTTTAAATGTACCTTTTATTTTTTAGAAAGTGTTTCCCAGTGCTAAACCTTTCATCCAATTTCTAAGTTGCTGTATTTTAAAATTTCAAAAGCCAGTATAAAGGAATAGTAGTGGTAAAAAAAAATAAAAACACTTGTGGGTATAACAAATCATTTTTTTATGCCTACGTACTTTTGCTAAAAAGGGTCCCTCGTTCCCATCGAAAAAAGAAAGTATGTTATAAGCATGAGTGGGAAGAGATGCCCAACTTTCAAAGTGGAATAGTTTAGTATACTATTATTTCCGGTACAGGGACCCTTCCTTCCAAAAGATTACATGGAAACTGACTCATGTAAGCAGAGCAGTACAATGGGAGTATACATAATTACAGTCCCAGTTGGAGCCCAAACCACAACCCAAACATGGCATATTATATAAAATGAGTTACAGGTCTCCAAACACACACACACAAAAGTGTCTTGCAAAAGTATTTATGAGAAAGTCCTTATCTGGGCATCTGGTTTAGATCACTGATTCCATTGATTCAGCACTCTTAAATTATATCATCCATTTGTGTTCATTTGAAGTTTTAATTGTATTTACACGTCTAAAGATTTTCAGTTTACCTCATACACCAGGTTTTCTCCCACAAAGCACCTGCTGTGATAGGTCTGACAAATGATTTACCTTATTTACTTTATTCCCTTCCTCTCCTTCTCCTGATCACTGTTTTTATTATCTATTATTTTTTACCTTTTTTATACAAATATTTTTTTCATTTGTAAAAAATGATCTACACTACCATAATGTTCGCGTTTTCTTAAAGTGGAACTTTAAACCTAGCGTGTCCAACATGCAGCCCACGGGCCGCATACAACCCAAGATGGCTATGAATGTGGCCCAACACAAACTGTAAACTTGCTTAACCACTTAAGCCCCGGAAGATTTTACCCCCTTCCTGACCAGGCCCTATTTGGCGATTCGGCACTGCGTGACTTTAACGGACAATTGCGCGGTCGTGCGACACTGTACCTAAACTAATTTGATGTCCTTTTTTTTCCCACAAACAGAGCTTTCTTTTGGTGGTATTTGATCAACTGTGCGATATTTACTTTTTGCGCTATAAACAAAAAAAGAGTGTAAATTTTGCAAAAATAACAATATTTTTCACATTTTTTTATATGAAATTCCCATAAAAAAAAATAAAATAAAAATCTAAATTTTTTAACATTTTAGGCCAATTTGTTTTCTGTTACATATGTTTGGTAAAAAAAAAAAATCGCAATAAGCGTATTTTGATTGGTTTGCGCAAAAGTTATTGCGTTTACTAACTATGGGAAAGATTTTTGTCATTTTTGTTGTTTTTTTTTTAACGAGTAATGGCGGTGATCTGCGTTTTTTTTTGCCGGACTGCGACATTGTGGCAGACAGATCGGACCCTTGACTGACATTTTTGACACTTTTGGGGGCACCAGTGACATTACTACAGTAATCAGTGCTATACATATGCACTGTTACTGTAGAAATGACACTGGCAGGGAAGGGGTTAACTTTATTGGTGATGCAGGGGTTAAGTGTGTCCCTAGGGGCATACTTCTAACTGTCAAGGGGTGTGGCTAGTGGTGTAACAACAGAGACATACGATCCTACATAGCAGGACCGTATGATCTCTGTTCTTACACAGAGATCGCGAGTGACCGGCGGACATCGGGGGCGGGAGCGCACCTCCGGCAGCGCGCGCTCGTCCTCTAGAGCCTCACAGGCTAGCGACGTAGTCCTACGTCGCTTTGCCTGTGAGGGGCTGACTGCCGCAGTAAATATACTGTGGGCGGTCGGCAAGTGGTTAACTACTCGAAGACCTGGCCTTTTTGACACTTTTTGTTTAAAAGTAAAAATCTGTATTTTTTGCTAGAAAATTACTTACAACCCCCAAATATTATATATATATATACATATATATATATATACATACAGTATATATATATATATATATATATATATATATATATATAAAATATATATATATATATATAATATATTTTAGCAGAGGCTCTAGAGAATAAAATGGCAGTCATTGCAATTTTTTTATGTCACACGGTATTTGCGCAACAGCTTTTTAAATGCAGCTTTTTGGGGGGAAAAAATACACTTTAATGAATTTTAATAAAAAAAAAACCCACATTATATATATATATATATATATATATATATATATCCCAATTTTTGGTAAAATATAAAAAAATTATATTACTTTGAGTAAACAGATGCCTATATAACATGCTTTAAAATTGTGCACGCTGCTTAAAAATCTCCATAGTGACGCTTTTACTGGTTACCAGTTGCAAAGGAGGTCTAGAGCTATTATTATTTATTTTATTTAAAATGCATTTTTACACTGTGTCTTTCATTTTTTTTTCAGTCACTTGTATTGCTTTTCACAAGAAATGTAAATATCCCTTCTGATCGCAATAAAGCATGACAGGTCCTCTTTAAGGAGACATCTGGGGTTTATAAGACCCCAGATCTCTCCTCTACACTTAAAAGCATGCGGTTAAAAAACCCTAATAATCAAATGCGTTTTTAAAAAAAATGTCTCTGTTTACATTTACCCTAACCGGAAGTGACAAAATGCTTGTAGCTTCTGGTCTCTTAAACCATAGAGATGATCGGACACCTTCTGGTCCCCATCCACTCTATGATTAGCCGGCAGAACCTCCAGCTTTAGTGCTGGGCTTCTCAATGGCATGGGAGAGCCCAGTTGGGCCCCAGCTGGTGGCGGCTAATCAGCCGCTCGGATCACTTTTACAGGGATAAGAAATTGCCAGCTGAAAATTTTTTTATACTAGGGTTATGGCTGACAACTGTAGCCATGGTTCCAGTATAACCACTTGAAAACAATCCCGTTTTTATATGTGATTGTGAGGCAAGTGGTTAAAAAATAAGGATTTTTCTTTTTTTTTTAATGTTTTGTAAAAATGCATTTACACTTGACAAACACATGCAGCCAAAGAAAAATGTGACAGTGTCTCTTTACTGGACTTCTATAAGTTTATCCTCCCAAAGAACAATCTCCCACTCTTCACAATCACTCCTTATATATGTCATCAGTTTTCTGCAGCACCTATATTTGTGAGCAACTTTTTTCAAGGATGAAGTACACAAAGCACAAAATTAGCCTCAAAATATCTGATGAGCACCTTAAGAAGTCATTGAGAATTGCTACTACATCCATCAAACCAGATATTGATGCATTTGTTTATCAATAACAGTGTCAAATATTGCACTAGTTTTATATTGCCCTTTTTACCTTTATAATAAAAAAATATTACAAAAAATGAAGTTTTAATACTCAGATGGGTACATTATCTATATCAGTGTCAGTGATTGTTAACTGCTTTGCAGGGATGAGAAACTTACAGATCAACACTGACAGCTGTACAGAGCTCTGTATTGTTTACCAACACAGAGCTCTGGGCTGTGATTCCTTCTTATAAACCTCATTTGGTAATCCACCTGGCCCTGGTGTTTTATGATTCGCTGACTCCATCACCGCCTCTTGTAGTTCTTCAATAGTAATGGGTGCTTCCAACGATTCTCTATCTTCCTCTGAAAGATGTGGAGTTGTTTTGTTAACCCTTGGATGAAATCTCCCAAATTGTCCACCTACCTCTCCTACCTTAAACCTATACAGGTCAGAGTAGTAATCTTTAAAGCAGATGTTTACTGCATCTGAGCACCACTACAAACCAAAAACGCAATTTAATTACTTTTTATTATTCAAAGCAAACACCCCCATCCATCCATGTCTTCATGCTTTATTTAGCTGAAAAATCACTTTGAAAATCACCCCCTAGCATTTCTGGCCTTGGCCATCTTAAATAAGGGAAATCAATTCATGTAGCATTTACTTCCTGCTCAAGTATGCATACAGGAGAGTGTGCTTTGTTGTGAAAACCCCTCCTCCTTTCCTCTCCTCCCCTCTTGAAGACTCTTGGGACATATGACATATTTTGCCTAGGCAGGAAACCAGGAAGTAACTGAAAAAATAGAAAAAAAGGTTTAAAACAAGTAAATATGATACACTTTCCCATCTATTTACTAATGCTGGCAGTATGAGGATTACAATTAATGAATGTTAATTAAGAGAGTGAAGTTCCACTTTAAAAATATTCACTATTTCTACTGGACACCTGGTCATCCTTACAGCATAGGTCCTAAAAGACATTGTGGTAGACATAGAAATAATTTTGATACTTTGGCAAGAGTGCCAGCATGTGTCCAGTATTTTCTCCTACCTCATAGTGGGTGTGTTTTAGAAAAAAACATTCTTTCCTGACAGACTCCATGGCAGCATACGTATCGGGTTTGGCCCCGCCTCCAAACCTACCCATAGGACATCACTCCCATAAATCTTTGCACCTGTTCAGCACACGTGTTCCTTTTTTGTCCTCCTAATGGATTACCTGTATCCTACCTGAAGATGGATCCCAGGAGATGGATGTCTCTACCATTCGGGTATTGAGTTCTCCAATAAGCCCCAGCTGTTGCGGGGTATGGAGCAGGGGTGAAGATTCTTCTGACGTGCACCTTGGCCAAAAAGCCCAGCTGCTGCGGGTGGCCTGTCCCCTTAAAGAATTATGAAGTCCGGTGTGCTGTATGCTCATCCATCCCTGGTGACTAGCAGTTCGTTGGTGGTCGTGAGTACCCCTTGCCTGTTATATTTGTGTAACTCCATGGCAGCTTAAGTTTTTATTTCAGCCGGTTTTGTATGTTCTTACCTTATTTCCTGATATTCCCTGGTAGCTAGGGCTCCGGGGCTGGTCAGAGCGTACTTACTGACTGGCCTCCAGTTTGCGAGCTACTGAGCATGTGCGGGCGCCTCAGAACGAGGCTTGGTTCTCGCACATGCTCAGTGATGATGCGGCACATGTTGATGATGTCAGCGGGCGCCATTTAAAAAAAAAAAAACCTTCAGGTGTCAGCAGAGTGTGTAGATCACACACTCTGCTGCTGGAAGTCAGTATTTTGCTGTCGGTTTCTCGGTGTGTCTACCTGCTGCATCCGCTGCTGCTCTGCATTTGCCCATACGGTCTTCCTGAAGAGTACTGGCCCCAGGTTTGTGGGAGTTGTTCCCCCTCTCCTCTTTCTTCCTCTCTGATCCCGTTGTCCGGCTCATCCCTGCAGGTCAGCGCCAGATGGAAGCCTCCTCGCCCTCCGGTGGTCAGCCCGCCCTTAATAGGTATGCGGGCTTGGGGGTTGGGGTGTGTAGAGAGGGGGGGATTAGGGCATTATTAATGTCCTGGCTCCCTGTTTGTCTTGCTTTTTTTCCTTTGTCTTACAGCCCTCCTATGTCAGAACGGCATTCCTCACGCAAGAGTGAACATCGTTCAAGTCCTCACCACCGGCACTCCTCCTCGAGATCTACTCGAAGGTCACAGTCAGGCTCCCATCATCATGGGAAATCATCTGCCTCAGCGGGCCCCTCGCAACGCCCAGATAGAGGGGGCTGTTGGATTTGTGGTGCACGTGTCCCTGAAAGCAAGTCAATGTGCGACAAATGCTTCTCTCAAGCTGCGGGAGAGAGGGACAATCCAGACCAGCGACTGGAGGCCCTAGTCAAGAGGGTCGTCAAGGATTCCCTGGCAGACTTGGGAGTAGGTCGGGCGCAGAGCCCAGAAGTGACTCCTCCAAGCCCTCCCCTTGGAAGACAGCCTAGGGAAGATACTGAAACCTCCCAACCTGGTCATCTGATTCAGAGGTTGAAGATCCCTGCTTGGGGTTTGAGTATGCTCTCGTCCCCTCTTTAGTCAGAGCGGTAAGAGAGACCCTGAATTGGGAAGACTCGGCTGTTTCTCCTCCAAAACAGAAAAGAGCGACTCAACTTCCCCTTTCTGGGTGAATTAGGGGATATCATTACTGAAGAATGGAATAAAGTGGAAAGGAAAAATTCCATGCTTTCCAAAATGTCCCGGTTATATCCTTTCAAGGAAGAAGATGTAAAACATCTAGAATCTCCTCCCTTGGTGGACGCCGCAGTCATGAGGCTGGTCAAACATGTGACCCTCCCACTAGAGGACACAGCCTCCTTTAAAGATCCTTTGGATAGGAGGATGGATTCTGATCTCAAACAAATCTACCTGACTGCGGGGATGGCCTGCAAGCCGGCACTGGCCTTGGCCTTATTATCCAAAGCAATGGAGTTGTGATCTGACTCAGTGGATGAGTCCTTCCGGAGCTTTTCTGAGGAGGCTGCCAGAAGTTCCCCGATTCAGGAACTTAAGATGGCTTTGTCTTTTCTGGGGGAGGCATCTATTGACCTTATACGTCTGTTGGCCAGGGTTATGCTGTCCTCAGTAACAGCCAAGAGGGATCTGTGGCTCCGTCCTTGGATGGCTGACCCAGCTTCCAAACAAGTCTGGTGTCGTATTCCTTTTGGGGGTTCTTCCCTCTTTGGGAATAAGCTGGATGAGGCAATAACCAGGGCTACGGGCGGGAAGTCTGGCTTCCTTCCTCAGGATCAGCGCCCTCCCAATCCAAGGAAAGGACAACCCAGAAGGTATGTCCCTGACCGTGCCAGGGAAGCACGCACCTATAGGCCTGGCAGAGAATTTGGTCATAACTGGAGAGCAAGACAAACCTCCTCGCGGAAACCTTCTAAGAGTGTCCCCTCCGGTGAACGTGATACGACCAAGTCTTTTTGAGATTGGGCCCGCTCAGGCATGTCAGGTGGGTGCTCGGTTGCTATACTTCCGGCATGTCTGGGCGGCCTCAGTCCGAGACTCCTGGACTGTCAGGACAGTCACGTACGGGCACAAGTGGACTTTCAGAGAAAGACCAAGACCAAGGTTTCTTCCTACCTCCCTGCCACCCTTAGGAGAGAAGCGCCAGGCACTATTTTCCTACATAGAGTCACTGGTTTCTCAAGGGGCTGTTGTCTCCGTACCAGAACCAGAGTGGGGCCAGGGAATCTACTCCCCTCTTTTCTTGGTCCGCAAGAAAAACCGAACATGGAGGCCGGTCATAGATCTGACCTTTCTAAATCAATTTATCAGAAAGGAAAGGTTCAAGATGGAAACTCTTCTTTCAATCCAACAGGCGGTTCAACCTGCAGACTGGATGGTGTCTATGGATTTAAAGGACGCCTATTTCCATGTCCCTGTTGCAGAAGATTTCCAGAAATACCTCCGGTTTTCCAACAATCAATTACACCTTCAGTTCACTTGCCTCCCCTTCGGGCTCTCCACTTCTCCACGAACCTTCTCGAAAGTTTTGCTGGCTGAAGTAGCTCTATTAAGAACAAAGGGCATTCGCCTGCACCATTACTTGGACGATCTGCTCCTCCTGTCCCAAGACAAATCTCAGCTGTTGATGCACCTGGACCAAGTGGTGTCCACCCTTCAGACATTTGGGTGGCTGCTAAATCTGGAGAAAAGTCATCTTATTCCCACCCAGTCCGTCTTCTACCTCGCAGCCTTGTTCAATACACTGACAGTGACAGTCTCCCTTCCGGAGGAGAAAATCACAGTGGTCAGGGACAGAATTCTCTGTGCCCTGTCATCACCTCACCTCCAAGCACATCAGTGCCTGAAAAGTATCGGGACCATGGTGGCTGTAGCTCCCATGGTAAAGTGGGCCATATGGAGAATGAGGCCATTCCAAAAAGGCTTTCTTCGTCAATGGGACACCTGGCATCTGGATCAGACCATCTTCCTGACCCCGGCCATGAGAGCAAGTCTTCCATGGTGGCTGCAGAGGGAGCAAGAAGAAAGCCATTTCTTAAAGATATCCATAAAAAGTGTTGTTTAAAGTTTGCCACAAGCCACCTGGGAGACACACCAAACATGTGGAAGAAGGTGCTCTGGTCAGATGAAACCAAAATCGAACTTTTTGGCAACAATGCAAAACGTTATGTTTGGCGTAAAAGCAACACAGCTCATCACCCTGAACACACCATCCCCACTGTCAAACATGGTGGTGGCAGGGCCTGCTTTTCTTCAGCAGGGACAGGGAAGATGGTTAAAATTGATGGGAAGATGGATGGAGCCAAATACAGGACCATTCTGGAAGAAAAACTGATGGAGTCTGCAAAAGACCTGAGACTGGGACGGAGATTTGTCTTCCAACAAGACAATGATCCAAAACATAAAGCAAAATCTACAATGGAATGGTTCACAAATAAACATATCCAGGTGTTAGAATGGCCAAGTCAAAGTCCAGACCTGAATCCAATCGAGAATCTGTGGAAAGAACTGAAAACTGCTGTTCACAAACGCTCTCCATCCAACCTCACTGAGCTCGAGCTGTTTTGCAAGGAGGAATGGGCAAAAATTTCAGTCTCTCGATGTGCAAAACTGATAGAGACATACCCCAAGCGACTTACAGCTGCACTCGCAGCAAAGTATTAACTTAAGGGGGCTGAATAATTTTGCACGCCCAATTTTCAGTTTTTTATTTGTTAAAAAAGTTTGAAATATCCAATAAATTTCGTTCCACTTCATGATTGTGTCCCACTTGTTGTTGATTCTTCAAAAAAAATTACAGTTTTATATCTTTATGTTTGAAGCCTGAAATGTGGCAAAAGTTCGAAAAGTTCAAGGGGGCCAAATAATTTTGCAAGGCCCTGTAAATATGTACCTTCCCTCACCATCTTCTTTTATACGTCTACAGGAGAACACCACCTTCCTATGTATTAGTATACACGTTCCTCTTGAATACGAGGTATGCACTAAATAATACTGGTGAGAGAATTACACTTTAAACGCGACAATGTTTCTTTAGTCAGGTATGTTTCCTGCAGGCAAAGGACAGAGTTGAAACAGTCTTAAACAAAGCTATTTTTTTTTGCGGATCTCCCAATCCCCTCACATTCCAAAAAAGGACTTCACCGTACCATTCATCTTAATTCAAAAATAAAGTTTTTGTGTATAAAAAAATTGTGAACACCCCTATATAAATTGAGGCTGTATTTCTTTAACCCATAGCTTCTATGCTTTATACCTGGTGTCTGCAAATCAAAAAACTATTTTTCCTCGTGCACCCATATGTATGTTCCAGTGTACCTTGACCGTGAACAATTTCCTTTCTATACCAAGTAAGTAGACCTATTTTTCCCATTTTGACTCTAAAAAATGAAAACCAAACTCACTCTCCCCCACCTCCCAATCCCTCCTTCCTCCCCCCCACATTTATCAGCCCCCTTCCTCCCTCCTCCCATCCAAACCACTCTGGGGGCTTTAATTGTAGCAGGATCTACTTATGTAAATATCAGAAAGATTATTTCCTACAAAAATACCTGTGTCAGTGTCCATTACACTCTTTGATTCATAATTGCATTCTGGTTCTCCTATATGAAAAAGAAGGGAAAAAAAAATGTGTCCCTGTATCATGGATCATACCTCTTGCCTCTTAAGCTTTAATAATGTTATATAGACTGTTCATTTCTCTCTAACCAAGCGGCAGCCATGGTAGGTGCCTCTTGATATCTAGGAATTTCGCTCTAATTCTCTGTACTTCTGTGGAGAAGTCCGGAAAAAAATTACATTTTTACCCCATTAAACATTACATCTTTCTTTTTTTTTTTTTTCCAAACAAGTTTATTTCAATTAGAAAATCAGAGAGTACAAGGTTTGGCAACATTTCTGAAATGACAATATCAAGTAAGACAATTACATACTGACTTGTTAAACAGTTCAAAATACTTGTAAAGGAATAAAGGAAACAAAAAAGATATGGAAGCAAATTGTCGGTTGTAACATAATAATAGAGTAAACAAAGGGCTTTCCAACAAGTCCGAAAGAAGTTGGCATATGAAGATTATATAGCCCATAACTGCAAACTAATTCGAGCAGATTGTATATTGCATTAAGGAGGAATGAATTTAGAGATGAATATTATTAAGTACCATATTGTTAGAGCGTGTGAATGAAAGGGTGTTGGTGACCAGCACCAATACATGGGTAATTCCAGCCTTGTATCAGATTGGACATCAAAACGCAAGAAGTAGGGACATGTAAGGGAGGGGATAGGGAAACAAAGGGAGGTTTTGGGGAGAGGAGTCAGTTTAATGATGATAAAGTTGATACAATCAGAGTCGATATAGCTGAGTGTATATACTGGTGGTATGAGACACATCTAATGATATATCTATAAGTTGGTAAAGTTAATAATTTAGGAAGCGAGAAATAGTAGAAAAAAGTGTTTTGGATATCAGGATTGGTAGGTCTTTAGATATTCAGGGGAAGATTTGAAGTGTGTCCAACAGGACCAGACGGTAGTAAATCTTTTGGGGTTGTCTGATGAAATGGATATGAGTTCTTCCATTTCAGCGATTTTTGTTGATGCGGGTGAACCATTCTCGTGTAGAAGGGGTTCTTGTTGTTCCCCAGAGTTTAGGTATGCACATCTTGGCTGCGTTAATTAACATCATAGTAAGTGATTTGAAATAGAGTGGATTATAGGAGGGACAATGATGGAGCAGAAATTGTGCAGGAGTAAAAGGTAAAATACTTGAGGTGATTTTCTGTATTAGGTCATGGACTTTGTTCCAGAAGGTTTGTATAATAGGACACGTCCACCAAATATGCAAAAGATCGGCTTTAGGTTGATGGCATCTCCAACAATGGTCAGAAATTGTGTGATTAAATTTGTGTACAATATGAGGAGTGCGGTACCATCGAGATAGAACTTTATAATTGTTTTCCTGTATGGAAACATTGATCGATCCTTTAAGTATGTGTTTATAGATCCTTTCCCATTGTCCGTCAGTTAAGTGGATTTGGAGATCACGGGACCAGCCTGAGCAAGCTTTCCCATCAGCAGATTTGGTGTTGTGCCATAACATATTGTGGATTAGAGATATGAGATGTCTTTGGGGTGTCTTTGAAAGACACAGTTTTTCAAATGGAGTCAAAGAAGAGGACAAATTGGATGAATCTGAGGTGCGAAGTATGCTGGTGGTATAATGTTTAATTTGTTGAAATTGTAGGAAATTTAAATGTGGTTCCGCCCATTGTTCATTTATTTCCACTTGTGATTTAAATTTACCGCACCTAAGTAGATGATGTAAACGAAGACCCGTCAAGGGCTGCTTTGATGATAGGGGGTGGTGAGTCATGCCTGGCAGAAAGTCAGGGTTAGACAGCAACGGAGCAAGTAAGCTTGGGGAAGATGTCAATCTAAGTTTTGGAAGAACTTTGAATGCACATTCTAAAGTGGGGCCTATGGTGGGGTGTGATAGTAGGTCAGTGGGAGTATGTGTGCGTTTTAACCACGGGATGGTGCTGATATGAGGGGATGTGAAGGAATTCTCTAATGAGATCCAGTCTTTAAGATGTGAATGTGTGTGCCATTCTACTATCCTTTGCAGATGACATGCCCAGTAATAGTGCAGGGGATTGGGGAGGCCAATACCCCCCTTACTTTTAGGTTTGGTAAGTTGCTCGAATTGTATTCTGGGACGTTTGTGATTCCAAATGAAAGATCTGAACAATTTAGTAAGTGAGAGAAAGAATGAGTTTGGTAATTTAATAGGAATGGTTTGGAGAACATATAGGATGCGGGGTAAGACATTCATTTTGAGAATTGCTATTCTACCAAACCAGGAAAGATGCGATTTGTTCCAATTACCAAGATCGGAGGTTATATTAGCAATAAGTGGTTTAAAATTGGTGTTATAAAGATTCTCAAGTTTTGAGGGTAGGCGGATCCCTAAGTAGGTTAGCGACTGTGATTGCCAGGAGAATGGGAAGTTTTGTGCGCAGGAGTTGACTTGATCGGGGGAAAGCGATATGTTGAGGGCATGTGATTTCTCAAAATTAATCTTAAAATTGGAGATATATTGAAAAAGTCTGAAATCATGTAGGAGGTTAGGTATGGTAGTGTGCGGATCTGACAGAAATAGGAGGATGTCATCTGCGAAGGCAGAGAGTTTAGTTTTTGTTGGCTATAGGGATTCCTTTAATATTGGTATTGTCGCGTAGGCGGTTAAGCAGTGGTTCCAGAGTGAGGACAAAGAGGATTGGGGATAGAGGACACCCTTGTCGGGTTCCGTTTTTTATGGAAAAGGCATTTGATAGGAGGCCGTTAACTCGTATTCGAGCGGTAGGATGTCCATATAAGGACATAATGAATTGTAGAAGACGCTCACCTATTCCTAGGAAGCGTAGAACAGAAAGTAAATAGTCCCAAGCCAGCCTATCAAACGCCTTTTCAGCATCTAATGATAAGAAAAATCCAGGAACTTTATTATTAGTGAGCCAGTGGTGGATGTTCAGGGCTTTTATCGTATTATCCCTGGACTCCCTGCCAGGGACAAATCCAACTTGGTCTGTTGATATCAAATTGTTGAGGAAGGGCAATATTCTGTTTGCGAGTATTTTTGCAAAAATTTTTATATCGTTATTGAGAAGTGAGATGGGTCTGTAATTGGATGCTATTTCCTGATCTTTTCCAGGTTTTGGTATAACCGATATGTAGGCTTCTAAGAGATTGTTTGGCGAGGTGTTCGAGTTTGCGAGTTGGTTGAAGGCTTTTAGAAATGGTTTTACTAGGGGATCAGTGAAGGTTTTGTAGTAGGACATTGAGAATCCATCGGGGCCAGGACTTTTACCCGATTTCATCTGAGAAATGGCAGTTTTAAATTCCTCTGCATTGAGTGGGCCATCAATTGATTTGGTTTGTGATAAGGTTAGGGGTTTGGGACAATACGATTTTAGGAAATCATCTATGATAGTTTGACGTGGGCTGTTAGCACCTGGGGGTTTTTGTTCCTGGGGTAAGTTGTATAGATTGGTGTAGAATTGGGCAAAGTGTTCAGCAATGTCTTCAGATTTGGACCATTGCTGACCTGATGTCGAGCGTATGGTGCGTATAGTATTATTTGCTTTTTTGGCTTGTAGGGCTCTAGCCAGTAGTCTTCCGCTCTTATTACTATGTTGATAAAAGAGTTTTTGAGATAGGGCGAAGTTTCTTCTGGACTTTTTCCCCAGTTCTTCTTTTAATAAGTCTCGTGTATGTTCCAATTCCAATTGGTGGGTTTGTGCCATTGTCATTTTTTGTAATCTTTCTAGTGTTTTAATTTTATTAAGGAGGGAGTTAATGTGAAGTTGTTTAGCTCTTTTACGTTGAGCAGAAAATTTTAACAGAATACCTCTAATCACACATTTGTGTGCTTCCCACTCAGTAATTGGATCTGTATCTGGCGTGTCATTATATGTAAAGTAATCAGATATGCTTTGTGTGAGGGCGGCTAAGTTAGAAGGGTCTGTAAGTAAAGACGCGTCCAAACGCCAAGTTTTTGAAAAATTGGTTTGTTCAGGGAAAGTAATGGTGGCAGAAATTGGGTGGTGGTCGGATAAAACCAAGGGTTCAATGGATGCTTGGTCAAGGTAGGATAGATCCTTTTGGGAAAGAAATATGTAATCCATTATGGAGTAGCGACGGTGTGGTGGAGAAAAAAAGGTGTAGTCCTTTGTATTTGAGTGTAAAGTTCTCCAAGTATCATGAAGAAGTAAGTCATGTAATTGGGTTTTAATTTGGCGGAGGGCTTTGTATGGAAGAGAGGATGTACCTGTGGAGGTGTCTAGGAGTGGGTTGAGAGGGACATTAAAATCACCTCCCAAGAGTAGTATCCCTGTTTGAAAGGCTGACAAAGATGTAGATATTTCCCGGAAAAAAAACTCACTTGTGCGGAATTGGGTGCATAAATGCTAGCTATAGTTATTGGTTTGTTCCAAACTGTGCCTTTGATAAATAAATATCTACCGTCTTTGTCTATAAGGGTATCAGAAATAGATATGGGTAGGCGTTTAGAGATTAAAATTGTAACACCTTTCGTTTTTGCCTGTGAGTTTGTTGCATGATAAACTGTTGGGTATTGGTTGTTCGTTAATTTAGGGATATTATCTGTTTTGAAATGTGTCTCTTGTAATAGGATGACATCAGCTTGAAGTTTTCTAAGATTAAGGAGGAGCTGAGATCTCTTCTCCGGAATGTTTAAGCCTTTAGAATTCAAGGAGATGCATTTAAGAGAATTCAGTTTGGATGCGTGTCGTGATTGTGTCATTGTGCCTTAAGTCGTTATTTGCACTACTTTTGTCTGAAAAGAGCGTATTTGTTAAAAGGTTGTTTGAGTGGGAAGGAGGGGAAAGAGTAGGTATAAGGGTAGTTCAGGGATGCGGGTAAGGAAATAATCCAACTGCCAAGATAGACCAGCTATTTGGCTGAGATAAGTGGTGTGTTGGATGAGTTCAGCACGGGAAAATAGGCCGTGCTGTGTTTGAGCCTGATAGGACTGCTGTATATAATAAAGAGTGGAGGAGTCAATGTGACCAATCCTCCAACGGTCCTCCATTAGAGAGCAATATTGTAAGGGCTGCTTAAAGGGTGAGTGAATATAGTGTTTAATATAGTACAGGGAAATATAGTAGGTAGAGTATTTCAGAACCATATTGTAAAACATGAATTTTACCTTGTGTCTGTGCACGTGACTGAGAAAGTGTTCACTGGCAAGAAAATGCATGTCACATAATAACCAAAAAAAAAAAAAACACTAAACAAAGGAGTTATTGTGTTAAATCAGTCATAACTTTTGATACAATGGGATCTCGCCATCACACAGAGCCCCTCCCCCCCCTCCAACAAGCTTTACCAGAGAGGCATAGGCTTTCAGTTATGAAACTGTAGGTGGAATGAGCACAGAAACTCATTAATTAACAATTTAACTAGCAAACTTTGCTAAACCAGACTTCTATGAAGTCAATCCAGTGAGAGTGAAGGGGCCGCTGCACCGACGACAGAGGGGTAACCCCGGCATAAAATGACTAACATTGTATAACAACATTATAGGTAGTAATAGTATTATGCTTGTGTTGAATCCTACCTTCTAGAAAACATGAGCTTGCCTAATGTGGTATCATAAACGTCAGGAGTGTCCACTATTATCTAGCTAAGCCCATACTAAGTATGAATACCTGACAAATGTGTAGCTTAAAGAGGTCAGTTCCAGAAAGCAAGTTTCATTAATTATTGTGTCTATTCTCTTCTTGCCCTCCTATGAGCGGGTGAAGCAGGAATGCTGTCTCCTCCTGAGGGGCGTCTGTTAGCAGGCGGAGTAGAGGAGCGGTAAAGAGATCTTCGGTATCTTCGTGATGCTTCTCCTGATGGTTGAGCATCCATATGTTCAATCAAGCGATGGGATGAAAAGTTATTGTGTGTGTGCCAATCAGGGATTTCCACAAAAGGAATATTTAAAGTAGCACAAAAGGAGAAGGAATCCTCAGGAAATCTCAGGTTTGCAGTATGGCCTGCAGTGCCAACAGAGAGGCAAAATGGAAATTTCCATCTGTAAGGTATTTCGCGTTCTTTCAACACATCGAGAAGGGGCTTCAGGGCTTTCCGTTTTTGTAGGGTCGTTTGCGAGAGATCCTGAAATAATTTAATTTCCGCGCCTTGGTATAGGATGCGCCTCCTAAGCCTAGCTTGTCTCAAGATTTCTTCTTTCATTCTGAAATTGACCAGGCAACCAATGACGTCTCGTGGGGGGTCATTCTCTCTGCCCCTAGGGCAGAGAGCACAATGCAAATATTCTATATCGATCGGAGTGTATAAAGGCCTCCCCAAGAGGTCATTAAATATAGAAAGAGTCGCTTGAGTGAGGTTAGGGTTGTCAATCGATTCAGGGAGCCCCCTGATTCGGATATTATGGCGGCGTCCTCGGTTGTCAAGGTCTTCAGGAGCTCTATGCATTTCTCTCAGTTGTATGGTATGTGAGTCTATGGCATGAGAGTTATCTTGTATAGCTACCTCTTGTTGCTCTGAAACCTCTTCCACCTTATCAATTCTTGTAGTGAGCGACTGCATTTCTAATTTTAGGTCTGAGATAGCTGCCGAAAATGTGTCTTTAATGTCAGCTGCGATTATTTTCAGATCGTCCATACACAGAGGTCTGGGGTTCTGAGATTGATGAGGTTGGTGTAAATAATCATCAGTATGTCGATTAGGACTTCTACTCACTGCCCTGGATCTGCTTGCGGCCTGTGGAGGAGAGATCCCCTCATGGGATTTAGACCGGAACATTTCAGGAATGGTGCAGGAGTTTTGTATTGAGGGGTCTCTTGGGGATCTAGAGCGGGGTGGGGAGGCAGTGTGGTCAGACTTCCCCATCATGGTATTGTTGTCACCCTTTGTGAGAGCTGGGAGGACCGTGGTGGATCAGTGCGAGGTAACTAAGCTGGCATTACACACAGTGCCCAGGTCAGGCTCCAAAAAAAAAAAGAAAAAAAATCAAGATCGATATCCCCCCTGAGAGTGGCAGGAAGATGTGTCTAAAAGGGGGTGTCCGGAGTAAGCCTGGATGATAGCGGCGCCGATCGTCTTACCGGAGCTCTGTAGACGTGATTGCGCTCCGCGGCAGGAAAGCCTGCGGCTTCCCCCGGTTGTTAGGCCTCAAAACGTCGCTCCTCAAAACGGGCTCCGATTTTCACAGTGATGGATGATATCGAACCCTGACGGTTAGGGGAGTCTCTCAGGGATTAAATGGTGCTCCAGAAACTCGGATAATCGGCGGATGGAAGCCGATTACAGATGTTCTCTGCTCTCACGTCTGATCCCGCTGGCTGCCGGACACGCCCATCTCATTTCTTTTGCTTTTCGCAATATTATTTATCTGTCCTAAAAAAAAAAAAAATGGAGTTTCATAAGCACTGGTCTTGGTATCCCTCCCTTGGGAGGGTTCTCAGTGGGACTTTATGAGCCCTTTCAATAGCAAATAGAGGGTAGAGTTCTTCCTTCCCAAATACCTCCTGAAGCAATTTTTCCAAAAGGTCTCTCATACTTTTCCCTTCACTTCTCTCGGGTAAACCATTTAATCAAACATTTTTCCTCCTTAGTCGGTTTTCCAAGTCCTGTATTTTAATATTTTGTTTCTCAACTGTTCCCATAAAAATGTTAAATTTCCTGCTTCATAGGTATTATTACATCCTCGACTCCACTGACTCTGGCTTCCAATTCCGTGGTGCACTCAAGCGCTTTTTGTAAGTCATGTCTAACAAATTTAATTTCCACTTTAACCTCCTTAACTCGGGGTTAATTTTTACTGCCAGGAGCGGTAACCCCGAGTCATGCTCGGGGTAACATTGCAGAGTGCCAGCGGAGTCCCCTTTCCTGCCAGCGGAGTCCCCTTACCTTCTCCTGGCGATCCAGAGATGTCCTTCACTGTGATCGCTGGCCGGCATCTCACTTCCTGGTTCCGTTCCCTGTGAGCAGCGGCGGTGCACGGGAGCAGAATGGGCGGGAAATTTAAAAGTATAAACACAAATAAAAGAGGTGATACATTGTAATCTGAGAGGATTACACTGTATTACCTCAGATTACCTCAAATCTGACATTTGATACAGTACAGTGCCCCTTGCCTGCCATTATACTGTCATTTGTGCCTATAAAAATATAACATGGCTTTAAAAAAGTGCCACTTTACTAAAGTGCTTTTGGAGTGACAGCGACAGCAACAGCTACATGGAGGTGCTCGCAGAACTGAGCGATAGTGAGTCGTGGGGTGATTTGTCGTCTGACACTGACACTGATCTGGCAAGTGACAACGGCGATGATCCTGCACCTGACCTCAGCGATGTTCTCACTTGGTGCGCTATTGACTGCGATACGGACCAGGTAGCGCCCCCAAGATTCCCGTTCACTGGATCACCTGGGATGAAGGTAGATGCTGAGCGTGACAACCCTCTGGCATACCTGAAATTATTCCTCACTGAGGAGGTAATTGAAAAAATTGTCAGAGAGACAAATCGCTACCAAGAGCAGCAATCCGATATGCTGCATGCCAGGTATTCCAGAAGCAGAAAGTGGGAACCGGTGACCAAAGAGGACATCTGGCAGTTTCAGGGACTCGTCATTCTTCAGGGGGTGGTGGGGAAACCGTTCCAGAAATGGTACTGGACCACCAACAAGTTACTGGCCACTCCGTTTTTTGGCACCGTGATGTCAGAATACCAATTTTCCCTCATCATGAAGTATTTCCACTTCAAAAACAATGAAGAGTTTTGATGAGGCCACGCATCCTGCGCCCAAACTAAAAAAATATGGGAGGTATGGCAAATTATTGTGACCAATATCCAGCGGATCTATGTGCCAGAAAGGGACGTCAGCGTGGATGAAAGTTTGATGGCCTATAAAGGACGCCTAAGCTGGATACAGTACATTGCATCCAAAAGAGCGCGGTTTGGCATCAAATCCTACATGCTCTGCAAGTCATCCACTGGGTACATCTGGAATTCAGTCATTTACATCGGTAAAGGCACGAAGTTCAACCCCAGGTACAGCGGCTATGGGATGGCCGCATCATCTGTCCTTATAAAAAGAAGAGGGGATGCCACAGTGGTAAACATGGCCTTGTCCCAACTTTTTTGAGATGTGTTGATGCCATTAAATTTAAAATGAACTTATTTTTCCCTTAAAATTATACATTTTCTTAGTTTAAACATTTGATATGTTACCTATGTTGTATTCTGAATAAAATATTGAAATTTGAAACTTCCACATCATTGCATTCTGTTTTTATTCACAATTTTTACAGTGTCCCAACTTTTTTGGAATCGGGTTTGTATTATTTATTACATTATTGAATAAAATTATATTATTTATTAGATTACAATTCAGGATTTTGTGTTTCAAACTTTATCACATCTGAGTAGTGATGTCGTGAACCTAAAATTCGCGGTTCGCGAACGGCGAACGCGAACATCGGCAAATGTTCGCGAACCGGCGAACCGGGCGAACCGCCATAGACTTCAATAGACAGGCGAATTTTAAAACACACAGGGACTCTTTCTGGCCACAATAGTGATGGAAAAGTTGTTTCAAGGGGACTAACACCTGGACTGTGGCATGCCGGAGAGGGATCACGCAAAAAAAAGTTCTTAAAAATTATAATTTTTTGATAGAGAGCCAATTATTGGAAAAATTAAAAAAAAATAAAAATAAAAAATTCTTTGGATTTAGCATCTGGGGGGTCTAAAAAGTGTACCTGTGAAGTTTCAGCTCTGTAGCATGTCCAGAACCCCTAAAAAACAGCATTTTTCTTATATTTTCAGGAATATGGCTTCTCTGCGGCTGGCTTTTACTCTTGCAGGCATTTAGCGAGCATTTTTTTAGGCAGGCATGTCATTTTTTGTATTTAGTGTCTGGGGGGTCTAAAAAGTGTACCTGTCAATTTTCAGCTCTGTAGCATGTCCAGAACCCCTAAAAAACAGCATTTTTCTTATATTTTCAGGAATATGGCTTCTCTGCGGCTGGCTTTTTCTCTTGCAGGCATTTAGCGGGCATTTTTTTAGGCAGGCATGTCATTTTTTGTATTTAGTGTCTGGGGGGTCACAAAAGTGTACCTGTCAAGTTTCAGATCTGTAGCATGTCCAGAACCCCTAAAAAACAGCATTTTTCTTATATTTTCAGGAATACGGCTTCTCTGCGGCTGTCTTTTTCTCTTGCAGGCATTTATCGGGCATTTTTTTAGGCAGGCATGTCATTTTTTGTATTTAGTGTCTGGGGGGTCACAAAAGTGTACCTGTCAAGTTTCAGCTCTGTAGCATGTCCAGAACCCCTAAAAAACAGCATTTTTCTTATATTTTCAGGAATACGGCTTCTCTGCGGCTGTCTTTTTCTCTTGCAGGCATTTATCGGGCATTTTTTTAGGCAGGCATGTCATTTTTTGTATTTAGTGTCTGGGGGGTCACAAAAGTGTACCTGTCAAGTTTCAGCTCTGTAGCATGTCCAGAACCCCTAAAAAACAGCATTTTTCTTATATTTTCAGGAATACGGCTTCTCTGCGGCTGTCTTTTTCTCTTGCAGGCATTTATCGGGCATTTTTTTAGGCAGGCATGTCATTTTTTGTATTTAGTGTCTGGGGGGTCACAAAAGTGTACCTGTCAAGTTTCAGATCTGTAGCATGTCCAGAACCCCTAAAAAACAGCATTTTTCTTATATTTTCAGGAATACGGCTTCTCTGCGGCTGTCTTTTTCTCTTGCAGGCATTTATCGGGCATTTTTTTAGGCAGGCATGTCATTTTTTGTATTTAGTGTCTGGGGGGTCACAAAAGTGGACCTGTCAAGTTTCAGATCTGTAGCATGTCCAGAACCCCTAAAAAACAGCATTTTTCTTATATTTTCAGGAATACGGCTTCTCTGCGGCTGTCTTTTTCTCTTGCAGGCATTTATCGGGCATTTTTTTAGGCAGGCATGTCATTTTTTGTATTTAGTGTCTGGGGGGTCACAAAAGTGTACCTGTCAAGTTTCAGCTCTGTAGCATGTCCAGAACCCCTAAAAAACAGCATTTTTCTTATATTTTCAGGAATACGGCTTCTCTGCGGCTGTCTTTTTCTCTTGCAGGCATTTATCGGGCATTTTTTTAGGCAGGCATGTCATTTTTTGTATTTAGTGTCTGGGGGGTCACAAAAGTGTACCTGTCAAGTTTCAGATCTGTAGCATGTCCAGAACCCCTAAAAAACAGCATTTTTCTTATATTTTCAGGAATACGGCTTCTCTGCGGCTGTCTTTTTCTCTTGCAGGCATTTATCGGGCATTTTTTTAGGCAGGCATGTCATTTTTTGTATTTAGTGTCTGGGGGGTCACAAAAGTGTACCTGTCAAGTTTCAGCTCTGTAGCATGTCCAGAACCCCTAAAAAACAGCATTTTTCTTATATTTTCAGGAATACGGCTTCTCTGCGGCTGGCTTTTTCTCTTGCAGGCATTTATCGGGCATTTTTTTAGGCAGGCATGTCATTTTTTGTATTTAGTGTCTGGGGGGTCACAAAAGTGTACCTGTCAAGTTTCAGCTCTGTAGCATGTCCAGAACCCCTAAAAAACAGCATTTTTCTTATATTTTCAGGAATACGGCTTCTCTGCGGCTGTCTTTTCCTCTTGCAGGCATTTATCGGGCATTTTTTTAGGCAGGCATGTCATTTTTTGTATTTAGTGTCTGGGGGGTCACAAAAGTGTACCTGTCAAGTTTCAGATCTGTAGCATGTCCAGAACCCCTAAAAAACAGCATTTTTCTTATATTTTCAGGAATACGGCTTCTCTGCGGCTGTCTTTTTCTCTTGCAGGCATTTATCGGGCATTTTTTTAGGCAGGCATGTCATTTTTTGTATTTAGTGTCTGGGGGGTCACAAAAGTGTACCTGTCAAGTTTCAGCTCTGTAGCATGTCCAGAACCCCTAAAAAACAGCATTTTTCTTATATTTTCAGGAATACGGCTTCTCTGCGGCTGTCTTTTTCTCTTGCAGGCATTTATCGGGCATTTTTTTAGGCAGGCATGTCATTTTTTGTATTTAGTGTCTGGGGGGTCTAAAAAGTGTACCTGTCAAGTTTCAGCTCTGTAGTATGTCCACAACCCAAAAAAAACAGCATTTTTCTTATGATTTTTAGTAGAAAACTAATGCAGTGTCTTTCCAGCTGTCTTTTTTTCTTTCTGGCAAGCTGAAATATGATATGCCAAGGCAAACATGCCTATCAGTTGAGCTATGACACAGACAACACTGCACACATGGGGAAATATGTAAAACAAAAAACAGGAAAAGGAAATTAGGTGACGGTAACAAAACATGATATTGTGATTGGCCAAATAAAAAGTCACCTCGCGATGAGGTCGCGCCAAAGTCGCGCTAAGTCGCGCCAAAGTCGCACTGGAAGCGACGCTACTTTAGTGGTAGCGGCAGTGTAAACCAGCACTAAAACATCCAGTGTGTGAATACGATCAGGTATGATGTTTTATCGGTCAAGTAGTGTAAGGGTTACGCCCGTTGCCCGCTTCACAGTGACAGACCAAACTCTGACAGACCAAACTCCCCGTTTAACAGTCAGTCAGTCCATTTGCACAACCGCAAACTCCCAATTTGCACAAGGTTGGATACCAAGCTAGCCATGTCCCGTTCCTTGTCCTCACTGACATCATTGAAGGTCTCTTCCTCCACCCAGCCACATACAACACCAAGGGTCCCCGAAAGGTGAGAACAAGCCCCCTGGGACGCCTGCTGTGGCTGGTATTCCACCTCCTCAAAGCCACCTTCCTCCTCTGACTTCTCTTCTTCAGACTCCTCTCTCTGCGTTGCCACAGGTCCAGCAATTGACAACGACAAGGCTGCTTCTGGTGGTGATGAGGACCACAACTCTTCCTCTTCATGCTCATCTACAGCCTGATCCAGTACTCTTCGCAGGGCACGCTCCAGAAAAAACGCATATGGGATGAGGTCGATGATGTTGCCTTGGGTTCGACTGACCACCAGGGTTGTCATCTCCGCAAAAGGACGCATGAGCCTACAGCCATTGTTCATGAGCATTCAGTAACGCGGCCAAAAAATACCCAGCTCCGCAGAAAGAATGAAAGAAAATGAATGTTTTTTTTTATGAAAAATTATCCTGCGGATCGCTTTTGGTCTGTACACAATGAAGCAACGACCTTATCATCTGGGGTGTGCCAACACAATCCTAGAGGTGATCGCTTCATTGTGATACGCAAGCCCCTTCACCACGACAAGGTAACGATCACGAAGGGGAATTGACACATGTATGTGCCTTTTTTTTTGTTTTTTGTTTTTTTGCAGCCACAGTGTAGCACCAGAGGCCAGAAAAATTAGGCATGTACACATGCATGAAAAAGTAGGTATTGTTGCAGCCGCTGCTGTAGCAGCGGCCTGAAAAATTGAGGTTTTAAGGCAGAAAGTGCACTAAAACATTGCTGCTTGAACCGTAGTTGGTGGCGGAGACGTCACGTAAGTCATCCGGCATGCAGAGAATGATTATATACAGCAGCGTGTGGACCATTTTTAGGCCAAGGCATCTCAGTCATCACCAGGCCTTTTTTAGTCAAATGCCTCCCCCACTGTCAGTCCCTTCGGGATCCATGCCTCATTCATCTTAATAAACGTGAGGTAATCAAGACTTTTTTGACCTAGGCGACTTCTCTTCTCAGTGACAATACCTCCTGCTGCGCTGAAGGTCCTTTCTGACAGCACACTTGAAGCGGGGCAGGCCAGAAGTTCAATGGCAAACTGGGATAGCTCAGGCCACAGGTCAAGCCTGCACACCCAGTAGTCAAGGGGTTCATCGCTCCTCAGAGTGTCGATATCTGCAGTTAAGGCAAGGTAGTCTGCTACCTGTCGGTCGAGTCGTTCTCTGAGGGTGGACCCCGAAGGGCTGTGGCGATGCATAGGACTAAAAAAGCTCCGCATGTCCTCCATCAACAAGACGTCTGTAAAGCGTCCTGTCCTTGCCGGCGTGGTTGTGGTGGTAGGAGGAGGATTACTTTCACCTCTTCCCCTGTTGGATTCCCGTTGTGCTGTGACATCACCCTTATACGCTGTGTAGAGCATAGTTTTTAACTTATTTTGTAGCTGCTGCATCCTTTGCGACTGCCGGTAATTGGGTAACATGTCACAGACTTTCTGCTTATACCGGGGGTCTAGTAGCGTGGCCACCCAGTACAGGTCGTTCTCCTTCAGCCTTTTTATACGAGGGTCTCTCAACAGGCATGACAGCATGAAAGACCCCATTTGCACAAGGTTGGATGCCGAGCTACTCATGTCCAATTCCTCGTCCTCACTGATGTCATTGAAGGTGTGTTCTTCCCCCCAGCCACGTACAACACCACGGGTACCAGATAGGTGACAACGAGCACCCTGGGATGCCTGCTGTGGTTGGTGTTCCTCCTCCTCAAAGCCACATTCCTCCTCTGACTCCTCTTCCTCACACTCCTCTTCCAGTGTTGCCGCAGGTCCAGCAATCGATGGTAAGGCTGTTTCTGGTGGTGGTGATGGTGACCACAACTCTTCCTCTTCCTCTTCACGCTCATCTACGGCCTGATCCAGCACTCTTCGCAGGGCACGCTCCAGGAAAAAAACATATGGGATGATGTCGCTGATGGTGCCTTCAGTGCGACTCACTAGGTTTGTCACCTCCTCAAAAGGACGCATGAGCCTACAGGCATTGCGCATGAGCGTCCAGTAGCGTGGCAAAAAAATACCCAGCTCCGCAGAGGCTGTCCTAGCACCCCGGTCATACAAATACTCGTTGACCGCTTTTTCTTGTTGGAGCAGGCGGTCGAACATTAGCAGTGTTGAATTCCAACGTGTCGGGCTGTCGCAAATCAAGCGCCTCACTGGCATGTTGTTTCGCCGCTGAATATCTGCAAAGTGCGCCATGGCCGTGTAGGAACGCCTGAAATGGCCACACACCTTCCTGGCCTGCTTGAGGACGTCCTGTAAGCCTGGGTACTTCTGCACAAAACGTTGCACAATCAGATTCAACACATGTGCCATGCACGGCACATGTGTCAACTTGCCCAAATTCAATGCCGCCAACAAATTGCTCCCGTTGTCACACACCACTTTGCCGATCTCCAGTTGGTGCGGGGTCAGCCACTGATCCACCTGTGCATTCAGGGCGGACAGTAGTGCTGGTCCGGTGTGACTCTCTGCTTTCAGGCAAGTCAACCCCAAGACAGCGTGACACTGTCGTATCCGGCATGTGGAATAGCCCCTGGGGAGCTGGGGGGGTGCAGTTGGTGTGGAGCAAGACGCAACAGCAGAAGAGGACTCAGCCGAGGAGGTTAGCAAAGAGGATGGAGTAGGAGGAGTAGAGGAGGTGGCAGCAGGCCTGCCTGCAAGTCGTGGCGGTGTCACCAACTCCTCTGCAGCAGAGCCACGCATTCCATGCTTGGCAGCCGCCAGCAGGTTTACCCAATGCGCAGTGTACGTTATATACCTGCCCTGACCGTGCTTTGCAGACCAGCTATCAGTGGTCAGATGGACCCTTGACCCAACACTGTGTGCCAGACGTGACATGATTTCTTTTTCCACAATAGAGTACAGGTTGGGGATTGCCTTTTGTGAAAAATAATTTCGGCCGGGTACCTTCCACTGCGGTGTCCCAATAGCGACAAATTTTTTGAAGGCCTCAGACTCCCCCAGCTTGTATGGTAAAAGCTGGCGGGCTAAGAGTTCCGACAAGCCAGCTGTCAGACGCCGGGCAAGGGGGTGACTCTGCGAGATTGGCTTTTTGCGCTCAAACATTTCCTTCACAGACACCTGACTGTGGGCAGGTGACGAGCAGGAACTGCTGAAGGTGAGAGGCGGAGGGGCGGGTTGTTGATAGGGGGCATGGAGGACAGCAGTGGTTGACGTGGCTGAAGATGCTGGACCAGGAGGAGGATGGTGGCTTTCAGTTTGTGTGCTGCTTTTACTCATATGTTGATCCCATAGGCGTTTGTGATGTGAGATCATGTGCCTTCGCAAAGCAGTTGTACCTAGGTGGGTGTTGGACTTCCCACGACTCAGTTTCTTTTGGCACAGGTTACAAATGGCATCGCTGATATCAGAGGCAGACACACAAAAAAAATGCCACACTGCTGAGCTTTGCAAGGACGGCATTCTGGTGGTGGCAACAGCTTGCGTTGATTGGCGTGCTGTCTGGCTGACCCCGGGTGCCGAATCTACATGCTGTCTGACTGCGCCACTAGCTCCTTGCGATGACCTCCTCCCCCTGCTTCCAACTCGTCTCCTCCTCCTCTCTGTCTCCCCATCTGAACTTTCCCCCTCTTCTTCTGCTCTTCGAGCAGGCACCCAGGTGACATCCACAGACACATCGTCATCATCAGCCGCTTCACTTGACAACTCAGCAAAGGCAGCAGCAGCAGGTACAACATCATCATCATCACAATGTACGTCCATGTGTATAATGCTGCCTGACTGAGACATATCCCCGTTATCTACATCCTCTGGCACTAATAGTTGCGCATCACTTATTTCTTCAAACTGATGTGAAAATAACTCCTCTGACGGATCAAGTGAAGCGGCTGTGGTGCTAGTGTTGGTGGTGGTGCCGGCGGGCTGGCGAGTGGTAAATTGAGAGGTGCCCGAAGCTGAGCTGGAGGAGGATGGTGCATTAAGGTTCCGAGCGGAAGCTGTAGACGATTGGGTGTCCTGTGTAAGCCAGTCAACTATGGCCTCAGAATTTTTTGAGTTCAGGGGCTGTGGTGGCCTCTGAACACTGGGCATTATTCTAGAGCCTAAGGAAATCACAGCACCACGACCACGACGGCCCTTGCGGGGTGGCCTGCCTCTGCCTGTCATTTTTTTTTTAATGTGTTGTTACTGTTGTACTATGAGTGCAAGCTGCTGTGCCACCTTATATATCAGTGGTGGGTGGGCAGTGGCACAGTACACTCTCTGTGGACCTGACAGCAGTCACTGGCACCCAGGCAACTGCAATTTAAAAAATATATATATTTTTTTTTACTTTGCAAGCTGCTGTGCCACCTTATATATCAGTGGTGGGTGGGCAGTGGCACAGTACACTCTCTGTGGACCTGACAGCAGTCACTGGCACCCAGACAACTGCAATTTAAAAAATATATATATATTTTTTTACTTTGCAAGCTGCTGTGCCACCTTATATATCAGTGGTGGGTGGGCAGTGGCACAGTACACTCTCTGTGGACCTGACAGCAGTCACTGGCACCCAGGCAACTGCAATTTAAAAAAAAATATATATATTTTTTACTTTGCAAGCTGCTGTGCCACCTTATATATCAGTGGTGGGTGGGTGGGCAGTGGCACAGTACACTCTCTGTGGACCTGACAGCAGTCACTGGCACCCAGGCAACTGCAATTTAAAAAAATATATATATTTTTTTTACTTTGCAAGCTGCTGTGCCACCTTATATATCAGTGGTGGGTGGGCAGTGGCACAGTACACTCTCTGTGGACCTGACAGCAGTCACTGGCACCCAGGCAACTGCAATTTAAAAAAATATATATTTTTTTTTTACTTTGCAAGCTGCTGTGCCACCTTATATATCAGTGGTGGGTGGGCACACAGTGGCACTGCAGTGGGCACAGTACACTCTGTGGACCTGACAGTCACTGGCAGCCCAGGCAACTGCAATAATAAAAAATATTTTTTTTTTCAATTTATTGCAACAAGATGCTGTGCCAACGTATATATATCAGTGGTGGGCAGTGCACTGCAGTGGGTACAGTGCGCTCTGTGGACCTGACACAGCACTCACTGCAATTATGACAGAGAAAAAAAAAATATTTTTTAAAATGCCAGGTACTGTGCCTGTGCCACCCGAAATGAGTGTGGTGTGCACACAGTACAGTCTGTGGTAGGTCTGTGGCCTCTCACACACAGCGGGCAGGCAACTGCAGTGTACAATAGATATATATATATATATATATATATATATATAAAGAAAAAAATCTATTACCTTACCAGCCCTTGAAAGGGCTTTTGGGGACACTATATATATATATATATATGTATATATATAAAAATAAAAAAATCCTCAATTACCAGCCCTTAAAAGGGCTTTTGGGGACACTAGATAGATATAGATATATATATATATATATATGAAGAAACAACTCAATTACCAGCCCTTAAAAGGGCTTTTGGGGACGCTAGGTATATATATATATATATATATATATAAAAAAAAAAACACAAATACCAGCCCTTAGAAGGGCTTTTTGGGGTGCTGATATTACAGCAGTAGTGGACCAAGAACACTGCAAGACCAGGAACACTGACTAACTGTCCCTAGCTTAACAGCAGCAGCAGCAGCAGCAGCTCTCTCCCTATTCTCACTACACACACTGCTTCAGAATGATCTAAGATGGATGCTGCCCTTGCTTATTTATAGGAGGTGGGAGGGTGTGGGAGGGAGGTACGCTGATTGGCTGGAAATGTGTCTGCTGACTGTAAAGTTCAGGGTCAAAGTTTGCCTCAATGATGTCTTATGGGGGGCGGACCGAACATTGCATATGTTCGCCGGCAGCGGCGAATGCGAACATGCTAAGTTCGCCGGGAACTGTTCGCCGGCGAACAGTTCTATACATCTCTACATCTGAGATGTCTACTAGAGTCTTGTTTGGTCAGGTTTAAGTCAGTAATTACTAAGAATTGTAAGCCTACAATACATAACACCAAATTTCCATTCATAAAATTGTACCCAAAAAATCGCAGATCGCCGCCATTACTAGTAAAAAAAAAAAAAAAAACAATAAAAATGACATAAATCTTTCCCGTAGTTAGTAGATGCAATAACTTTTAGGCAAACCAATCAAAATACGCCTATTGCGATTTCTTTTACCAAAAATATGTAGCAGAAAACAAATTGGCCTAAAATGTTAAAAAATTTTGATTTTTACATTTTTTTTGGGGAATGTTATATAGCAGAATGTGGAAAATATTGTTTTTTTTTTTTTTTCAGAATTGTCGCTCTTTTTTGTGTATAGCGCAAAAAAAGAAAAAAAAAACGCACAGGTGATCAAATACAACCAAAATAAAGCTCTATTTGTGGGAAAAAAAGAGCTTTCTTTTTTTTTGGGTACAGCGTCGCATGACCGCGCAATTGTCCGGTAAAGTAACGCATTGCCGAATCGCAAAATATGGCCTGGTCATTAAGGGGGCAAATCCTTCCGGTCCAGAAATGGGTAATGATATACTAATGATCATGGAGCTGCATTATTTGTGTCTTTTTTTTCTCTGTCTGGAGCTCAGCTCTAGGAAATGACAAACCAAATTTTATGGCAGGGTCTTTCGCATAAATGTTCTAATAGTCTGTAATTTATCAATCGACTCTTCTGTTTACCATAGGCACAATCCAAATGTAAAACAGAGGTCAGAACCTGATTAACTGAGATTGCCAGTTTACTGAGCCAGGCATCAATCTCCATCAATGCACAAGGCTCGCTTACTCTTAGTCTTTACATTAATTTGTACAAAAGTAAATGTAATATATGTGTAGAAAAATGACAACTCTTGGCTTTGCATTTATTAACTCATATATAAAAGAAAGCTGTTTACTTAGCAAAGTGTATATTCACTTAGCATATTAAATAGGGTGTGTTCTTCAATTACTGGCACCAGAACTACAACTAGTTAATTTTAGGTGTATAAAGGTGGCATACACTATATAATCTGATTGACAATCTCTGTACAATCTCCTTTAGATATAACAAAACTATATAATAAGTGGACACACCTATCCATCCAACCACTCTATATCCATTCAGGCAGGCCTGTGGGGCAGGACAGGCTGATTTCCTCCATGTTACCCTTCGTGTTGGGCGCCAAGCAAGGGTCCAATGAGAGGCCTACCCCTGGGTGGGTTCTTCTGGGCTGTGCTAGGCACCTTAACAGGGATGTTTGCCTTGCACATGGGTTACCTTTACTTCCATGCCATTAGGCTGCTGTGGGGGAATACTTGACCACGGGCTTCTGCTGTTAGAGATGAACGTACACTGTGTACACTTACACCATAACTGTTCTCTAGAAAACTCTCGGGTCCCCAAGAAAATGTAGACTGTCTCTGTAATTTGCATTTAAGAGGGACATGCTGAGCCTTGTCCACATCCACCCGTCCAGCGTATAACTCTCAGTAACAGTATGGGGTCCTGCCATGCACCTAGTGTGGACTCTATGTGTTCACTTAACTCTTTCGAACCTGGGCACAGTTTGAGGATCTCAGTGGCACAAGTCCGCTGACGGAGGGAGTGCCGACAACAATTTCCTTGTGCAAGAGGCTATCCCACCTATCTCAGCATTGCGCTTAACTACAGGCTGCTTGGGGAACTTTCATTACCCCAGGTAACCACTTGCTTGCAGTCCACACTGTGTTAAATCTTATGGAGTTGTCTTCATACTCCAATGTGTTTAATGACTCAAACCATAGACTTTTATTGTATGTGCCGTTTTTCTGCATTACAACCCTTTAGTAACTTCAGGCCAGGCAAGAACTAGGTTTTAAAGCTTTACTTGGAAAAGTGAAGAATGAACATCTCAAAGTCCAACATACTAAAACAGGATTTTTCCTACATCACTACTCTGACCTCAGGCTGTGCTGCCCCTGCATACCTGCAAAGGTAGAGTCCATGAATAGACAGGGGTCCATCTGTGGCATTTCCCAGTAGCTGGTATCTTTGAGGTTAAGCCCCAGGTATAGAGGACCTTCTATGTTATAGCAGTAGCAGGCGACATTATTGTGCTCCTCCCGGGTGTGGTTTTCTGATCTTCTCCCTCAGGGGGTTCTCTCACAGCCTCTCAACTACCTCTCACCACTCTCTCTACTCCAAGCTCCTATTATCTCGCTCTGGACTATTGTCCCTCTTTTAGAACACAGGATCAATGGGTCAGATCAAAGAACACCCCGCCAAAACCAAAGGACTGGGAAAGGTATTAACCCTTACCCTCCCATCTGGGGCAGCATTTTAACTGGGTAAATTTCAACTCGCTTACAGGCCCTTGCACTATATTGTTGATGGTATATTTAAAGAAGGATGCACAGATTGTATAGTGTATGGAGAGCTTTAAAGACTACGAGGGAAATACTTCTCCTGTTTTCAGTACTACAGCTCTGCTCCACCTAGGCTATTATTTGATTTCTCAGCTCCTGCAAACTCTGCCAAATGAATGATCTATGCAAGAAAAAGGTATGAAACAATCGATCAGTACAGGAAGACACTGGCTGTGTATTCAGGGAGAATAGTACTCACTGACAATGATTGCATGTGAGTACAGAGGTGAGCGGGAGCAATCTATTAGAGCTAATGCACATAACCAGTGGTGGGATTAAGCCGGTTCGCACCGGTTCCACAGAACCGGTTACTAAATATTTGGAAGTTCGCAGGACCGCCTTGTGACCATCTGTATATCATCCGCTGACCGCTCTGCTGCTCTCTCTGTCCTCTGTCCCAGCTTGTGGCAGCGGCGGCGGCGCTCTCTCTCTGCAGGGAGGTGGCCCGGAGTCCACACACTGCACTGGTTGCTAGGCTGGAGCCGCTTAGCGTCTAGCAACCAGTGACGTCACCCCTTTCTCCTCCAGGCTGCCGCGCCACCGCCTCCCAGTCCAGACAGTCCCCGCCTATTACAATTTGGCTCTAGTAGGCTTCAGGAAAGGGTGGACCCGGGGGGCAGAGCAGTGCGCCCCAAGCCCACCCATTGTGTGACAATAGCGAATGAAAACTCGCTATTGTCTCACGGATCCTCCTCCTGGCCAATCAGGAAGCGGGTCTGAGACCCGCTTCCTGATTGGCCGAAAGGCAAACCCCATGCCATTGGCCGAGGAGGAGGCGGGAGGACTTGAGGAGACATGGGAACTGAAGAGAAGAAGCCGCCGCTACAACAGGTAAGTCAAGTGCACTGGTCTCGGGGGGGGAGGCTTGGCAAGTTGGCACGCTGTTCACTATGCATTGAAGGGGGCATGCTGGTCTCTGCATTGAAGGGGGCACTCAGGTCTCTGCATTTAAGGGGGCACGAATGATGATCTCTGCATTGAAGGGGGCACAAATGATGATCTCTGCATTGAAGGGGGCACGAATGATGATCTCTGCATTCAAGGGGGCACGCTGCTCTCTGCATTGAAAGGGGGCACGAATGATGATCTCTGCACTGAAGGGGGCACGCCGCACGCTGGTCTCTGCATTGAAGGGGGCGTGCCGCACGCTGGTCTCTGCATTTAAAGGAAGGAAGGTGATCTCTGCATTGAAAGGGGGCACGATGATCTCTGCATTGAAAGGGGGCACGCAGCACGCTGGTCTCTGCATTGAAAGGGGGCACGCTGGTCACTGTGCATTGAAAGGGGACACGCTGGTCACTGTGCATTGAAAGGGGGCACGCTGGTCACTGTGCATTGAAAGGGGGCACGCTGGTCTCTGCATTGAGGGGGACACACTGGTCACTGCATTGAAGGGGGCACACTGGTCACTGCATTGAAAGGGGGCATGCTGGTCTCTGCATTGAAGGGGGCACGGTGTTCACTGCATTGAAGTGGGCACGCTGATCACTGCATTGAAGGGGGCACGCTGGTCACTGTTTTGAAGGGGGCACGCTGGTCACTGTGCATTAAAAGGGGGCACGCTGGTCACTGTGGATTGAAAGGGGGCAGGCTTGTCACTGTGCATTGAAAGGGGGCACGCTGGTCACTGCATTGAAGGTGGCACGCACGCTGGTCACTGCATTGAAGGGGGCACGCTGGTCACTGCATTGAAGGGGGCACGCACGCTGGTCACTGCATTGAAGGGGGCACACTGGTCACTGTGCATTGAAAGAGGGGAACGCTGCTCACTGTGCATTGAAAGGGGGCACGCTGGTCACTGTGCATTGAAAGGGGGCACGCTGGTCATTCTGCATTGAAAGGGGGCATGTTGGTCACTGTGCATTAGAAGTCGGAACTGGTTACTAAAATTTTTGAATCCCACCACTGCACATAACATGTATCAATTTGCTTTACAGGGCCTCCAATAAGGGGGTTTCACCTGTTCCCCCGTACGGGGCCCAGACAGGAGGGGAAAAATCCCATGTGGGCAGGACGGGGAGGATGATCAGTACCATGGCAATTACAGGAACGGTGCCCTGTGCGGCTCTCTCAAGCAGCTGAAAGCTGGTTCCTCCCCTTCTCCCAGCTTTCTGCTGCTGGAAGGAGAGACACACAGGGCATCGCTCCTATAGTTTCGCCCTCCCTCCCTAATAACAAAAACAGGAAGTAAGAGGTAATCCCTGCAAATTAAGGGAATTCCATGCCCCCCTAGGTCACCAGAACTCGTGTTCCCATTGAAAGATTTAACCTCTATTACTTTTCTGGGGACAACCCAAAATTTGGGATTTTCTTTTACTTTCATTTTTAAAGTGGTTGTAAACCCTAAAAAATAAAAAAAAAACCTGCAAGACAAAGGCATAATGAACTAGTATGCATCGCATACTAGCCCATTATGTGTAACTTACCTTAGAACGAAGCCCCGACACTGACCCCCGGACATCGCTGCAGGCGCTGCCATGATCCCTCGCCGTCTCTTCCGGGTTCGGCGGCTCCGGCGCGTTGATTGGCCGGAAGAGACGGCTCCGGCGCGGTGATTGGCCGGAACCGCGATGACGTCACTCCCACGCATGTGCGCGGGAGTGATTTTTCCGGCAAGCTCCCGGAAAATTAATTGAAGGTCCCCCAGGACCTTCAGAGCGGCTGCATGCACTGGAAATATCTCCTAAACCATGCCGGTTTAGGAGATATTATTTGTACCTACAGGTAAGCCTTATTATAGGCTTACCTGTAGGTAAAAGTGTCTAAAAGCGGGATACTACCGCTTTAATGATAAAAGTAAATAGGACAAAAAGAGAGAGAATGAATCTCCCTAGTGGGGGCACAGACAGTAATAAAAAACTGTCAGGGGGTCTAATCCCTATCCATTCTATACAAAACTTTAACAAGCCTTTAGTTCTTTGCCTTTAGTTATACTTTGTTATTAATAAAAATATGGATACATTGCTTCCTGGTTCTATAAATTTATTTTTACACAGCATATATATATTTTTACACAGTTACTATCTTCAATATGTGTGATCACAAATAAATCTGATATTAAACATCATCATTGAGTGCAAACAATTTAAAATAAATATACAGTAGTATTTGTTTTATAAGTATAACAATCTAGGGCCCTTTTATATTGCTCCATTAAAAAAAACACACATATTGGTTTTTGGTGCATTTTTGATGTGTTTTAGTGCATTTCTGGTTGCTTGACTCCACTCATACACCTGTGAAACATGGACATGTGACTCAGAAAGCACACCAAAAATGCAATCGCAGTGTGTCTTTGATGCATTTTTGGTTCATTTCAATGGGGAGTTGCCTTTATTTGCGCTTTTTAGACATGCGCCAAAAATGCAGTATGCAGGACTTTTAAATACGCACTGCACTCGCAGCCCAATGGTGTGAAGAGTTCCAAAAGATTTAAAGGAATACATTTTCATGCATTTTTGTTCCACTTTTTAAACACCAAAAGTGCATCAAAACAGATCAGTGTAAAAAGGCCTTTAGTATTTCTAAAATGAAAGTTGATCTCTGGGCTTATATAAAAATACCATTTACGGGAGGTGCATATTCCTCAAAAACAATTAAATATATTTTAAATACAGCTGAGATAGGTACCTGAAAGTGTCTTTGTACCAGCTGCCTGTAATTGCATGTACAGCAGTACACAGACAGGCAGGCTGTATTCCTTCATACAGTACTGTAAGGTGCATAAAAGACATTCAATGATTGTCTCCTGATCTGTCCAATTTGACTGCAGCAGGCAATCTTGAACCTATGGGTTAACCAACCACAAAGCAGAATTATTGTTTTTGGGACAAAGTGGTCAGATGTGCTAGAAAAATATGTCCAGTTGCGAGGGTTCCCCCTGAGGTAAGGCAGCGTCAGAGCCATTCACGGAGTTCTACGACCAGCTTTGTACAATCTATATACTTATGGGATGGGGATACATAGACCTCATCAGTGTATCACTGATCTTTCACTGTCCAATATTCTGGCTTGGGCAGGAAGGTTATACCACATTCCTAACCTAAAGTGGTGTCATCCTCCTGCTTATGCTATATGACAGGGCAATGCTTATTAGGGTCATGTTTGGCAAGTCCAACTGTTTACAGTTTTAACCCCATTCCTAATTGTGCTTTCCTTCCCTGTACCCCTCTTCCACCCAATTTGAATACTGGAGATCTGAGTCTAATCTGTGTGTAAGGCCTTGTTCACATGGGGTGTACTAAAGTGTATGCTCATGGAGCGCCCTGTTTACCTGCACAGGGATGCACAGGAGTTCTGTGCATTCCCGTGCAGGCAGTCCCTTTGATATCAATTGGGACACAGCATCTGCAAGGACACAAATGTTGCTCCCAACTTGACATCTTTGCAGGTGCGGGTGCATTTCCCTTAATGAACACCATCTGCATTGGGGTCTGTGCACCTGCACAGATGCCAGATGGGGAGCAACTTCTGTTTCTGTTTGGGCGCTGCATCCCAATTGACATCAATAGAACTGCCTGCAAGGGGATGCACAAAACACCTATGTGAACAAGGCCTTAGTTGGGCCCCTTTCACACGGGTACTTCCGTGAAGCGGAGTCCGCTTGCTTAGCGAGGGATCTCTCCGCTGATCCCCACTGAGCAGGCAGTTGATAGGTCCATGTCCACTCTGCTCTGCAGAATGGACATGGCTCTTATCTATAGGGCAATCTGATGTAAACGGACTCGGATCGGATGGCAGTGGGTGTCAGCAGACATGTGTCTGCTGACATCTGAATAGAAGAGACTGAAGGGACTGATCAGGTCCGCCTGAAAAACTGACAAGTAGACCAGATCAGATTGCCCATGTGAAAAGGGCCTTAGTGTCAAAGCAAGTGCTAATTAACTTCTCCCCTCTCCAGCAGAACAGTGTTCAGGCTTGTTGGTTATCCCTGTATGAGCAAAGCAACAGGTTCATTATTCATATGCATTAAATTATACATGTGTTTAGCTTGGTAACACTTTTCTAGATCTACATAGTTTACAATAGAAGAAAATGCAAAGAACAACTGTAAAGAATAACTTTCTTCACTTCCAAAACTCTTGCTCACATGTTCCTGAGAGCGTGTATGTTCATAAAGAGACTGGGATGACAATGGTTATGTGTGCTTGACTTCAGGAAATGTGATCAACAGCCCAGCGGAACAGGATTTTAAAATCAGCAGAAAGAATGGCACCAACCAATGAATAAAATGATGACACATCTATTAAACAAATTTTTATCAAGTCAATTTTTTTGCAGGCAATAATACATTGATTCATTTTAAAGTGACACGTTCTATTTATCTTGTCCAGTACAGTAAATCTGTAATCAGGATTCTCAGTGAGGTAGGATTCCTAGCTGAATCAGTTGTTCCCGAACGGAAGCTGAAGCCAGATCGATGGGACGTTGACCAAAATTGTCCTCTGGGTTGTATAGACTTGCTCCTCCATTTAATAGTACAAGAAGTGTGTCCACAAATCCTTCACGAATGGCATCATGAGCTGGGCATGTGCCAGTTGAGGGGTCAGGGATTAAAGGGTCTGCTCCATGCTCAATGAGTAGTCGTGCTATTTGCGGGCATCCCATCTTCATCACCTTTATTTGTTATTCAACAATAGGAGGAGGAGGAATGGTGGAGGAAGCAGGGAGAGGAAAGAAATAGAGAGATTAATTCAGTCATTTCTACTCCTAGCAATTTAAACATTATTATTTATATCCATATTTATTATCTTTTCAAAGTACAAACATCTTTACTGAAAATCAAAGTCCTCTGTAATAACTGATATAGATTCTAAGGGGCAAAGACTTCTAAGTAGTTCTTTAGTTGGTGCTTTCTTTTATAGTTTCCATTAAAGAAACTATACTTCCATTAAAGATCCAGTCTGGTTGAATTTAGGTTGAATTTGTAAAAAATGTAAGACGCAACAGTTCTGGTACCATATTTTTAGGGGCAAAGGCAGAAGAAATTTACTATATAAAGATAATTAATCAAACTCTAAAAAAAATAAAAGTATCACACTCCCTAAAAAAAAAAAAAAAGGTACTATTTTCACCTAACCTCTCACTTTTAGGCCTGAAGGGAACCCCTAAAATACTGCCCTCAAACACGAACAAACTGTTCAACCTAACTCCTAACCTGACCTAATGCCTGAGCCAAATACCTAAAGTGGTATTAAAGGTTCACTTTTTTTTTTAAATAACAAATGTAGCACCCTACAAGGTAGGTGCTAGGCAAAAGTATAGTGGGCCTTGGCTGCCTAACAACAGGGCCATAATTTCAGCTGGGCTGTCATGTCTCCCAGGTGTTGCCATTGAGAGGGGAGTCTCCCCACTGGCTCCATGAGAGGGTTCTCATTGAGCAATGAAGGAAACCCAATCAAGAGCACATTCAGGCTTGTATCTACCCCAGGAAGGCAGATTCTACCGCACAGGATTCTGGGAGTGGATATAAGTTTGAAGGGAGTGCGTGATGCATCTTTGGCGGGAAGCAGAGTCCCAGGAGGGAGAGTATGGCTGTCTCTCCTCCTGTCAGAAGGATTGGGTGTCTCGGGTGACTTGCCTGAGGGTACAGCGAGAGCTGAACTGAGATGCAGAGAGGATCCAGTGTGCCGAGGACCAGCGGAGTTGAGGGGGCCCAGTTTCAGGAAAGCATTCCAAGTTCATGAGTACTGTAACTGCCCCTGGGGGTCTGCCTAGAGAGAGAGGGGACCACTCCAGTGAAGGTCCAAGGGATCCAGGAGCTAGCTAGCAGTAAAGGGGGGCATAGTGAGAGGACCCTGAATTGTCAGAGGGGGGTGCCTAGTGAGAGGACCCTGAAGTGTCAGAGGGGGTGCCTAGTTAGAGGACCCTGAAGTGTCAGAGGGGTGCCTAGTGAGAGGACACTGAAGTGTCAAAGGGGGCGCCAGCTGTTGGCCCCCGAAGAGTTAATGTGTGCAGTGTGCAGTGTACAGTGTTGAGAGTTGCAGCAGCACAAGCAGTTACAGGAGCTACCTCAGTCAGCGAAGGGCTGGAGGGAGCTGTTCACAGGACTTTTGAGCTTAACAGAGTGTCAAGAGTCAAGTCTCACTACAGTCCAGGATCTTTTGAGTTAAACAGAGGGTTACAAGTCAAGTTCTGGCACAGTTCAGCAATAAAGCCATTTTCAAGCGTCAGTTAGTGTTGGTCGGCATCCAGCTGGTGTCAAGACAGCGCTAACAGGCATTTTTTCGGCAAAGTGTCCCATATGTACCTAGTTGAGCCAGAGGAGTATCCCACTCATTCCCTTTTACCATCCCCATTATCAAATAAACAAAACAAACCAAAGATGCCGGAATGGTCATTGTCTCCAATCTCACACTTGGGTATTCAGCTTAAATGGGCTGAAGGTGTCACTGGTAACAATGGCAGACCCACATCAGGCCCAATGCCTTGAAAACCTGCTACACAAACATGTTATACTTACCTGCTATGTGCAGTGGTTTTGCACAGAGCAGCCTCGATTCTCCTCCTCTTGGGTTTCCCGTTGGCGCTTCTGACTCCTTCCCCTTGACCAATGCCCCCCAATAGCAAGCTGTTTGCTATGGGGCACGTGTGCCTGCTCGCCCTCGAGACCCGCTCTATGTGTCCATATAACTCATAGAGCCGCGGCCCTGGTCATGTCCCCCGCTCTCTCCCCATTGATAACAGTGGACAGAGAAAAAGCCCCCGGGAAAATGGGATGAAGTGTACAAAAAACATGAAAAAAGATATATTTTTAAAAAGAGTAATAGTGCAATTTTATTGATACAGCAATGTTAAAAAGGACAAAAACATAGCATGGCTGGTATGGCAGCTACAACACCGATAAGGAAAAAGACATAGATACACATAATTACATGTATGTAATCTCCTACTGTGATGTTTTCTGGAGGAGGCACACCACTCTGAGCAGCGCTGATCTGAGGTTTGCAGGGATGTAGATAAGGGTGGAGGGTTAGGGGGGTACAAACATTCCCCCAGAGCATCCTGCCCAAGGTTGGCAAAAAAGTGGCTTTGCTCCTGTCTAAAATTGCCCGGACTGGAGCAGGCGCCAGTGCAAATATCCCCCTTCTGATTAGATCACACTGCACATGTGCAGCCTCCAAACCAGTTGCTTTTAAATTCGCTGAACTCGGGCACCTGTGATGTCAGAACCGGCATGTAATTTGCACTGGGTAAGTGAATTATTCAAAGTGTCCTCCATGACACTGCTGCTGATTAGGGATGATCGAACATTTCAAAAGTTCGGTTCGGCCAGAACATCCGAACTGCCCGAAAGTTTGGCCCGGATTTCAGAACCTCATTGAAATCAATGGGACCCGAACTTCGGTAATCAACAAAAACCATTTTGAAGCCCTAAAACCCAATAAATGCCCCTAAAAAGTGCCTAGGGTTCTGGGTCATACCCCAGGGACTATTAATCACACAAAAAAAAGTTCTTAAAAATTGTCATTTTTGATAGAGAGCCAATTGTTGAAAAAATAAAAAAAAAAAAAAATAAAAAAAAATAATTTCTTTGGATTTAGTATCTGGGGGGTCTAAAAAGTGTACCTGTGAAGTTTCAGCTCTGTAGCATGTCCAGAACCATAAAAAAAGATCGTTTGTATTAGGTCACTTATAGAACAGGTTAGTGGCTTCTCTCTTTTCACACCTTGCCGGTTTAGTAGCAGGCGTTTTTTTGGGCATTTTTTGGGGTCTTTTGAGGCAGGCAAAACATCTGAACTTGTGTATACGGGTATATATGCACACATACTTATATGTATTTTACACTTAGACATATATAGGTGTTATAGGAGCGGAGCCATATTAGTGTAAATGATTTAATTAGCGCAAGCATATATTTCTGCTACTATCACACCTATATATGTCTAGGTGTATATATACATATAAGTATGTGTGTATATAAACCCATATACACAAGTTCAGATGTTTTGCCTGCCTCCAAAGAACCCAAAAAAACGCTAGCGCCAAAAAAAAAACGCCCAGGTGTATTGTTGCAGGCTTTTTTTCGGGGTTTTTGGAGGCAGGCAAAACATCTGAACTTGTGTATACGGGTATATATACACACATACTTATATGTATATATACACCTAGACATATATAGGTGTGATAGTAGCAGAAATATATGCTTGCGCTAATGAAATCATTTACACTAATATGGCTCCGCTCCTATAACACCTATATATTTCTAAGTGTAAAATACATATAAGTATGTGTGTATATATACCACTATACACAAGTTCAGATGTTTTGCCTGCCTCCAATAACCCCCAAAAAATGCCTGCAACAACACACATGGGCGTTTTTTTTTTTTTTGACGCTAGCGTTTTTTTGGGCATTTTCTTGGGTTCTTTGGAGGCAGGCAAAACATCTGAACTTGTGTATAGTGGTATATATACACACATACTTATATGTATATATACACCTAGACATATATAGGTGTGATAGGAGCGTAACTATATTGGTGTTAATTATTTCATTAGCGCAAGTAGTGTTTTCTGCTCCTTTCACACCTATATATGTGCAGGTGTATATATACATACATGGGTGTGTATATATACCCCCTATACACATGTTCAGATGTCATGCCTGACTCCAAACATGTGCTCAAAAAATCACTATAGACGCCTGCAGCCAAAAAGCAAGCTGACAGGGGCGAAGCCATATTACTGTAGCGAAAGTGACTTCAGAGAAACTAGCTTTTCTCTATAGCGGTCACCCTGATATGGAAGGGTTTGGTCACCCTGCCATAGCAGTCACTGTCAGTACACCCTACACTACATTACGGTCACCCTGATATGGAAGGGTTTGGTCACCCTGCCATAGCAGTCAGTTCACCCTACACTACATTACAGTCACCCTCACACTTCACACTTTCCCTAAAGAAACTAAATTTTTGCATCTAACTAAAGTGTAAAAGAGCACCCTAACTACACTAGATATCCCTTTCCTCACACTAATAAAATGCTAAATGACACTTTTAAAGTAAAATTAACAGAACTGCTTCCACTCTCTTCCATGTCGTTGTATAACAATGCTAGGAATTTGGCGGGGGCTATCTTATATACTGGGGGGCGTATTCACTAATGATTGGACTATGGACCCCCTAGTCACTCCAATCACATTCCTAGCATTCTCCTGCCCCCTCAATTGGCTTTTGCTAATGGTTCTGGTCCAATAACGGGCCTTTAAAGCCCATTTCCTGAACCATTGCATTTTGGTCGGTTCTGGCTGCCGAATTCCGAACTTTTTCAGCAAAAAGTTCTAAATTCGGCCGAACCTCGAACACCCAATGTTCGGGTCGAACCGATGGTCGACCCGAACCGTTCGATCATCCCTACTGCTGATATGTAGCCTGTCATCATGGAGAAGCTGCTGCTTCAGTGCTTCTTCTGAGACTAAGAGACATGCAGGGAAGACTGAGCTGCACAGGTACATGCTATTTTTTTTTGCCAGGCACAGCATTGTTTTTATTGGATGGGAGCTTGTACATTAAAGGAGACGTACAGCCAAAGCTTGTTTGGATGTACTTCTCTTATGGGTCACAGGAGTGCAGTGACCCATATGTCAATATAGGGCCTGGTACAGACTGGGGGGGGGGGGGGTGTAGGACAACCCCATGATGTTTTTTTATTTATTTTCTCAATAGGTTGATGGCAGAAATTGTAAATGCGAGTCATTTTAAATGGGATTAGACTTTGAATTTGACTTTTTTTTTCTTTAGAAATTTAATTTTTGCTGTAGCATTTTTCATGTATGCTACAGATGCCCCACTTTAAAGGCACATTATGGGAACCCCCCCCCCCCAGGACCCCCCCCCCCCCCAAGGCACTATATTTAAAGGAATTTTTAATTTGTATTGCTGCACTTTAAGCATAATTAAAATCACTGCTCTTGAAAAAACTATAGTTTAAAAAAAGAAATTATTGATACATGTCCCCCAGGGCAGTACCCAGGCCCCCATACCCCTTTTATGGCCAATTACTTGCATATAAGCCTTCAAATTGGCACTTTTGATTTTCCCGACTCCTATAAACTTCAATGGGGTTCACTGTTCGGGTTACAACATTTTCCCTTTTCGGGAGTTCTGCTGAGCACCTAACAGGGGTGTCTGGCCCATCCCTAGTTAAAAACAAGGGATAGGGAGACATTTGTTTGTAATAAACCTTCATTTTTTTTTCAATGATTTTTAGCTCTAAGGAGCAGGGCCCTCTGATTCCTCCTGTAGTAATTTGTATTGTAACTGTACTGTCTGCACTCATGTTGTAAAGCACTGCGCAAACTGTTGGCACTATATAAATCCTGTATAATATTAATAATCATTTTTTTCTAATGTTTACAGAGGGGGTGTGATAAGGAGTGTATTTTCTAAGAAGGATTAAACCATGTGTTGTAACATCTGCATAGTAATGCTGAGCTGAGAAGGGGATTTCCTGAAATAAATTATGAATAAGCAGTGTGCTGTTGCAAAACTTTAAAGCAACCCTTCGCAGACAACCCTGCCACATATGAACTACTCAGTATCGGGAACCATTTTCCATTGAATAATCAGCCAGCAATCTCTGCTCTAATCTCTCCCCAGAAACCTGGTTATTCCCTTTATTTTCCTTTCCACACAACTGGAGGAGCTGAATCCAGGTTATAAATCGCAGACACCACTTCAAAGGCACTCTTTTCCTCTCCATCATAGTCTTGTATCACTGTTCTGTAAATTCTACAATGGATGGAAGTAACTTTATCCATATGCAGGTGGTCCAGCATTTTGCTGTTTATAATAGCAACAAAATCATGTATTTGTGATGTGCATTGTCCATAAATAATGACATCTCCTTCCAGCTGAATCCTGCCAGACAGAATAAAGGCTGGTTTGATGCTGCCAGCACACTGCTCTACGCACTCCATATTACCTAGAAATACTGAAAATATCCCATTTTTCTTTATCCCCTGGTTTTTCCATGCCTAGATCTCTCTCGTTGGTTGCAGTGCCCCATGAAGGAAAGAAAAGTTCTAGAGTCCACTATTTAATTTATCTATTATAATTATAATAAAATGACTAGTACTGTAACATACCTCCCAACTGTTGAACTTGAGAATGAGGGAAATGCAAAAAGTGGGTGTGTCCAAACATGATAGTGGAAGCGGCTTAATGGCAGCGTTTAAACAAAACTGGGGCTTCCTTGTACCTATAAAATATGGTTTCATTGCCGTGCCATGGGCTGGAGTCTCCAGTGTGAAGCAACCCATAAGGAGAGAGATTAAAGAAAAGGAAGGATCACTGTTATATGGAAGGAAGGATCAGTATGGTATACAATAGGGATCACTATGGTACATGGAAGGCAGGAAGGATCGGTATTACACATGGAAGACAGGAAGGATCACTATGGTACATGGAAGGAAGGAAGGAGGAGAGAGAGTGGAGAGTTCATTCACTGGAGGCTGGCTGGTCTCTAGAGTCTCAGGCAGTGACATTGTGTGCACTACTTCAAAATTCATGCCCACACAACCCCTTCACTAAGGCACATGGAAGGCAGGAAGGATCACTATGGTACATGGAAGGAAGGAAGAGAGAGAGAAGAGTTCATTCACCGGAGGCTGGCTGGTCTCCAGAGTCTCAGGCAGTGACATTGTGTACACTGCTTCAAAATGCATGCCCACACAACCCCTTCACAGCCACAGGACAGGCTGCACACCGGGGTTTGTGTGCGAACACAGGGGGACATGGGGAGAAGGTGGAACAGATCTAGACTTCCCTCCCATTACATTCTGTAGAGCAAAATCTGGTGTAGCTCTGCATAGAAACAGCTTCCAGTTTTTTTGTTTTTTTTTTTGTCAGCTTAAAGGAGTAGTCTGAAGCCCCATTCCACAAAATGCCAGAATTTAGCCAATTGAAATACCTTTTCAATGTTGCCACTTTCAAGAAAATCGGCCCAGCGGTTATTCTTTTATTCCCTCCCGAAGTTTTCAGCACTTCCGGGTTTTCTTCTATGGCCGCCATGATAAAACTACCTCTCCCAGCATGCCCGCTCATCTCTTCCGGTAATCTCCTGCCCTCCCCCTGTGACTCCTCCGCTCGGCCCCCTCCCTAAATTAGAATATTACACGCCCCCTCCTCTCGCACCTATTTCCCTATCCCCGCCTCGTAAAATATGTCCTCTTCTATTGGCTTGCCGAGCTCCAATGAGCTTTCGGCCGCCGCTGCGTGCGTGCGCATGCACGCGTCATCTAGCGATGTAAGCACGTAAAGCTTACATCGCTAGAGGTTGTAGTGCCGGAGCAGCAGCGGGCCGAAGGATCGGAAGTTGTGCACCAATCACCATCCCATAATGGTAAAATAAAGTACAATACACATACCCCCTTTCCATGTTAGTCCCCCAACCATCCCTTATCCAGAACTACAAGTCACAGCTTTCCCGTACATAAAAATACTGTATTGGCATGCTGTGACTTGTAGTTCTCCCCTTGATGTAAGCAGCAGTTCATTATATGTATTTATATTGAAATGCTTATTACCTCAAGAGGAAAACTATAAGTCACAGCATTCCCTTACAGTATTTCTATGTATGGGCATGCTGTGACTTGTAGTTTTAAAACTTATTATATGTTTATATATATATATATATATATATATATATAGTGAAATGCTGCATACATCTAGGTGCACACTACAAGTCAAAGCATGCCCATACATAAAAATACTGTACGGGCATGCTGTGACTTATAGTTTTTACTTAGATATATGCAGCATTTCACTATATCTATATATATATTTCTTTATTTATTGAGATGCTGCATAGATCTAAGTAAAAACTACAAGTGACAGTATAATTCCCCCCACAAGGTTGGCAGTATAATTCCCCCCACAAGGTTGGCAGTATTATTCCCCCCACAAGGTTGGCAGTATAATTCCCCCTACAAGGTTGGCAGTTTAATTCCCCCCACAAGGTTGGCATTATAATTCCCCCCACAAGGTTGGCAGTATTCCAGTCCAGTCCACAATGAAAGTTTATTGTTTTAAAAACACATTTATAGTCAAAAGGAGGGGTTACATATGTAAGGAATCCCCTTTATTTTAATATTCATTAACACTTTGATTACTTTACAAGTGACCAATACTAACCTTACATAGCTGTTGCTATGTAATAAGATACTGTCTCCCTACGCTGGGAGAAAGGAGCAAGACGTGCTGTGAACAAGCGTACAATGGACATCTGTAGAAATTTACTATCCGTAGATTTCTCTACGGTCGGAGGTGCGCATGCGCGGTACGTAACCGCTGATTGGAGGACAGCGCTCCAATCGGCGTTTGCTGAGCTGAGCCAATGACAGCTCAGCTCAGCGCATATATGCATAAATTAGGTCAGGGGGAGTATTCGACTCCGGGAGTGGAGGCCGGCGCAGCCCGCAGTGACTCCTGGGATCGATGAGTCACCGGGCGAAGATGGCGGCGGATGAAGAAGAAAGAAGTCGAGCGTCATCAAAAGACCCAGCTTCCGGCCGGAGAGAAAAACGAGGAGAAGACCGGGAAGAAGACCATAAGGAAAACGTGAGTATATTTGAATGTGTTATAACTTTGTGTGATGCTCTATTTCCCCCAGAAACACTTTGCTTCAGACTACTCCTTTAATTGAACAAGCTGAAGTTAGAAGCTGATTGCCTACCATGCAGAGCTACACCAGATTTTGCACTCTACAGTTTTTATAAATCAACGCCATAGAGTAATGAAATCTATTATTACATTGAAGCAAAGGACTAATAACTAACAGGTTGTCACAGGCTAATATTAAAAGAGACTGACTATGCCTACCCTTTCTGCCCAGCTGCTATGTTTATGAAAGCCGTTTAACAATTTTTTTTTGCACTTTGCCCAGAATAAATGTACAGTTCATCCACTTTCACTGGGCCAACTGCTATGCAAATTTGTTATAAATGCACCCCAAAAGGGTCTGCAAATGATTTATTTTAGCCTGTACCTACATAAAGCAGACACTGTGGCACCAGCCATTTTCCCCAATCCTGATTCCTGTGTTCCTCATAAGGCTAACAATACACTGAATCAGACAAAATTTGAGCCCTGGGTTACCCTTTAGGCACCATTCATCTCGACAAGTTTTGAATAAAAAATAATCAGAGGAGACAAGTGAAAAACTATCAGCTGAAAAGCAACAGCATCCAATTGTATGCAGTCATTGTTTGGGTATTTCAGATGAAACACCAGCAGCTGGCTTAGCAGATTCCTTCATCCACACTGTTAGGCAAAGATGGAGGAATCGCATGATTACTCTTCTTTACTCAGTAGAGCTCAATGAGAGAAGTCAAGAAATGTGTGGCAAGCATTAAAAACACACCCCTGTACTAAATAGGAAAGAGAACAGAAAACTGACGGTTTGCTCCAGTGATAGACATGGAAAAACTCCTGGCTGCAGGGTAGAAGCAGAAGCAAAAGCAAAAGCAAAATACTTGCAATAAACACCCCACGTGTATCCACGTGTTGGGTCTTGAGTGCTTATCCTCATTGTGATCTCTCTTTGTGCTTCTGTTTGTCACAGGCATATTCATGACATATTTAGAAGGCATTTGTATTTATAGCTATAGGCCTGGGTTGTACATGTGTTACTGCAATGCATAGTAACAATTGTTTGGCAGAGTGGGGTACCCCAAAGCATTTTGCATAAGCCCTCTAAGGCATACCTCCCCATTGTCCCAGATCCTGTAGGACTTTGCGGGCATTTAAACATAATTCAGGCTGTTTACCACTGCCAACTGCTGGAACACTTGTTTCAGCACTTGGCCCTGTTTACCAGTAGCAATGCTGGATGGAGTGATCTCCTGATAAACAGAAGCTTGTTATGCCTAGTACACACAATGAGAAAATTAGACGAAAAATCCCACTTTCGGAGCAATCGTCCGATAATCAATTCCTAAGTACACAGCTTTTGAGAGCCGATCATGACAGTTCATTCGAAATTATCCGAAGGGATAAAAACAAAATGTTTTCTTGTACGATACCAGAACTAATGATCTTCGTTTAATCAGGACAGTATTCATCCGGAAAAAAAATCGGAAAGGCAAGACCACGCATGCTTGGAAACGAAAGAATACATTACAATACAATACAACACATTACATCACTTCTGAAGTTGTATTTTGTTGCACGAGAATTTTCTTAACTTTGGTAACCTATTGGTTTTTGATATGAGGCTAGCATGCAAAACAAATGCATTAGTCATCATTGCACCACCGTACAGTGATATGGGACAAAGACCTCTGGTTTAGGTAAGTAATCTCACCTTGGGCCTGTATTTTCCTGTCCTCAGTCTGCTGCCACCATGCCTAACAGTTAAGGATGAGGTGCTGGCTTTGTTCAAACATGCTTGACTTGTGACATGGAGAGGCATCAATTTTGTGCCTCCAGGCTTGGGTGTTGATTGGCGGCTCCACAGAGAACATCAAAGAGCTTTAAACTCCGTTCTCGTAAATCACCTCTTACGGTGACAGATTCTAGTCACATGCAGCATGGGATATTCTGCTTTACTGGTGGGTACTAGAAGTGTTTACAAACTATGTCCATAGCTTCCAAAAGGCCCTTTTCAGTACCAATATCCTTCTGTTTTCTGTAACTGCTCCTTCTGTTCTTCTAACTGCTGTATCTGTCTCTGTGAATGCCCCTCTTTAGGACACTTATCATACTTTTTTTCTCTTTTATTTATTGTAACAATTGTCATGCTTTGGCAGGGGATAGGAAGGACAAAGGTACTGGCAACAATATTTTAGAGGGAGGACAAGTACTGACATCAATGCTTTGGGGGCAGGAAACCATACACTAAAGTTGGTTATAGACAAATCAAAATGTGGCTGGTTCAGCAGGAACTTGCAGAATTTCAAACAATCTATGGGCAGGCTGGTTGTACTGAAGTTGAATATTCAATCAACTTTAGTACAACCAGCCTGTCATTATTTTTTTGTTTCATTGTTGCTGCAAGCAGTGATCATCGTATTCTCATGGCTTGAAAACCTCCTGCTGTAGGAATACAATAGTGCAGTGGGTAGGGATCCCCCCCCATCAACACTGACAGTTGAGGGAGGAATCTAGCAATTTTCTTTCCTTCAGCCTGTGGTTGAAGGTAAGAAATTTGCATAATGTATGGCCTGCCCTACTACTAATGCTTTGCGGTCAACGGGGGAACAATACGCTGAACATTAATCTTGACTAAACCTTTTTGGGAAGGAGAGGGGGAATCCAATAATCCAAACACCACTAATGCTTCTGGGGGAGGGGGAAAATGACTAGCCACTAAGGTATATTGTTTGGGCACAAGGAAAGCAGCATATGTGTGCAATGTATGCAACAAGAAGGCACTGACTCTATTTAACAGAGAAGTATTGCCAATGCTTTTTTGCACTTACTTTTGCACTCCTGTGACCTAAAAACAGCCAACAGCAGGTAAAGTCTGCTCTGCTGATGCCGCAGAGCCGCTTCAGGCTTTGAAAGGATACACTGAAGAAGTCCCGCCCACGGACGCAACGCGTGCGGAAGGGGGAGGAGATTGTGACGTCACCTGCAGTCCCTGTCGGCAGAGCGTGGCTCTGCATTCAGCTGTACATGAACTGTTTTTTACACAAACTGAATACTACTAACCAAGTAAGAGGCTGTCTTTTATTACAATAAAAATGTGTGTTTAAACGTAATACACTATGATCTGCCCTTTATTCTTTACGGGGGAATACTGTGATTTGCACCTGAGACAAAGGGATATCCTTTATGGTTGATGACCCGGTCGGGAGCTATTGCTGTGCTGAAAGCTGATTGAGGCTGTTTGTTCACAGCCTTCAGGTGAGAGGCTAGTACTACTGGTGAAGGATTTCACTGATTGTGAGCACCTTAACATATGGAGCACTGAGCCCTTTTCACTTGGATTTTTATCTTGGACCTTTCTCCCCCCCCCCCCCCCCCGTGTTATTTATTGATATTTATTGATTGTGCCTTTTTAAGGACTTATACATTCATCGATTACTTTTTATTTCTAACCATTTTAGCGCTGCACTTTTTTCTATTGTCTTATGATTGGGGTTTTATCTATTTTACCTTGGTGTCAGCTGCTTTGATATTTGTATCGTTCACTTGCTTGCACTGATATTATTTGTTGCATTCACTTTTGGAAGGATCCCGACATAAATGTTGGGATCCACCCAGATGCCTGATTGTCAGCTGGCTCAGTCTCCCAGCGTGCTACTTGAGCCTGAGCCAAACGCTCCCTCTATAAGACCCCAGATCTCTCCTCTACCCATGAAAGCATCAGATAAAAAAAAAACACACATTGATCTTATGCTCACCCCCACCCCCCCCCCAAAAAAAAAAAACAGTGTATACATCTGCTCTAAACTGGAAGTGACATCATGATTTCGCTTCCGACCTCCTAGATCAGTGATGGCGAACCTTGGCACCCCAGACGTTTTGGAACTACATTTCCCATGATGCTCATGTACTCTGCGGTGTAGCTGAGCATCATGGGAAATGTAGTTCCAAAACATCTGGAGTGCCAAGGTTCGCCATCACTGTCCTAGATGATAGAGATGATCTAAGATGATTTGGTCTCTCTTCACCTCTATGGCCAGCCATGGCGAACTGTAGGATTGGATCCTAGGCTTTCCGGTGAGATGGGTAAGCCTGAGAAACCCGGGCAAGTGGCAGAAGGAGGGAGGGAGGGGAGAGAGAGGGTTGACCCCTCCTGCTGCTTTTAAAAACGATCAAGCGGCTAATCAGCTGCTCGCATCACTTTTAGGAAAAAGAGAATCCACGGCTGCAGCAATAGTCCCAGTAAACTGCTTCAAAACCACAACGTATATATATATATATATATATATACACATTGCTGTATAGAATGGGTTAAACTCCAAACTTTCTGCAAAAACAAATCTTAAAATCTCAGTAGCAGTGCTGAATGTCACATTAGACAAACTTTTACTTAAAGCGTGATGAAAGCTTGCTAGCTGCTTGTTTGACATGACAGTCAGCACTCCCATTTACACCTGTGTTTACCATTGGTCCTGATTCAAACAAGAATGTGTATGTCTGAGTTATACTGTATATTTTAAGAAAAAAAGGAGCTTCCTGAGGATGACCAATCAGATGGAAATGCGTAGAAGCTATACCCGTGTCATCGTGATGTAACTTTCGCAGACGCCATCTTTGGACGGGGACCTGAGCACGGATGCGGGACAGCAGGTTCCACTTACAAACAACCAATGCTGTACCAGGCACTAAAACAAGTCAGTGTATTTATTACCTTTTTATTCAATAAATCTATGGAGCAGTGTTACGCTATGGGCTTCCCTCTTGTAGTTTCCCTCTGAGTGGTATTATCAGGTTCCCAACACCAAGCAAAGCTAACATAAAAAGTACTGGATTTAAAGGGGACATGCCGCACAAGCGCATCTGACCATACTAGAGATAGTTGGTCATAGCTATCCGGTGAGTGCAAAAAAAATAAAAGGAAATGTGGAATTTTGGAGAAGGCTGAGAGCAATAGAAGGGACTTTTTCACATAAAATTATATAATTCATATTTATAATATAATTAATATTTTTCTTAAACCAGAGTTTAGTTTTCTGTAAAGCAGTCAGGGAAGATTCTAATATGCTCTGTGTCTGAAAGGAAGGGATACTTTAAGGCCTCATTCACATGACCGTAACATGGCTGTAAAAATGTTACTGATCATTAGGCAAGGAACAAAATTTCCTGGGTAAATGATCAGTAAATAGGTCCCTTTTTAATGTGTAAAAATTGTCCTCTTCTTTTTCCCAATAGTATACGTGTATATGTCCTTTTCGGTTAAAGATCTGAATGCAGTGCATAATCCTGTGTGAATGTCTGTTGAAAATGCAGCTGTGGTAACCACTTTACCTCCGCTCACATGGAGGCTACTGCGGCACTTTGCCACGATCCTGTCCAGCGACGTAGACCTACGTCGCTGGACTCCTCCCCCTGTAGGCGGCGCTCGCGCGCCGCCGGAGGCGCGTTCCCGCTGTTTTCATTCACAGCGGGAGTCGGGCCAGGGGAGGAACAGCGGCGATCGCCGCTGCTCTTACCCGATCGTCGGGGATCGAGTCTGGAGATCCGCCCGCTGTGTGTAAACACAGCGGGCGGATCTCCATAGTGACAGGGAGTGACAGATCGGAGTGTTCAGCATAGCTGGACATCCGATCTGTCCTTCTGTCACACAGTCACCTCCCCCCCCCACACGTCAGTAAGCACCAGGCATACATTAACCCCTCCCTCTCCAATAAAATTAACCCCTTCCCTGCCAGTGTCATTTTTACAGTAACAGTGCATATATATAGCACTGATTACTGCAGTAATGTCACTGGTACCCCCAAAAGTGTCAAAAATGTCAGTCAAGGGTCCGATCTGTCCGCCGCAATGTCGCAGTCCCGCAAAAAAAAATGGCAGATCGTCGCCATTACACGTTAAAAAAAAAAACACCAAAAGTGACAGAAATCTTTCCCGTAGTTAGTAAACGCAATAACTTTTGCGCAAACCAATCAAAATACGCTTATCGTGATTTTTTTTACCAAACATAGGTAGCAGAAAACAAATTGGCCAAAAATTTTAAAAAAAATTGATTTTTAAATTTTTTTGGGGGGGAATTTCATATAAAAAAATGTGAAAAATATTGTTATTTTTTCAAAATAAACACTATTTTTTTGTTTATAGCGCAAAAAGTAAAAATCGCACAGGTGATCAGATACCACCAAAAGAAAGCTCTGTTTGTAGGAAAAAAAGGACGTAAATTTCGTTTGGGTACGGCGTCGCACGACCGCGCAATTGTCAGTTAAAGTTGCACAGTGCCGAATCGCAAAAAGTGGCCTGGACGGAAGACAGCAAAATCCTCCGGTGGTAAAGTGGTTAAGATCCGCAAATAGAAAATGGATGTAAACGGGATTTTTTTTACAGGCTTTGAATAAGGTCTAGACGCCTTGTGGGCTGTCACTTCCTGCTGAATCATGAGGAATTATTCATAAAACAAATAATCACCCGAGTCAGAGAGACAAAAAAAAAAATTGTATCAAGTTGCAGCAATACTTCAGTATGATTCTGTTTCAGTTTCACTATTTCACATTTGTGCGTGGCATTTTAATACATAATGTTGTGCTTTTGAAAAGTCCTGCTTGCTGCCTCTTTAGGTTCTATGAACACTGGGCTTACAAAAATGCCAGTTCCCCTGGCAGAAAAAACGCTCATATAGAGTATTTTTAGACGAGTTTAGGAGAGTTTTGCACTTTTCTGCCAGAAAGCTCCAATCAGAAAAGCAAACCAGAAGGTTTTTTTTCCTGCCTCTAAATGTTTAGCTCAAAATATGCCTCTAATCATCCTAATGTACATGGACACATAGGATATCATTGAGCTGCATCTACAGGTGGAACACAAAACTCCTGTACTCCTGTAGAAGCAGTCATTTTTAAGCCAGTGTGCATGGACCCTTAGTGCATGTTGTGACAAACACACCTTCCATTATAGTTAAGGTAGCGCAACATAAACACATGTGTTTTTATTAGTGCGATTTTTTGAGTCACATGTTCATTTTTCCCAGGTGACCGAGGGAGAAAAACGCATGTAAAACATACAAAATGCATAAAAAACGCACTATGAATTGCATTGATTTTAACCCAATGCTTTAAAACCACAATAAAAACACGACAAGGAAAAAACATATAATGTTTTCTAATGTACAGGTGTGAATGGGCCCCAAGGTTTTCCCCAGTAAATGAATAGTTGGCCCTCATTTGTTAGTGAGACTAGACACCAAATAAAATAAGTATTGATGACAAAGTGGTTCCAGGGCCGGCGCCACCATAAGGCAGGCGCCAGGGTGGTGGGGGCGGTAAATTTCCATGGATTGGTCCTGGAGTCCCAGTGAATCCTGGAGCAGATGCAAATGTTGGAACAAGTTCCGGCATTTGGCTCCAGTCATCTGCCCGGCAGGAGCGTGCTAGTGTGGGCACCTGTTTCACCCCCCAGCCTGTGCGGAGTGTTTGCTGTCCCACATGCTGCAATCTCAGCTCCCCACAGCATCTCTCCCCGCCCACCGGCCACCTTTCAGAGGCCCTGCAGCTTACGCACATATTAGCAAATGTATGCAAACTAAACCCCTGGTTTTAACGTGAACTGTTAGATAGGATTTAAATTCAGTTTGTTGCAGGTTAGTTAGTAAGTGAGCCGGGAATTTTTTTTGTTGGCTTTTGAATAATGACCTATAATAAGCATGTGGCCATATTAAGGTGGTTCTAAAGGCTGATTCTATGCACAAAGGTAAAAAAAACCTTCAGAGTCAAAGTTCCCCCCTAATACTTACCTAAGCCCAATACCAATCCAGAAATGTGCACGAGAGCAGCAGCTCTCCTGAATCTCCCCCTCCTCATTGGCTGGGATGCAGCAGCAGAAGCCTTGGCTCCTGCTGCTGTCAATTACAGCCAGTGAGGAGGGAGCGGAGGTGGGGCTGAGCCACAATCTCTAGGTATGATTTACTAAAACTGGAGAGTGCAAAATCTGGTGGAGCTGTGCATGGTAACCAATCAGCTTCCAACTTCAGCTTGTTCAATTAAACTTTGACAAAAGATCCTGAAGGTTGATTGGTTTCAATGAAGACCTGCACCAGATTTTTCACTCTCTGGTTTAAGTAAATCAACCCCTCTGTGTCTTATGGCTCTGGAGAAAGTACGCATGAGTGTCCCCATAGCAAGCGGCTTGCTATGATGGCACTCGGCAAGGGGGAGGGGCCCAGTGAACCAGTGGGGGACTCAAGAAGAGAAGGAGAGCAGGTAAGTACTGTATGATGTGTTTGTTATTTATCTATTTTTTTTTTTTTACATTTTCCTTCACAACTACTTGAATTCAATGATGTCATGAATATCCCTATTTATTTATTTATTTATTTCACGTACTTATATAGCGCTGTCAATTTACGCAGCACTTTAGGCTCCGTTCACATGTTCACATCTGAGCGTTTTGACGCTGTGACCAACGCTCAAAAAAGTACATGAGCTTCTTTTTGGGCAGATTACAGGCGTTTTCCATTGGTTTCTGTGCAATCTAAAAACGCCTGCACAAAAATCGTGGTAAAATCGCGGTAAAATCGCGGTAAAAAAGCGCGTTTTTACCGCGATTTTACCGCGATTTTTACCGCAATTTACAGGCGTTTTTACAGGCGTTTTTTGTGCAGGTGTTTTTAGATTGAATAGAAACCAATGGAAAACGCCTGTAATCTGCCCAAAAAGAAGCTCATTTACTTTTTTGAGCGTTGGGCGTTTTGCTTACAGCGTCAAAACGCTCAGATGTGAACAGGGGCCATTGAAATGAATAGGATTTGTCTTGTTGGGCGTTTTGAGAGCTGATCCTAGAGCAGAAAAACTCCCCAAAAACGCCCCAAAACGCCTAGATGTGAACGGAGCCTTACATATACATTGTACATTCACATCAGTCCCTGCCCTCAAGAAGCTTACAATCTAAGGTCCCTAACTCACATACATACACAGTAGGGACAATTTTTTTTTTTTTATACAGGATCCAATTAACCTACCCTGTATTTGATGACTGTGGGTTGTGATATCCCCCCCCCCCCCCCCCCCACACACACACACACACACACAGCTCATTGGACTAAGAATGACAGCTGACTTGTTTGGACCCGAAGCTAGCCCTGAAAAAATGCAAGCTCATCCTTTCTAATGATATTTGAGGAAGGGTAACAGTATAGTTCTACATGAACAGAACCATCCCTATTTTTCAAGTTTTACGTGAACTTTTTCAGTTTTTTTTTGTCTCTAAATATTTTGTTAAATAAAATTAGGCTCAATTTTATTTTATTAATTGGTCCCTCCCAGGAGGTGCAGGCCATAATGTGCACAACATATTATATTCACATGATTTTAGCACATTACGACCGACTTACCTGTTGAACAATGCCCTACAGCGCTGCGCTGTCTATGCACCCACGCTAGTTATGGGAGCTTCCATCTTCTCCCTGGGTTCTGTCTGTTTGTTGCCTAAATAGCCGGCCATGATGACACCACTAATCATGGCACAGAGTGGCAGGGCTGCTGTTAGAAATCACTGGGCCCCCTACAGCCTACCTGGCAGCCCCCAACCACCCACTACCCCGAATTTATCAAGACAATATTTTCACTAATTATACACTAAAATCATTATTAGCGGACACAAACATAGCAGAGAACCTGTGTGAATTAGCCCCTTTTTAATTAATTGTTTTTTACATATATTTTTTTTAAATGTATAACTTTTTTTAATGTAAAAAATGTAAACAATTCTTTTATTTTACAATTTTATTAAATTATTTTTTAATGTTTAACTATTATTTTTTTTTAATTATTTGTTATTTCTTTACAGGACAGGAAAGCCTGCAGCACTACAGGAGGGGGCAGCACAGTGAAAGGGGGGGGGGGGCAGAAGCAAGCAGAACAGGGAGGGGGATCGGTGTCAGAGAAGCAATTACAGGAACGATGCCCTGTGTTTGTGTCTCTCCCTGCAGCAGGTGAAAGCTGGGCATGTACACTGCTCTGCGCCCCAGGTCCACCCTTTGCTGCAGCCTATTAGAGCCTCTGGCTCTAATCAGGTGATGCAAAAAAAAAAAATACATGCGTCCGGCGCCCCTGCATGCAGATTAGGGGGCCGGACGCATGGATAGGGGAGGCGGCACCCCTGCACCCCCAACGCACCGGCCGCCACTGGCTGGTGCCCCCCCCCCTATCAGCATCCCTACAGATCGGTGCTATAAAAGTACACTGATCTGTGAATGCAGAGCTCAGTAAACATTACAGCTGACGGGCAAGGAGAAACATTTATGACAAAAGTGATTTAAAAAAAAAAAAAAAAAAAGAAGAGACTGGAAGGGGTTCTTCTGTCATAAAAACTCTACCGGCCAGTGTTTATGGTTGCACGCGATTGGAGTTTCCCTTATTCTAGGTAAACATTCACAAAGAGAACACGATCTACTCTTCTAGGAAATTAACTACAGTGTTTCTGGTTTCAGACATCAGGAAATGAAACTTCTTGTGACAAAGGTATTAGGGTTCAAGTTCAGTTTTCTTTTTTGTTTATAGGACTACATTCACTTAGCAAACTAGAATTCAGGACCCAGGAGTTAAAGTGGAACTAAACTCGGATTTAAGGGCCAGTTAACACCAGAACGTGGTTCAGAAAACCAGCGTGTTTCCCACACCACATTGGGCACTGGACTTGCGATCTGCAGTGGGTATCAATGCAAAGCTAATGACACCCTAAACACAGGTCACAAACGCACTGCTTTTGCCTGCCCCGGATCACATGGTACAGTGGTACAATGCAACGCGGTTGCTGTGCGTTTTACTTTTGCTGTGGTCCAGCGCAATTTCAGCCCATTCAAATAAATTGGCTGCAATCGCACTGCACCCAGATCCCATGTGAATTACCAAGGAATGCACATCACGTTCCTGTGTGATTGATGATATAAACAAACCTTAAAAAAGAAAATGCTGTTCAAGTAATTATTCTTAAAGGAGAAGTATAGCCAAAGATTTTTTTGGCCCTACTTCTCCTATGGATCACAGCAGTGCAATTTGTTCTGCACTCCTGTGACCTGTTTTAAGCCGACAGTGGCTAAAGCCCACTGTTGGCTGACGTCACTCAGCCAGTCCAGGCTCTGGATCCAACCCAACTTTATAGTCAGGATCCACCCAGATGCTTGGACCAGCTCCTGCCCCCTGCACAGCTCAGCGCTCCAGTAAGCACTGTAGGGGCAGAGCAGAGAGAGAGAGGGGAGAAATGAGAAATCAGTGGTGTTTGATCGCTCATTTCCCAGTGCAGAGATGGTGGGGGACAGATGCAGCATTGGACTGAAGCTGTATCCACCTAGGTTAGCATATATATATTGTCGTGGCATACCTATCTCGCATTTTCTGGATACCTTATTGGATGCATTGACTGGCATTTAGAATGGTTATCTTAAACAAAATGTCTTTTGAGTTAATCTCATCTTACTTTGATTTCTTTACATGTGTCACTGAGCAGATGACCGAAACAGTGGAAATTCCCTATCTCTCAGAATATCAACTCTGTCTGGACAGCTGACCACAAAGCCAATAATATCTTCTAAAAGCCCCTTTGGAACTTTTATTGTGTGTCACCAAGAAATTTCCCTTTATGACAGAGAATCACGATCTAGATTGACATAATGCTTACTATAATTAGTTGTTAACTTTGATTGGACAAAAGATGTTAATAACAACCCATTTCTGTACGTCAGATTGTAATGACAAACCCATTTCTGAGTATATTTAAACTCCAGCAATGTTGTAATAAATCAGGTCACTATGATTCAGCCATCTTGAGTCTTGTCTGATCTCATTATATATATAGCTATATATTGTCTGATTTGGTATCACTGACTAACAAGTAACAGGTATTTTGTACCTGAGGAAAAATTCCACAACAATTTGGCGAGCCAGCCAGGAGAGGTGACGTCATCTGCGGACGGAGTGAGACATCTGGACTGCATTGGATACACTGAAAATATCTGGCCAGGTAAGCCCATTGTCTGCTTACAATGTTTTTCAGTCCATCCAATGACGTCCAGGTAACTCTGTTTTATTTTTGACGTAATACCCTCTTAAAGAACCTAAACCCTTAGTCGGTGTATATATTGCTAATAACATTTGTTGTTTGTTGGGAAAGGTGAGGTTGGGTCAACCCTCACCACTGTGGGTGTCTTGGACACGCAGGAACCTGACCCCCAGTTGTGTTCTGGTAAAGCGGTCTCATTTTGGAGTGTCCATTTGAGGCGTAGCAAACATTGAATGTATATGACTGTTTTAGCCTGACATTTCATATACATGTAAAGGTTTCTATCTCTATGTTATAGTATATATGTAAACATATGCATATGGTAATAGGCTGTTTTTAAGTCCAGGTCACAGAGAACTCGGAAGTTAGAGGTAATTCCGAGTCACAGAGAACTCGGAAGTTAGAGGTAATTCCAAGTCACAGAGAACTCGGAAGTTAGAGGTAATTCCAAGTCACAGAGAACTCGGAAGTTAGAGGTAATTCCAAGTCACAGAGAACTCGGAAGTTAGAGGTAATTCCAAGTCACAGAGAACTCAGAAGTTAGAGGTAATTCCAAGTCACAGAGAACTCGGAAGTTAGAGGTAATTCCAAGTCACAGAGAACTCGGAAGTTAGAGGTAATTCCAAGCCACAGAGAACTCGGAAGTTAGAGGTAATTCCAAGTCACAGAGAACTCGGAAGTTAGAGGTAATTCCAAGTCACAGAGAACTCGGAAGTTAGAAGTAATTCCAAGTCACAGAGAACTCGGAAGTTAGAGGTAATTCCAAGTCACAGAGAACTCGGAAGTTAGAGGTAATTCCAAGTCACAGAGAACTCGGAAGTTAGAGGTAATTCCAAGTCACAGAGAACTCGGAAGTTAGAGGTAATTCCAAGTCACAGAGAACTCGGAAGTTAGAGGTAATTCCAAGTCACAGAGAACTTGGAAGTTATAGGTAAGTCCAGGTCACAGAGAACTTGGAAGTTAGAGGTAGTTATTCTATTTTTTGGATAACAGTGAAATGGGAAACTGGGTTTCCGTAGATACCGACCAGGGGTCGATGGGAAAGGTCATTAGGACCATGGCCTTAGAGTGTATGGGTAACAGGGTTACCAGATAAATGGGGCAGACCAGGGAGTTTGCATTCGAAGATTAAATGCTCTGGGAGCATAGTTTTTGGGCTACACAGCCAATTAAAGTGTTCTGTAGTTGGACAGCTAATAATCCTAGTTGTAGGATAAGATAAGATAGGATATGGCAGATTTTTGTAAAGTATATGAAACAGATTTGGCAAGAACAAACTTAAAATCAGTTGCAGAAATATGGAAGCAGGAGAGTATGAAGAAGAATGTAAGGATGATCGTTGCCCTTTAATTCAAAAGCCTGTTTATTTTGAGACAGATTGTATGAAGCTGTGTCTTTAATATAAAAAGGGGAAGCGAAGAGGTTCCTTCTCCGTGAGCTCGGAGAAAGAGGAAAAAAAAAAAAAAAGATTGTTTCTTTATATGATAAATGAACGGCATATGATATTTTTGGGGTTATTTTGTATTAAATTAAACTAAGATGAAAAATAATAGGTTGCCCTTTAAACCAGGAATCTTTGTTTAGACATTAAGGGTTACCGCAATTAACATGACCATTGAACCCTATTGGCACTGAGCCAAAAGTTTTAAAATAGAATAACTTTTTTATATAATTATGGTTTATTAAGTGGTATTTCAGGGGCACCCTCCGTAACCAAAGGGGAACCTCTGATAAGATTTTTGAAATTCGGGACAAAGTTCTTAGAGGTTTTTTGTTTGAAAGATAAAAGTACATTACTTCCTGTCATTATGGGTGTATAAAAAGTGACCTACTACAAATAGTGTAAAGACAGGACATTAGAGCAAAGAATTGCAGCCAGCCCCTCTCCCCCAGATAGACAGTAAATAAGGTATACAGCTAACCTGTGTCCGCATGTCCCATCAGAAGCAGCCGAAAGGTTTACAGTAGGAATAACAGTAACAGGGGTGAGAGTGGTTTCCTGCCTGGCTTCAAAGGAAAAGGGGAAGTCATTTAAAAAAAAAAAAAAAAAAAAGTAATGTTTGTGTTGAGTTAAAATTTCAGTGTTCAGTTTCAGATGAAGTGCCCATTAATCCAGTATGTAGCATATGTCTCTTGCCAGCTTGACCCAGTGATAAAAGGATCCTCAAGCTGTGTGCGGGCCACAGCCTGCAAAAGAGCTGCTGGATAAAACAGGTGCAATGTTTTTAAGCCAGTTTACTTCCAGTACAGGAGCAGGCATTAGAGGGGGAGGGGAAAAAATGTTTGTTAAATATCCCCCATGACTGTTTTTGAGCTGATGATGGCAGAATCTGAATTGTTGAGCCCTGCCAAAAAGGCTCCTCTCTGGAGCCCTGATGAGACCCTTTATGTAGATGTATCATGTTTATAAACAGAGGAGGGTAAGCCTGTAACTGGGTATGCAGTAGTAACAGCAATAAATAAACAAAAAGAATGCAGAGATATTAAATTTAAAGTTCTAAGCACAAGCAGCTGATGGTTTTGGCAAAGGCCTGTGAATTTTAAAGAGTTAATATTCACATTGACATGATTTTGGTCATATTTTTGAAAGCTTGTAACTTTTTGACCTCAGCCCAAGTTCTCTCGGTAAGCCAAGAAAAAGCATGCAGATATAATAGAGACTGTTCTTAGTCTTCCAGTGTTCCACCAAGGTGGCCATTTATTAAAAAAACCAAGGCACATGCAAGAGAGGACACAGAAGAAGCTGCAGGAAACGCAAGGGCCGACAGAGCAGCGAAGAAGGCTGCACTGGAACAGGTCCCAATCCGGGTACTGACACTCCTAGGAAAGCAACCAACTCCTGTAAGTATGGCAATCTTGATATCATTGCAGAAAAAGCCCCCTCACAGGAGCGTGAGAAGTGGCGGAAGAAAGGTGCAACACGGGATGTAACTGGTTGCTGGAGGATGGAGGAGCATTTCTGTCCGATCTCAGGCCCTATACCTGAGGGTGGCAGCCGCAGCTCACGGATCGTGTCATATCTCAAAGACTCTAATGACCACCTTGGTAATACAACACTGGTTAGCACCAGGTTTTCCTGGAGTAGCTGCAAAATATACTGCTTTTTGTCTTACCTGTGCTAGGTACAATGTTGGTAGAGCTGTAAGCACCCCATAAAAGCACCGCCTAAGTCAGACTGTCCTTTCCAAGGAGTTTAAATAGATTACATTGATTTCCCCCAGTCTGGTCCCTATGCACATGTTTTAGTTTGTATAGACATTTTTCAGGATGGCCTGAGGCCTGGCCAGTCTCTAGGGGTAAAGTACAAACCACAGGAAAAAGGCCTTTGCCCCAGGTAATGTGCAGGTATAGAATCCTAAAACCTATGGAAAGTGACAGGGGTACTCACTTTAAAGGAAGGGTTCTACAAGAGATCCTATCCGCACTAAATATTGAGAAAGCCTTTTACACTCCATATCACTCACAGAGTAGTGGAAGGGTACAAAAGGTTGTATGAAAAAAAAAAAAACAAGTTGAGTAAAATAATAGCAGAAACAGGTAGATTGTTTTACGTTTTTTTCCTTTGTCAGGAACACTCCCAAGAGAGGTGTGGGTACCTGAAGCAGGTCTCTATTTACCACAGAAATTGCAAGCTGCACACTCAGATCTCACTAGATGTGTTGCAGCGCTTTAAAAGCAATTGACAAAAATGCATAATAGTGTGTTTTCATCCCTACCAGATCCAAATGAGGATACTAAGTCATAAAGTAAGGCTACTAAGAGTGCAATTGGTTACACCAACATCCCTCAAGGTAAAAGGGATACATGGATTCACGCCAGTCATTGAAAAAAGGTGGTACAATGATTTTCTTTAAATTTTTTATATGTATGGAAATGTTGGGTATAATGAAGGGGCAGGACAATAAAAGAGACAGACAACCTAAGGCCCAATGTACTGTTAAGTTTAAATACCAGGTAGCCAGGAAGTCAGGGTACTCAGGGTGCTAGATATGTCCACAATTACCCCCAGAGTCCCAGACTATACCTGTGCTAGTAAACCCACTTGCATTAGAGGATCTAAATCAGACAGAGTTTTCAAAATCCTATAGAAACATTACCAGTGCACGAAAGGACATGTTAATTCCCCCAAAAGTCGCAGGTTTCAAGAATCCTACAGTGTGTATAGAGTTCTATGGAAATAAAACTGATGTGGGGAGGGTGGACTGTTCACAAGCACTGATAAACATATCCTGCCTACAGCTGACTGTGAACAGCCCATGAAATGAAACTTGCATGCATTACAGAAATGAAACTGTTAAACATAAAATATGAGCCATATTAAATGACAATATGGACATTTCTCACCTAGGAGAAGCCCTCAGGTTTCTGTTGTTCAGACAGAAACTGGGGTATTATGCAGAAAAGTTATTAATACCCATTTTCACCCCAGGGTGGTCACATTCAGGGTTGGGAATCTATTGTGTCTGTGGCAATCAGTGTGTCACAGTAACAGGTACTACATCCTCTTTATTTCCAATGGTGTCTGCCCATCCAAATGAACACAGTCTTTTGGAGGTTTTGCCTTATCTCCTAAAATAATGAAAGTGGTGTATTTATATTGATGTTTATGATAATTATGATCTCTAGTTATCTGTTGAATTAAAATAATTATGTGTTTGGTTGATAAGGTTACCAAGGCCAAGGAGACAACCTATTTCAACTCTATACGGAAATGAGAAGGGATTGATGATGCTGAGTATGCTGTAATGAGAAATCTGTCACCTCAAACCCCCATGTATGAAGTAATCTCCGCCTCAGAACCTTACCAAGACTCGGACACCCCCCACTGAGGTTTGCCCTCTGGGCCAGTGTTCCAAGCGTAAGGGGCTGCTCCCTTGGATGAATCTGATAAGCGGAATAGGTAGTTAGTTAGCCTGATCAATAAATTCTCAAGAGGAGGGAGATGTCGTGGCATACCTATCTCGCATTTTCTGGATACCTTATTGGATGCATTGACTGGCATTTAGAATGGTTATCTTAAACAAAATGTCTTTTGAGTTAATCTCATCTTACTTTGATTTCTTTACATGTGTCACTGAGCAGATGACCGAAACAGTGGAAATTCCCTATCTCTCAGAATATCAACTCTGTCTGGACAGCTGACCACAAAGCCAATAATATCTTCTAAAAGCCCCTTTGGAACTTTTATTGTGTGTCACCAAGAAATTTCCCTTTATGACAGAGAATCACGATCTAGATTGACATAATGCTTACTATAATTAGTTGTTAACTTTGATTGGACAAAAGATGTTAATAACAACCCATTTCTGTACGTCAGATTGTAATGACAAACCCATTTCTGAGTATATTTAAACTCCAGCAATGTTGTAATAAATCAGGTCACTATGATTCAGCCATCTTGAGTCTTGTCTGATCTCATTATATATAGCTATATATTGTCTGATTTGGTATCACTGACTAACAAGTAACAGGTATTTTGTACCTGAGGAAAAATTCCACAACAATATATATTTTTTTTAATAAACCCAAACTTCTCTTTTAACTGTGCCCCCAGCCTCCCTCAAATCTCCAAATTTCTTTTTTTTTTTTTTTTTACTGCTATTATCTAACTCATTGTTAGAGGGTGCTGTTTTTATCCCCCATGGTCCCACTTTATGTTGAAAGGTAGTTATCCTCTCTTGCACACTCCTGAGATGGACTAGAAACTCTGGGGTTGATTTACTAAAGGCAAGCAGGCTGGGCACTTTGCAAAGTGTAGTTGCACTCTGCAAGAGCAGCTGCTCCAGAGCTTAGTAAATGAGCAGAAGCTCTGCTTACTTCCATCATCCAGTCATGTGCAAGCAAAAATTGTTTTTTTGTAATTTTCCTTGCTTGTGATTGGGTATTCTTTGCAAAGTGAAGCTTTACTTCATTTACTAAGCTCTGGAGCAACTACACTTTGCAAAGTGCACAGTCTATTTGCCTTCAGTAAATAACCCCCCCCCCCCCTATGTGTAGTGTACACAGAGCAGCAGAGATGTATAGTAACGAAGTAGAACTACTTAAGTACTGTACTTAAGTACCGAAATGCGGTATCTGTACTTTCCTAGAGTAGAATTTTTTTCTCCTACTTCTACTTTTACTTCACTACATTTTTTCGATGATTTCGATACTTCTACTCAAGTATTTTTTTTTTGTGCTGCATAGTTACTCGTTACTTTTAAAAAAATTACCACTGCCAGAACAGTAGATGGCAGGTTACATAAAGCTCATAAAAATGTGTATAATGTAATTTGTAAATCAGCGCATACGAAAATAAAGGCTGTGTATAATAAAAGCGGCTATACCAAATCTTTCCAATAAAAAGAAAATATGAAACAAACAAATAAATGGTGCTACAGCGCTTAAAGTGCATCAAGAAACTACTAACAAACACAGGTTAATCATTTGAATAAATCATTTGAAATAATAAAAAACAATATGATGTTCAAACTTTTGACTTCTTTCTTTAATAACTACATAACACAGTACTTGTACTTCTACTTTCAGTACTTGAGTAGAAATTTTTTTTCAAAACTACTGGTACTTTTTACTTTTAGTACTTAAGTAGCAATTTTTTTGAAAAAACTACTTGCAATACTTAAGTAAAAAAAATGTTGAATACTTTAGTACTTCTACTTAAGTAACTTTTTCTGCGAGCACTTCCACTTCTACTCAAGTCACTTTTTGATCGAGCACTTGTACTTTTACTCAAGTAGAAATTTTGAGTACTTTATACAAGTCTGCAGAGCAGTGCATATGACTGAAACTAACATGCGCTGCTGGTTCCAAACAAATGGAAAAAAGAGGTTCAGGAGCTCATGGAGGCTTTTACAAGAAGGCAGAAAAATCACAATAAGAAATCATTAAATGAAAAATAAATTACATTGCCATTAAAGTGATTCTTTTTTTTTTTCTCTTAACCGGTTGCCGACCGCCGCACGACTATATACTGCGGCGGTCAGCCCCGGCCAGGCAGAGTGACGTATCGGTACGTCACTCGCCTGTCACTGACTTGCAAGCCAATTGCGGGCGAGCGCCCGCCGCGGCTCGTTCACAGACAAGTCAGTGCGTGTGACCGGCGGACTCGATGTCCGCCAGTCACACTGCGATCGCTCCTGTGAAGGGAGAAAGACAGAGTGGCTTATGTAAACAAGCCGCCTGTCAGTTCTCCCTGTGTAAAAGTGAAGATCTGACCGTTCTACTATGTAGAACCGTGGATCTTTGCTTTTACACCAATAGCAATGTCCCTGCACAGTTAGAAACACGCCCCTAGGACACACTTAACCCCTCCCTGTCCAATAAAGTTAACCCCTTCCCTGCCAGTGTCATTTTTGCAGTAACAGTGCATATGTATAGCACTGATTACTGCAGTAATGTCACTGGTACCCCCAAAAGTGTCAAAAATGTCAGTCAAGGGTCCGATCTGTCCGCCGCAATGTCGCAGTACCGAAAAAAAATCGCAGATCGCCGCCATTACACGTTAAAAAAAAACACCAAAAATGACAAAAATCTTTCCCTTTGTTAGTATAACTTTTGCGCAAACCAATCAAAATACGCTTTTTGCGATTTTTTTTTACCAAACATATGTAGCATAAAACAAATTGGCCGAAAATGTTAAAAAAATTTTGATTTTTACATTTTTTTTGGGGAATTTCATATAAAAAAATGTGAAAAATATTGTTATTTTTGCAAAATTTACGCTCTTTTTTTGTTTATAGCGCATGATCAAAAAATCGCACAGGTGATCAAATACCACCAAAAGAAAGTTCTGTTTGTGGGAAAAAAAGGACGTCAAATTCGTTTAGGTACAGCGTCGCACGACCGCGCAATTGTCCGTTAAAGTCACGCAGTAAAAAATCGCAAAAAAAACCCTGGTCTTTTAGCAGCCAAATCCACTTAAGTGGTTAAAATAATAAATATGTTAGGCTTACCTGCTCTGTGCAATGATATTGCACAGACTGGCATCTTAGCTCCTCTTCTGGTGTCCTCTACCAGTGGTCTCCACTCCTCCTCCTCTCTGAGCGCCCCCTTAGCTGTGTGCTAAAGGGGTGCTTAAGCAGGCAGGCTCCCAACCTGGGCTGTGTGTGTGTCCATAGACACAAGCAGTGTGGCTTGGCCAGTCCCTACTCCCTCCTTGCAGGATTTGATTGACAGCAGCAGAAGGGGGGGGGGGGATGGAGCAATTAGTAGGATATTTTTTACCTTATGTATATATACTGTACGCTGCTGTATCTGTGTTTTTTTTTTAATCTGTATCTATCTTAATTGTTGCCTTCTGGCAACACAGGGCTCACTGTTTCCAAAAATACTGTTCCAAATTTTCATATGAGAATTTTGGCATATGAAAGTGCTTATTTAAAACGGTCCATTTTTGTAACTATATAATGGCTAACTCATCCCCAGCACGTTACAAATCACAAGTACTAGAATCAAACAAAGGTGAATGCTTCATATTGCAGCTAAGGATGCTGCAAATGTTTGTATATACAAGAAAGAACATGATGGGTATTAAGTATTTATAAAACTGAATATTTTGCTGCTCTTCCTAATTAATCAAGGGAATTTGTTTTACAGACAGATGAGTCATGGATTAACAATGCAATTCTCCAAAATATGTGAAAACTTTTCACACAGGAATCTCACCAGATTCCTGTGCAAATCACATGTGATGTCTGAGTGATGCGATTGGAGCCATTCCTTTTTTATGCCTCAAATTGCATGCATTCACACCAAAATGGTGCAGGACCTTTTATTTTTGCCGAACCGGAATTGTAATGCATGGGTGTTTACACTCATACATAATCCGATTCATAGAATCAGACGGTGTTTTGCAAGCTGTTTTGGGGTGTCAATAATTTAACATTGACAACCGCAGCAGACCGCATAAACGCAATGCGATTTTAATGTGGTGTGGGCAGGATTTGCTGCATTTCCTGCATCGCATTTATGTGAACCAAAGCTTAATGCAGGGAATGCAAGAAGGGGAAAAAATGTCTTGACTTCACTTTAAGTATAGATGTATATGCATTTTATTTGGAGAATAAATATATTGTTACTTTAAAGTGTTATATTTTGATGCCAAATGAAAAAGCTATCTGTGAATATTATGAGATATATAATATTATAATACATTTTTATATCTATAGATTATCTATCTATATAAAGTAGGTGTATTCATAGGATGGATTTGTGTGTTAATCTGTCCTATTATTTACTATGGTGTGTATAGGTTTATCTTTATATAAGATGTATTAAATTATAAAGTAATGCCAGCCAGGATTCTAATGACTGGTTTTGTATCAACTGTGTTTCTACATCTTGAAGAATTGCCTCGTACACACTGTGTAATGAAAATATAAAGGTAAGTCTGATTAGGAACTCAGTATTCTTTCAAGAAACACCTTCTCTATAGTACATCGCAATTCATTAGAAATATAAAGGATTATGAAACAAATCGATTTCCAATAGTCCATTTATTTAAAAGGCTATAAGGAGAATGTTTTTGTTTTTTTATTCAACTCAATCCTGGTGCACTGGTAAATCTAGTGTGTTGGATACATAAATAAGACAGTTTAGTGGAACTGCTACAAAAAATAAAAAATATGTATTTAGTTGTACTGACTATATATATATACACACACGTGTGTGTGCGCGTATATTATATATATATTATAACTGCTACACTATAGTACTGTAAAAATAAATAATTGTATTATATTTTACTGATTTTATATATATATATATATATATATATAATTATATATAGATATATATATTCTAGTATATTATAGTATTATTACTAATAATATTGTATTATTTGGTATAGGTTGAAAACTGTGACAATTCCATTCTGCATGTCTGACCTATTCCACAGTGTCCTTTTATGAAACGGAGATGAGCAGTGATCCTGCTGATCACAGCTCATTTCCGATCATTCTCAGTTTATGAAACAGAAATGATCGGGGGAGAACATGTTCTCCGCTGATCATCTCTTCACATGGGAATCTGTCATTGCCTGACACAGAAACAGCCAGGCTATGAAGCTGCGATCCCCGCACTTCACTGGCGATCTGTGCCAGAATTCACACTCCCGGGTTCACCAGCCTGGAGCTTGTGAAGCTGGGAGTGAAGACAGAATCGGGGGAGAACTGAGGGGGAAAAAGGAAGATTATCAACTTCCTTCTTCCTCGTTCAGACCCCCCAACACAGTAATCATGTCCCCCTGCCATATTTATGTATATATATATACATGTATATATATACACACACATACATGTAGATATATATTTAATGTGTATATATATATACAATGTATGTGTGTGTGTGTATTCAGTGTATATATATATATATATATATATATATATATATATATATATATATATATATGTAAGGGGACTATTATTTATTAACCTGGTGTACTGTTAAAGCGCGCCAGTGATTTTCATACTACTGTAATATCGCTTTGTCTCATGAGATTACAGATGACCCATTGACTTCTACACAGATCTCCGAGAAAACCGTTCTCCTCTGATCACCCTGGGAGAACTGAAGTTCTCCAATTCATAAAATGGGTGCCAGATGTGATCATTTTCCCCGGAGAACTGTAGAGAAGCCAACAGAGAAAAAAATTCACACGTTCATAAAAGTACACCTTAAGTACACAACCCAGCACTGTATAATGGAACCCAGCCCAGTCCTTGGCAGGCATGATAAGAATTAAAAAAAGAAATATAAGGGGCCACAGAACAGCCCCTTTGAATGGCTGCAATGAGGGATGCTCAAACCAACTTTAGTATAAATTTCAAAAAACTTTATTAAAGAGCAATTGACACATTGTCTAAAAATGCCCCTACACAGGGGAACAATTTACAAGTAATTTCAAGGTACAATGGTTAATAACCAACAACAAGCAAGACAAATAACATAAAACAATGACTCACACTCACAAGGCCGGCCACGCATTCATTCCAGAAGATCTGACCAACAGATACCTGAGGGAGCGGCATACATTCCTCCAACCGAAATATGTTTAAATTGCTTGTGGATGTGTATGACCAAAAACTTCACCAACAATTCATCAAGATCTTAGACATCATAATGTGTGACCCCATCTAGTCAACCTAATACTTCAAAGCCAAAAAATTAATTAATTGAAGATTAAACAATTCTTGAGTCTGCATAACAGGAATTCAAATTGATGGAAGTATTGGTTCATAATTCAGACTCAGACCAAACCATTACATTTCTATTAATAGATGGATAAAGGTAATCTTTGCTCTTGACTTCCAGAGCAGTCCCGGTATGGAAGAGTGTAACTAGAGGAATGTCTGTATGCCGACAGAGATGGGCTGAATGTAGTACCAGTCCTTAGGATGGACAATGACTGACGTCCTAGAATGGGTGAAGTATGGGCCCCACTTAAATATTGAGTAGCAATATCAGACCAACATTGTCACCCTGCAACAGAAAGTCTCTCCTTCATATGTAGATATAGGAGCGGGAGCTGGGGAGAGACGCAGTATGACGTTATGACTGCGCGGGCTCACACCATGATAAAGCTGTATTGAATGTGGGTAAAATGCCGTTGGCCCACAGGTGGCCTTTCACTTAGTTGCATTAGCCTTGCTATGTGCCCAATACAGCTGGTGTTCACTGCCTTTTCTCTATCCCCTAATGCCAGTTAGCTATTGCTCACCGTTCACATGCTACTCCTGGTGGAAGGGCTTCTGTTGTCCCTCAGCGGGTGTTGTTAGAATGAAGGCCCGATAAGCAGGTTCGGCTCCGGCGTGCCACAAGGAGGCAGCGTGTACCGTGTATCGCAGTGTTACAACGCCATGGGCTGGAGCTGGAACGCATCGGTGGCTCTTCTGGGTGACGTGCGGCCAGCGTGTGACGTCAACGCGTTTCGCGTGCGTGACGCACGCTTCGTCAGGACGTCATTGGGTAGTACGGAGGATCAATATAAAGGGAAATAGCCTGATTCGCAAGTGCTATCAGGTGACAGCACAACAGACATTCCTCTATTACCGCCTCCTGTGCAGTTTAAAAACCGGATGGTGAAACGCCATCTTGTGGTAAAAAACAGGTAATGCTTATTATTTCATGTCTACTGGCAGACATGGTGTGGCTCCAGAACTCAATTCAAAATTTCAGAAACAGCATTGTGTTATATCAAAACATAAATCAACATACAACTCAGGGTATAATACATTCCCATAGATCAATCTCAACACTAAGTGCTGTTTATTACTGCCATGTTTCAAACTCATCCAACAAGTCACATAGACAACCCCCCAACAGAATGGCCCACCAATAGGAAGGGGAGAACACAGAGGAGAGGATGTAGGGGTGGACGAAAGAAACAAAAGAAAAAGAGAATCCTAGGAGCTGGGATTTTCAATCTTAGTGACGTCCAATTTACACCAGATGAATTAAGAATACTGGAGTTAGGGTTAAAATTTGCTCCTGATAAAGGTGTGGATAAGTTCAACACTTTTATCGATATTGAAAAATACGTCAGGAAGCTTAAAATAAAGAAACATTTTTTAGAAAAACCCTCTGTGTCTACTACTAACATTACTGAGTACCAGAATAGTGGATTAAAAAACCGGTCTGTTTTTAATCCCCCTAAAGCTTCCAACCATTGCTTGGAAGTTTTTAAAAATATGGTTGAGGATGATGTAAGAAAAATGAAATTTAGGAGACAAGGCAATAGGAGAGAATTGGAAAAAGACTTTAAGGAATTGGAAAATAGAAAAAATATTGTGATAAGAGGGGCAGACAAAGGGGGGGGGGGAATAGTAGTCCTCAACAAAAGCGATTATAAAGAGGAATTGGATAGACTGGTTGGTGATCAGGTCACCTATAGAAAATTGAGAGCCAACCCCACCCGTAATCTGCAGTCCAAACTGGAAAAACTGGTTAAGAGGGCCAAAGACATGGGCATTTTGACTAAAAAGGAGGCCAAGTATCTAGTGCCCAAAGCACCACGTCTACCTACTATCTATCAGTTGCCAAAAGTCCACAAGAACAAAACCAAGCCCCCAGGGAGGCCAATAATAAGTGGAATAGATTCCATATTTTCCCGTATAGGAGAATATGTTGACCACTTTTTGCAGCCGATAGTCCCTTTGTATCCATCTCACCTTAAAGATAGCAAGCATTTAATTAATCTGCTAGAAAATGTGGAAGTACAATCCAACACTTTCTTGGTAACAATTGACATTGAGTCATTGTACACAAGTCTAAAACAAGATGATGTACTTAATACTACCATCTCTGCCCTAAATACTAAAACCAACATAAAACCTCGTCAAAAGAAATTTATTTGTGATGCCTTAAGTTTAGCCATGGAAAATAATTACTTCTAGCATGATGGGGGTTATTATAACCAAATTAAAGGCGTTGCTATGGGCGCCAAGTATGCCCCAAGCGTGGCAAATATTCTACTCGGCCAATGGGAAGAAAGGGAAATTTTTGCAAATCCTAACCCTTCTTTGGTCCTGTATAAAAGATTTATCGACGACCTACTCCTGATATGGAATGGTCCTGAGGAATCCCTGAAACTATTCATTGAACATATTAACAGGAATCAGTATGGTCTGGTTTTCACGGCCACATGGGACAAAATGTCAGTAAATTTTCTCGACCTAACCTTGGTGAAGCAGGATGGAGCTGTTTCTACCATGAGTTATTTCAAGGAAACTGATAGAAACAGCTATATCCCCACAAGAAGCTGTCACCACCCCAAATGGCTAGGTGCAATACCAAAAGGGCAGTATATGCGCATAAGACGCAATTGTAGAAATGATGAAGACTACCTCACTCAATCAAACCTTTTAACAGCTAGGTTTGTTGAAAAGGGATATAGGCTAGAGGAAGTCCAAAAGACCAGAGATCTTGTACTGCAGATGCCAAGAAATGAATTATTAAAAACAAAGAATAAGGAAGTGGAAAACAAAGGTGAAGTGGCCTTTTTAACTGATTTTAACAGGAATTATAAACAAGTTGAAGGGATTGTCCGGAAATATTGGCCTATTTTATTGAAAGATAAAACACTGAATCAAATTTTACCTGATAGACCGCATTTTATATATAGGAAAGCCCCCAATCTCAGACACATGTTGGCACCCAATATACCCGACCCTCCAAGGAGGAAATCCACTTTCCTGGACGTAAAAGGCTTCTATCCATGCAAGAAATGTAATGCCTGTCAAATGACTAAGAACAATCCTAGGAAAATCACCTCCTTTCAATCCAAAGTGACAGGACAGAAATTTAACATCAATAGACTCATATCCTGCAGATCCACCCACGTGACATACCTAATCAGTTGTCCCTGTGGGTTGCAATATATAGGCAGGACAACCCGTCAATTATCTGTCAGGATTAATGAGCATGTTGGGAACGTTAGGAGAGGCTTTCCCAAGCATAGCCTCTCCAATCATTTCCGCCTTTATCACAACAAGGACCCTTCCCTCATGTCCTTCTGTGGGATAGATGCAGTAGATAACCATTGGAGAGGGGGCAACATGACAAAGAAAATTTCCATGAATGAGACCCAGTGGATCTACAAAATGAACACACTGCAGCCATTGGGTATGAACATTGATGTGGATTTAAATTGTTATATTTCAAATTTTTAAAGGAAATCATCAGCCCCAACCATAATACAATTTTATAATCCCATAAAAACCAAAATAATTTTAAAAATCTTTATATACATTTTATCTATTTATCAATAAATTTGAATAATTTTAGGATGTTGTTAAATAAATGTGTATAATTTTAATTGTATGTGTTTACATATACTGGATATTTAAGGAATTTTTTAAACAATTTGTCTAATTTCTTTAGTGCAAACAGCATCCCATCCATAGTATAAATTAATATATCGCAATTGGGAGAATTGGATCATAGACACAGTTTGCAATCGTTTGCTGTAAGGGATAGTGGTTTCACACCGCAACAGCCAAAATAGTGTTAAACTTGTCTAAAGGAATAATCAATTATTTTGTCCCCGGAAGGCACCCGTATGTAGGCGCAGAACTTAACAGTCTATCTGCAGAGTGGGCGGTTTGTAGGAACCGGTGGACGATGATTGGATGCTGTGAGCGTATCAGCTTCTATTTATATTGTGAGGAAAATTACGGTCACATGATCCCCCTGATGACGTCAGCGTGGCTGACGAAATGTGCGTCGGGAGCGTGAGACCGTAGAGTTCCGTTGAGGTGAGGCGTGGAGCGAGAGCGGCGTCCCATCCACCAGACCAGCTGTTTACTTTGTACTACAGGCGCTTAAACACCGCTATGATGTAAGTGCAATATATCTTTTATTAAATCCAGTATCAAACGGTATTACACTATTGGAGTTTCCTTTATCTTTCTTTGCACCTTAATGTCCGGAGATCCGGAACCTTGTCAAAGCATTCCGGCAAAATTCTTTGAGGTGATAACAGTGATGAGGATAACCTTGAGCCAATGTGGAGTGATATGCCGGGTTTGACCCCCTGTAATTAAGGGGTCATCGCATTCTGGTAAGGAGTATATCATCTGACCACTGGGTGGAGGTGTTTGTGGTGGAGGTTCCCATCTAATCCAAGATTGCTGAAGATTTAGATTTGCACAGTCGCACAGAGCACTTTAAGGACTTTTTTTAGCCCAATCAATGCCAATATTTATTTATTTATTTATATACCATTGTATTTGCATATTTATTGATTGTGAACAATCACTAATGCATCGATGCACCTATAGCACTTTTTATTAATGCACCTATAGCACTTTTAATGCTGAGCGTAGTTTTCACTTTTGCTATTAAACATAGCATTTATTCCCATAGTTACTGTGGTAGACACAGCATGGAATAATCGTACAGTTAAACGAATACTAGATTTGATTGACCGTGCAAGGAATCCATTGATCGGGTACAGATCAGGCTTAACCTCCGACCTAAGCACAACTGTATATTCAAAGAAAGGCATTATTTTGTAAATAATTACATTTCAATCAAGCTAGAGTATAGGGATATGTTTTTGTACATAGGCCTTAATCCCATAAAAGAAGACATTTATGGATTTATATCAGCCCTAGTTGGCGTGCTAGCGAGGAGGTCCCAGGTCAATTTTCCTCCATATGTGAAGGACTGACATGGTTCAAACGAAATAAGGCAAATTAGAAAGGGGCTCTTAACACACAGTCTAATAAGGAATATCAAGAGCACTGAGTGATATAAACTGATGACGTGGGGAAAGAGTCAGCCTTCACATCTTATTAATAACTCCTCAATCCTGCATCCTTCTATAATTGATGTCATATTCTGCCCAGTTTTTCACCTTTTTACCCAACTGAAGCCACTACGCCATGACTAACCCCATGGTTCTACAGCTCCAGAAAGATACGAAGGCTCATGTCTGTATTCAAGCCTAAAGGTACCAGAGTCTGGAGTCGGAAAATCCATGCCTTCTCCTCTTTTAACAGAACTCTATCAAAGTCACCTCTTCTAAAGGATGTTTTTAAAGCCCAAAAACCCATCACCTTCAAGCCTGAAAGGTCGCTGTTATGCTTTTCGGCAAAATGTATGCCGATGGGGGTCTCTTCTTTAAGACGTACACTTTTTAAATGTTCCCCTATTCTTATGCATAATTGCCTTTTAGTCTTACCCACGTACATTTTTTGACATGGGCACTCAATAATATACAATACTCGAGAGGTAGAGCAGTTTATGAAGGACTCGATTCTATAAATTACCTTTGCTTTTGAGTCAGTATAGACTTGTGATTTCACCACATGGCTACAGATCTGACAGTGACCACATGGATACATTCCTTTTAGAGGTTGTAATTCGGTGAGCCAATTAGTTTTCGGAGTACGTATAAACTCAGAGCGCACCAGGTGGTCATTGAGATTTGTGGCTCTTTTGGCCGTTAGTAGTGGTCGTGGGCCCACTATATTTTTCAGTTGTTCATTTTTCTGTAGTATGTGCCAGTGTGATTGGAGTATTTGTCTCACCTCATTCCAGTGGCAGCCATATTTGGTAATTAAGCGCGGTAGATTGGGGTTTTCCAATTTTGGCTTATTTGAGGTCAAGAGATCATCTCTATCCCTGACTGCTGCCTTCCTCCTTGCCCTCCTGATCATTCGATGAGAATAACCTCGTTCGCGAAACCTCGCATAGAGTTCTCTTGATTCCCGGATGTAATCCTCACCAGATGAACAGTTGCGCTTGATGCGGATAAATTGTCCTACTGGGATCCCCATTTTGAGGCTGGTTGGGTGGTGGCTATCTGCCCTGAGGAGGGTATTCGCAGCTGTTGGTTTCCGGAATGTGGAGGTAACTAATTTTCCTTCTCTAAGTTCAGCGTTCAGGTCTAGAAAGGAAATGGTTTTCCTATCTACGGTATAGGTCAACCGAATGTTTCGTTGATTAGCATTGAGTTCCGACATGAACCGCTCTAATTCAAGTGGTGTACCTTCCCAGACCATGAGCACATCGTCTATGTACCTCAGCCAGGTCAGCGCGTGGCTGAGGTACATAGACGAGGTGTACACCACTTCCTCCTCCCACATACCGAGGTGCAGGCAAGCATATGAAGGTGCCCATGGGGCACCCATAGCGGTACCTCTTATTTGCTGATAGAAGTGGCTAGAGAATTGAAAGACATTATTCAGTAAGGAGAATTCGAGTAATTCCAGAAGGAATTCATTTTGTGGGCCTTTTAAGGGAAATTTCTGTTCCAAGAAGTGGTATACTGAGAGTAACCCCCAGGGGTGAGGCATGGAGGTATAGAGGGACTCCACATCTATACCTACGAGCAGTACTTCGGTGGTGAACTCAAGATCCTTGATCTTGTTCAGGACGTCCCCCGTATCTCTCACATACGAGGGAAGGTCGAGAACAAGATCCTTGATCAATGAGTCTAGATATTTTCCAATCCTGTCCAGTGGGCCCCCACAGGCAGACACTATGGGTCTGCCCGGGGGGTCCACTGGATTTTTATGAATTTTTGGTATGATATAGAATGTGGGTACATTGTATTCTACCACTTGCAGGTATTGTTTCTCCCTAGTAGTGATTAATCTAGCTTCATGGGCGAACTTAAGTTTCTCATTAATGTTGGTTACTAACCCTGGTAGCGGATTATGCTGGAGTTTTTTATAGGTGTCTTTATCTGATAGGAGGCGTTGAACTTCTCTCTCATAATTATCAGCTGTTAGCAACACCACATTTCCTCCTTTGTCACTTTTTTTAATGACTAAGTCACTAGCTTTTTTAAGATCGCGTAAGGCAGTTCTTTCATCCCGCGTGAGATTGTCGGAGGAAAGTGAGTCCCAATGGACCTGTTTGAGATCTTCCTCCACAAGCATTAAGAAGGAGTTTAGCAAAATTTGGGCATCGTGGTTGAACGTATGCGGATATTACTCTTTCTCAAATTATCAGTGTCTTGTGGGACCTCATCTTCCTCGGAGAACTCACCGGCTTCATCTAGTAATGACTCTAAGGCTGACAAAGCTTCCACCTCTTTCGCATTTAATTGAGATTTCTGTGGGGTCTCACTATCTCCTGCATGCACTAGTCTATAGTAGACTTTCCTGAGGTAAAGACAGAGGTCTTTATATACCTCGAAATGGTCCATGCCTGAGGTAGGTGAAAAAGAAAGGGCCTTGGTTAGGACCAAGATATGAGATTCATTTAGAACAAAGTTGGACAAATGAATGACTTTTGGATCATTAGATCCTTCAGTCATTGAGGGAGAGAGGACCACTTCACCATTTAGGGACTGCACGGGACTAGTCGTCACCGACGATTCCATGGTCTGGTTCGTTGTTCCCATACATTCCCTTGTCCTCCTGGTTTTTCTCTTTCTCTGTCTTTGCCTCCTTTGTTCTTTTTGGATCCTTTTTTCAAAATCCCCTTTGGGGTTGTGGGCGGAGAGACATCCTCCGACCACACCCTCCCTTAAAAAAGTGACCGACCGATCATCGTCATCGCTTCCTGAGGGCATAGATTCATAGCTAGAATAATTCCTATAGCTCCCTCCTCTTCTTATCGACCTATTCCGTCTACTTTTAGAGGCTAAATCGAAGATTTCCCCACGGGCCCAATCATCCAGATCTCTTTGGAATTTTGATTGTTTAACGTTTTTTAGACTTTTTTGGGTTCTCTCTATTTCCTTTTTAAGGAAGTCATTCAGCTTCTGAAATTCCTCCAGTTCTTTGTGTGGTTCTAATTTTTCTAGTACAGTCTTAGTTTCTTCCTGTATCTCCTCCAGTTGTGCCTTTTCTTCCTCCACTATTAACGCCATAATCCTTATTCCATGAACTATGCACTCTGTTTTCCATTTTGCTAAAAAGCGTTCAGTGTGTAGGTGCATAGCTGGAATAACTCTCTCACGTAGGCCTCTAGGTATAATACCCTGTGAGATGTATGATTCCAGTGACAATACATCCCATTTTCTGTTAAGGGACCTCACAAGCAACTTCTTGTGGTCCCTGAACAAGTTTTTCAGATCCCCATTGACCTCTGTGTCTTTACTATTGTCAAAGGTAGCCCTAATTTCTGCGTCCAATGAATCCCCGATCATAAATGCCATCCTGAAAACAAACCACAAAAAAAAAAAAAAAAATTGTCTTGACAATGTGTCAATTGCTCTTTAATAAAGTTTTTTGAAATTTATACTAAAGTTGGTTTGAGCATCCCTCATTGCAGCCGTTCAAAGGGGCTGTTCTGTGGCCCCTTATATTTCTTTTTTCAGCGCTATTTTGGCTGCGGTGGCTCCCCACTTATTACTTGAGACTATCTGGATTTCCAATAGGTCTCTTGACGGTTTGTGCCCAGTCATATCACTGGACACATTAGTCTCTAATTTAGGTGTACGTTTAGTAAACTGAGAAGTTTTCTCTCAGTTCAATTCTCGGCAGTTCTCAGAGAAAAAATATCTCCTCTGGCACCCAGTTTAGAAGGCGGAGAACTTCACTTCTCACAGGGTGATCAGAGGAGAAGTTTTTTCTCTGAGAACTGCCGTGATCTCTGTATAACTGGGTGGACTGCCTGTAATCTCACGAGATTTTGTGAGATTACAGGCACTGCTAAGTTTAAAAAGTGAAACTAAAGTTTAAAAGAACTCGTAATGACATGTTCTGACACATGAAAACATATATATACACACACACACACACACATGCACGGTATATATACATACAGTATATAAATATATATATATACACATACACACACACACACATATATATATATATATATATATATATATATATATACACATACATACAGTACATACATACATACATGCCAATCTGTATGCAATTGCACTGTATGTTGGCAGATTGCATGCAGATTGTACACCAGACCACAGGCTATCGTTTGTGGTGTGTGGGTGTGGGGACAGTGGGAAGAGTGATCAACACAGGGGTTCTGGCTTGTAGGATAGCTGGAGGAATCCTAGTAGTGTGTGGTAATTGCTAGACTGCTCCCCAACCCTTAGAGTGCATCAGATTGTATGTAAGATTTGTATCTGCCTGTGTGTGGTCAGCCAGCTGGATTGGACTGGAGTCTCCCTCTAGTGGTGACCGAAGGCAGTGCAGACTGTGAAAGTATTGCAACCAATCTAATTACTTAAGCCCCGTACACACGTACCGATCGTCGGCCGAACGATCGGCTGTCTTTTGTCCCCGGGCTGTCATGTCCGCTGAAAAGTGCAAAAGACTGCACACGAATTTTGTCCGCCGACTGCAGAAGTGATGTCATGTGATGGTTAACTTTCCCTGTGTTTTTTCTTTTATGAGCATGCCCAGTCTTGCAAATCTGCTGTCTGTCGGCCGAATTCTGTACTGACTGGCGAACAATCGGCCGTTCTGGTGTCGGCATACAAACATTTTAATGCTTGCACGACAGATTCTGTTCGGCCGAAAGTGCGCTGTCGGCTGTCGGAAGCATCATACTAACAAGCCTACATTTGGCCGATCGGTCGTCTGCCGAATCTTTTCTGCGACAATCGGTACGTGTGTACGAGCCTTTAGTAGGAATTTTCTTTATTTCCGTTATCCCCTTATACTGCCCAGTCACGATTCATCACGTCTCGTTTAGCTAGTCGCCGTGGGCGTGGTTGAATCGTGACAGATTGGTTTCCTCCCACACTCCAAAGACATGCTGGTAGGTTAATTGGATCCTGTATAAAAAATTGGCCCTGCTGTGTATGTATGTGAGTGATGCCTCGTACACACGTACCGATCGTCGGCCGTAAATATTCGGCCGACGACCGATCGGCCGATTGTATGCTTGTTAGTATGATGCTTTCGACAGCCGACAGCGCATTTTCGGCCGAACAGAATCTGTCCTGCAGGCATTAAAATTTTTGTTGGCCAACACCAGAACGGCTGATTGTTCGCCAGTCAGTACAGAATTCGGCCGACAAACAGCAGATTAGCAAGACTGGGCATGCTCAGAAAAGAAAAAACACACGGAAAGTTATTCATCACATGACATCACTTCTGCAGTCGGCTGTTGTTGGCCGACAAAATTCATGTGCAGTCTTTTGCAGTTTTCAGCGGACAGGACAGCCCTGGACAAAAGACGGCCGATCGGTACATGTGTACGAGGCATTAGGGACCTTAGATTGTAAGCTCCTTGAGGGCAGGGACTGATGTGAATGTGCAATGTATATGTAAAGCGCTGTGTAAATTGACTGTGCTATATAAGTACCTGAAATAAAAAAAAAAAATATATATATATATACATACATACACACCAGTACATACAGTATATATATATATATATATATATATATATATATATATATACACACACAGATATAGATGTGATTGTATAGTTAATGTGTTTCTAACCTGCTGTTGATGTATATTTCACTGCAGTAGGGAGAGTTTTTACTTTCACTTTTGGGCACTGGGACATTCACAGCAGAGATCTCCTATTTCTTCCTGCTATCTCCACCTCTGAGCTGGAGAAGTAGGAAGAGGAGATCTTCAAAGAGAAGCACAGTGATCAGGTGACATCATGTGTTTCTAAACTGGCCGTTTCTAATGCAGTGAATGCAAGCCGTTTGTGTACTGAGATGAGAAGAGAAGACTATGTTCTCCACTACTCTTCTCAGTATTTTAAACCTGCAATGCTCTGAGACAAGCCGTGATCATCCAGATCTCGGCTTATCTCAGTTTACTAAACGTACACCTTAGGTGTACCTTCCTTTATGATAAGAATTAAAGTATTAATAGGATTTCTTTTTCTTTTCTTGTTCAACTCTATAATTGGGTCAAGGCCATAAAATAATCGGGAAAATATAAAATATCTACTCTTTCTAGACTGATGGTTTTTTTTTCTTGTTTTTTTTTTTTTTTTTCTTATTAACCACTTTACGACCGGCGCACGACGATCTACGTCGGCACTCAGCCCCGGCCAGGCAAACTGACGTAGGCCTACGTCAGCACAATTTGCCGGCCCTGTGCGCGCTCCCGCGCGTCCCCGCCGCCGATGATGACTCGATTGGGTTCAGAACCGATCAGTCATCAGGTCCAGGCCAATCATTTTTGGTCTGGACCTGTTGATCGGTCCTGCCCAATCAGATCATCCTCTAAGCCTGTGAAATGTAAACACAGGCTTAGAGGAGATGTGCCCTCCCCCCACAACGGTCTTTTTGGATCCAGCGTGAGAGGAGAGCACATCTTACTGTGAGTACTGCACCAAGCACACCCACACACAGTTAGATAGGCACATTTCACCCCCGATCGCCCCCCCAATTAACCCCTACAGCACCTGACACAACACACACTATATACAGCATATAGCATATACCTATATACCTGTATAAGTGTGATTTGTGAACAGGTGTAGCCCTTGCGACCCCCCCTTTTCCACTCAAATTACCCCCCACCCCCCCCTAATAAAGATTTAACCCACTGATCCCCCCTGAACCCCCCCTGATCACCGCCGTTAACCCCTACACCCTCTGTCACATCAGCACTAATACAAACGCAATATACGGTGTTATTGTATTTTTGTATTAGTGTCATTGTGATCAGAATTAGCGCAGGCGACTAAGTTTCTGTCCCAAGAAGGTTTAGGGTCCCCGCCACCCGCCCAATAAAGATTTAAGCCCCTGACCCCCCCCTGATCACCCCTACACCCCCTGCCATAACACACACCGTATACAGTATATAGCATTTTGCTATATACCCGTATAAGTGTGATTTGTGGTCAGGTCTAGCGCTTGCGACCCCCCTTTTTCCACTTGAATTACCCGCCACCCCCCCTAATAAAGATTTAAGCCCCTGATCCCACCTGATCCCCCCCTGATCACCGCTAGTTAACCCCTACACCCTCTGTCACATCAGCACTAATACAAACGTAATATACTGTGTTTTTGTATTTTTGTATTAGTGTCATTGTGATCAGAATTAGCGCAGGCGACTAAGTTTGTGTCCCAAGCAGGTTTAGGGTCCCCCCCACCCGCCCAATAAAGATTTAATCCCCTGATCCCCTCCTGATCACCCCTACACCCCCTGCCACAACGCACACTGTATACAGTATATAGCATTTTCTATATACCCGTATAAGTGTGACTTGTGACCAGGTTTAGCGCTTGCCACCGTTCCTTTTATCCTTAGGATACCCGCCAGTCCCTTCCAATAAAGATTTAAACCCCTGATCCCCCCCTGATCACATCCCGTTAACCCCTACACCCTCTGTCACATTAGCACTAATACACACATAATATACTGTTTTTACTGTATTTTGTATTGGTGTCATTGTGACTTGAGGTTGCGCTAGCTAGCTAGTTTCTTTCCCAAAGGAGGTTTAGGGTCCCCGCCACCCCCCCCAGATCCCCAGCGCATAGTTTAGAAGTAACCCCTTGATTGCCACACACGCACGCACGCACGCACGCACGCACGCACGCACGCACCTACACTTCCATTTCTAGTATAGTGTTTGAACAGATCAATATCTGATCTGATCAGAACTATACTAGCGCCCCCATAGTTTAGGGTTCCCAAAACGCGGTGTTTGCACGATCAGTACTGATTCCGGCCAGCACCTGCGTTTAACCCTTTCACCCAGGCAAGTGTAGTAATCAATAGATTACTGTCACTTGCAAAAAAACACAAGACACAAAACCGCTGTGTTAGCAGAGTCAGGCCTGATCCCTGCTAGCATTAGCAGTTTTTTTTGTAGCGCTTGAAATAGTCTTCGACAACCAGGTGCTTTTATTACCTGTGAGTCGCATCACTGTACGAGTAAATTTAGTTGCCAAAATGACCAAACGTTCGTACAGGGATGAAGAGCTTCTCAGTTATATGCTGACCGAGTCATCTGATAGCGAAGGGGAAGCTACAATGACCGAATTAGTGTCAGTATATGAACCTGATGACGGCAGCGGCTCCCTGACAGATAGCTCCGACGACAGATGGGTCCCTGTTAGACCCAGGCGTACCCGACCCCATTCTGAAGTTGTTGTGATGCAGGAATCGCAGGGTGCTCGTATGGAGCAGAGTGTGGGTACTAGTGCCGCTCATCCTTCTGGCGACCTGGCAAGCGCCAGCGGCCTAGTACAACCTGGACCTAGTACAACCAGCACTGCAGTAAGACCTGGTGACGTGGCGAGTCCCCTAAGTGCAGTTGAAGCTGGTGCGGTGGCTAGCACAAGTAGTGGCCCGCAGCCACCGCGTATTCGAAGACAGGCCCGTAGAGCCCATAGTGCCCTCCCTGATGCGCTGGCATTTCCTAATTGGCAACCCACCGATACTACAGCGCCAGTACTTCCCCCATTCACCGCCCAACCTGGAATCCACGTGGAGACAGCTGGTTTTACGCCCCTGAACTTTTTTGAGCTGTTCTTCACGGAAGATCTTTACAGATCTATTGTGGATCAATCAAATTTGTATGCACAACAGTTCATCGCCGCCAACCCAAATTCACACCTTGCCAGACAATTCGGCTGGAAACCTATAACGGTTTCCGAATTTAAGATCTTTCTGGGCCTTTCCCTCCACATGGGCATAACTAAACAGAGTGAATTGCGGCTATATTGGTCCACTAGCCCAATTCACCATATGCGCATGTACTCTGCCTCTATGTCCAGGACGAGATACGAGCAAATTCTGCGATTTATGCATTTCAGCGACAATGAACTCTGTCGTCCTCGGGGAGACCCTGCATACGATCGGCTCCACAAAATTCGGCCCCTCATAGACCACTTCAATCAGCGGTTTGCAGCCTTGTTTACCCCCGAACAAGTTGTCTGCGTTGACGAGTCCCTGATTAAATTTACTGGCCGCCTTGCTATGAAACAGTACCTCCCCAGCAAGCGTGCCAAGTACGGGGTCAAACTGTATAAATTGTGTGACAGGGCCACAGGCTATACAGTTAGTTTCCGGGTCTATGAGGGAAAAGATAGCTGTGTGGAGCCCCCCAACTGCCCAGACTACATAGGGAGCAGCGGTAAGATCGTTTGGGACTTGGTGTCACCCTTATCCGGAAAGGGGTACCATTTGTACGTGGACAACTTTTATACAAGCGTGCCACTATTTAGTCACCTTCTTGATTTACAAATTGGCGCATGTGGCACCGTGCGACCTAATCGCCGGGGCTTCCCCCAACGGCTTGTAGATTCCCGTCTTAGTCGGGGGGCGAGAGCTTGCTTGAAAACGGACAAATTACTTGCGGTGAAGTGGAAGGATACACGGGATGTTTATGTTCTGTCCTCCCTTCACCCAGACACGACGATCCAAATTCCTACGGCAACTGGCGTTGTGGAGAAACCCCTCTGTGTCCACGAATATAACCTTAACATGGGAGGGGTGGACCTTAACGACCAGCTTTTGGCGCCGTATTTAGTTGCCCGTAAAGCCAGACGCTGGTACAAAAAAGTGTCTGTTTACCTATACCAATTGGCTATGCTGAACGCCTTTGTCCTATACAGGGCGTCAGGACGAACTGGATCTTTCCGGGAATTCCAGGAAGAGATCATCCTTGCCTACCTGTACCCAGGAGGCATGCCTGCCCAACTTCCCCTTCCAGATGCAGTGAGCCGGCTGCATGAGAGGCATTTTTCACATGTCCTCCCGAGTACCCCTACCCAAAGATGGCCCCAAAGAAGATGTCGTGTCTGTAGCAAGCGCGGATTTAGGCGTGACACCCGTTATTATTGTCCCAAATGTCCTGACCAACCTGGTCTCTGCATCGGGGAATGTTTCGAGCGCTACCATACACTAGTGGATTATTAGCGTAGGGTACAGCACGACACAGTGTAGGGCACATAAACACAGGGTCTCGAAGGATGTTGGATGTCCATCGACATTTTGAGAGACCCAAGCTGGAAGAGAAGATCGCAGATGATCGCAGTCCCTCCCAAATCAAGAAGTAAAGGAACAGTTAGAAAGAAAAATAAAAGGATCCAAAAACTGTTGTGGTGTCAGTAATTTTATATGTCCTTCTATTCCTTCCTACTATACTTTTTTTCAATGTCCTTTGTTTGTTTTTTCATTCTTTTGTGACCTGTTTCTCTTGCAGGTCCCTCGTCGGCTACCACGCATTGATTTTATATATTCTGACACAAACAGCGTTTGCGCTCAGCATATATGGATACCTTTGCTGATAGCAGCTGTGGTGATTTTCTGATTTCAGCACTGCAGTTAAAATCCTATTTTGGTATACGTGGATAGCGCCGTGTATACCCATCATTAAATTCAGTGGGTGGTTGTTTGGGCGGTTAATGATGAAAATCCAAAAACTGTTGTTGTCAGTCATTTTATATGTCCTTCTACTCCTTCCTACTATACTTTTTTTCAATGTCCTTTGTTTGTTTTTTCATTCTTTTGTGACCTGTTTCTCTTGCAGGTCCCTCGTCGGCTACCACGCATTGATTTTATATATTCTGACACAAACAGCGTTTGCGCTCAGCATATATGGATACCTTTGCTGATAGCAGCTGTGGTGATTTTCTGATTTCAGCACTGCAGTTAAAATCCTATTTTGGTATACGTGGATAGCGCCGTGTATACCCATCATTAAATTCAGTGGGTGGTTGTTTGGGCGGTTAATGATGAAAATCCAAAAACTGTTGTTGTCAGTCATTTTATATGTCCTTCTACTCCTTCCTACTATACTTTTTTTCAATGTCCTTTGTTTGTTTTTTCATTCTTTTGTGACCTGTTTCTCTTGCAGGTCCCTCGTCGGCTACCACGCATTGATTTTATATATTCTGACACAAACAGCGTTTGCGCTCAGCATATATGGATACCTTTGCTGATAGCAGCTGTGGTGATTTTCTGATTTCAGCACTGCAGTTAAAATCCTATTTTGGTATACGTGGATAGTGTCGTGTATACCCATCATTAAATTCAGTGGGTGGTTGTTTGGGCGGTTAATGATGAGTAATACTACGCATTATTCCTGTGCTGATTTCTGATAGGTTCTCTTTTTTTCCGTTCAGCCCACAGGCTGCATGAAAAAAAAAAAAACCTATATGCCAAACAAGGACCAGCAATGTACTGGTACGTTGCTGGACTTTGAGTGGTTATACCAGGATGATGCCTGCAGATTTAGGCATCATCTTGGTATCGTTTTTTACAGCCAGCGGTCGGCTTACATGTAAAAGCAATTCTAGCAGGTAATTGGCCGCTAGACTGCTTTTACATGCAGTGGGAGGGGCCTCCCCCCCCCCACCGCCGCCTTCCGCAGCCTTCCATGGTTTTTCTCTGGCTCTCCTGTCCCACCGGTTAACCCGAGAGTGCAGCCGGTGGTTCAATTATCTAACCATAGAGCTAATTGGAGATGAGAATGGCTCCAATCATCTCTATGGCCTAAGATGCCGGAGGCTACGAGCATTTTATGACTTCTGTTTCGCCAGAAATAAACAGGGCCATTGGGAAATTGGGAAAGTATTTTATCACACCAATTTTGGTGTGGTCAGATGCGTTAAGGTCAGAGGAGAGATCTAGAGTCTAAAAGACCCCAATTTTTTTTAAAAAGAGTACCTGTCACTACAGATTGCTATCATAGGGGATATTTAAATTCACTATGATAACAATAAAAATGATTTAAAAAAAAAAAAATTAAAGGAAAGGTGTCAAAATAACATAAAAAAGCAAAAGAAAAAAAAAAAAAAAAAAAAATTGAGCCCCCCCCCTTACCCCCGGTGCTTGCGCGCAATGGCGCACGCAAGCGGTGGTCTAGTGTCATATGTAAACCACAATTGCAGCATGCATGTGAGGTATCGCCGCGATCGCCAGATCGAGTGCAGTAATTCTTGCAGTAGACCTCCTCTGTAAGTCTAAAGTGGTAACCTGTAGAGACTTTTAAAGGTTTTCAAAAATGTACATACGTTTTTGTCGCTGCGCAGGCATGCGCAATTTTTAAAGCATGTCATGTTAGGTGTCTATGAACTCGGCATAAGATCATCTTTTAAATTTTACCAAAAAAAATGGAATTATATAGTGTATTTGTGCAATAAATTAAAAAAAAATGTATTTTTTTCGCAAAAATTGCGTTTGGAAAATCTGTGCGCAAATACCGTGTGACAAAAAAATTTGCAACATCCACCATTTTATTCTATAGGGCCTCTGCTTTAAAAAAATATATAATGTTTGGGGGTTCAAAGTAATTTTCTAGTAAAAAAAAAATATTTTTTCATGTAAACAAAAAGGCACAGAAAAGGCTTGGTTTTCAAGTGGTTAGAAGAGTGGGTGATGTGTGGATAAGATTGAGTATAAAATGCCGGAACTGTTCAAACACCCCCCTAATGACCCCTTTTTGAAAAGTAGACACCCAAAGCTTTTTTCTGAGAGGCATGGTGAGTCCATGGAGTATTTTATATTTTGCCACAAGTTTCGGGAAAATTATTATTTTTTTTTTTTTTGTTGTTTTTTTACAGAAAGTTGTCACTAAATGATATATTGCTCATGCATGCCATGGGAATATGTGAAATGACACCCCAAAATAAATTCTTTTGCTTCTCCTGAGTACAGGGATACCACATGTGTGAGACTTTTTGGGAGCCTAGCTGTGTACGCGCCCCCGAAAACCAATCCACATCTTCAGGTTTTCTAATGGCGTAAATTGCTGATTTTACCCCTGACTACCTGTCACAGTTTCAGAGGCCCTGAAATTTCAAGATGGCACAAAACCCCCCCAAATTACCCCATTTTGCAAAGTAGACACTCCAAGCTACTGGCTGAGAAGTATGGTGAGTCCATGGAATAGTTTATATTTTGCCACAAGTTTCGAGGAAAAAAATTTTTTTTATTTTTTTTTATTTTTTTACACAAAGTTGTCAGTAAATGATATATTGCTCACACAGGCCATGGGTATATGTGAAATGACACCCCAAAATACATTCTGCTGCTTCTCCTGAGTACAATGATACCCCATGTGTGAGACTTTTTGCCAGTCTAGCCGCGTACAGGACCCGGAAAACCAATGCGCACCTTTAGGCTTTCTAAGGGCGTAAATTGTTGATCTCACTCCTTACTACCTATCACAGTTTTGAAGTCCATAAAAAGCCAAGATTGCACAAACCCCCCCCAAATGACCCCATTTTGCAAAGTAGACACTCCAATCTATTTGCTGAGAGGCATGGTGAGTATTTTGCAGCTCTAATTTTTTTTGGAAAATGAAGAAAAAACAGGAAAATGCATTTTTTTTCCTCTTTTTTCAATTTCCAAAACTTTGTGACAAAAAGTGAGATCTGCAAAACACTCAACATGCCTCTCTGCAAATAGCTCAGGGTGTCTACTTTCCGAAAAGGGGTCATTTGGGGGGGGGTTGTGCTGTCTTGGCATTTCATGGCCTCCAAAACTGTGATAGGTAGTCAGGAGTGAAATCAACAATTTACGCCCTTGGAAAGCCTGAAGGCGATGATTGGTTTTCGGGGTCCTGTACTCGGCTAGACTGCAAAAAAGTCTCACACATGGGGTATCCCTATACTCAGGAGAAGCAGCAGAATGTATTTTGGGGTGTCAGTTCACATATACCCATGGCATGTGTGAGCAATATATCATTTACTGACAACTTTGTGTAAAAAAAAAAAAAAATATATATATATATATATTTCCCGGAACTTGTGGCAAAATATAAAATATTCCATGGACTCACCATGCCTCTCAGCAAATAGCTTGGGGTGTCTACTTTCCAAAATGGGGTCATTTGGGGGGGTTTTGTGCTATCTTGGAATTTTAGGGCCTCCGAAACTGTGATAGGTAGTCAGGAGTGAAATCAACAATTTACGCCCTTGGAAAGCCTGAAAGTGGGGACTGGTTTTCGGGGACCTGTACTCGGCTAGACTGCAAAAAAGTCTCACACATGGGGTATCCCTGTACTCAGGAGAAGCAGCAGAATGTATTTTGGGGTGTCATTTCACATATACCCATGGCATGTGTGAGCAATATTTCATTTACTGACAACTTTGTGAAAAAAAAAAAAAAAATATATATATATATATATTTCCCGGAACTTGTGGCAAAATATAAAATATTCCATGGACTCACCATGCCTCTCAGCAAATAGCTTGGGGTGTCTACTTTCCAAAATGGGGTCATTTGGGGGGGGTTTGTGCTATCTTGGAATTTTAGGGCCTCCGAAACTGTGACAGGTAGTGCAGAGGTGACATGCACAATTTACGCCATTAGAAAACCTGGGAGTGTTGATTGGTTTTCGCGGTCCTGTACACAGCTAGGCTCCCAAAAAGTCTCACACATGGGGCATCCCCATACTCAGGAGAAGTGGCAGAATGTATTTTGGGGTGTAATTCCACATATACCCATGTCATGTGTGAGAATTTTATCTTTTAGTGACAACGTTGTGTAAAAAAAAAAAATAAAAAAAAAAAATAGTAATATTCCCAAAACTTGTGGTAAAATATAAAATATTCCATGGACTCACCATGCCTCTTAGCAAACAGCTTGGGGTGTCTACTTTCCAAAATGGGGTCATTTGGGGGGGTTTTGTGGTATCTTGACATTTCAGGGCCTCCTAAACCGTTAGAGGTAGTGAGAAAATGCAATGAAAAATGTACGCCCTTTGAAATTCTGATGGTGGGGATTTGTTTTTGTGGTCCCGTACACAGCTAGGCTCCCAAAAAATCCCACATATGTGGTATCCCTGTACTCAGGAGAAGCAGCAGAATATATTTTGGGGTGTAATTACACATATACCCATGGCATGTGTGAGCAATATATCATTTCAATGACAACTTTGTGTAAAAAAAAAAAAAAAAAAAATTTTTAGTCATTTTTCAAACACCTGTGACAAAAAAATGAAATATTCAATGAGCTCAACATGCCTCTCAGAACATTCCTTAGGATGTCTACTTTCCAAAAAGTGGTAGTTTGGGGGGGTTTTGTACTGCCCTGCCATTTTAGCACTTCATGAAATGAGATAGGCAGTCAAAAATTAAAGCTGCGTAAATTTCTGTATTTACACCATAGTTTGTAGACGCTATAACTTTTGCGCAAACCAATAAAAATACGCTCATTGAATTTTTTTTTGTCAAAGACATGTAGCTAAATATATTTTGGCCAAAAAAAAATACATAAATTGAGTATATTGGATATTTTTTAAAAGACAAAGTTGAAAATGTCATTTTTTTGCAAAATTTTCGCTCTTTTTTTATTAATATCGCAAAAAATAAAAAGCGCAGAGGTGATCAAATACCACCAAAAGAAAGCTCTGTTTGTGGGAAAAAAAGGACGTAAATTTCGTTTGGGTACCACATTGCATGACCGCACAATTGTCAGTTAAAGTCACGCAGTGCCGAGTCTAAAATACCCCCTGGTCGGAATGGGGGTAAAATCTTCCGGGGCTTAAGTGGTTAAGCAGTATTGCTTGAAGAAAGAACATAATGATTAAGAAATAGAGACATTTGTATTAGCATAGACCTATGTCCAAAGCTTTGTACGAATATACAAATGCGTGGGAGACCAGTACAAAAATCGTTCCTAATAGTAGGGACAAGGGAGGAGGTAATGATAACTTGGAATTCATACATACATTATTAGACATTAATATACATAGATTGGAAAGGGAGTTGTATAGATAGCGATATAATATTCCTCTAATTGGATCATTGTACATTGGTTGACAATGACAAATACTCATCCTTTCTTGATCGATTGCAGTTTTCAGAAGATCTGAACAATCTGAGATGTGACCGGGATGAAAAGTGTATGTGAAGTTACCCCAATAGGTCTTTTTTTTTTTCAAATTTCAAATATAATTAATTTATATTCCGGGTGACAGGTGAATGTGGGTGTATTCTAATTGCTGGGAGTATACAGGGGGAAATCTCTCTCTTTTTTTCGTTTCTTTTGTGTTTATTTAATGTTTGTGTTTCGTTTTTTAATTCGAGCAAAAAAAAAAAACAAACAAACAAACATACACGTGCCTGTTTTTAATCCTCTAGTTAGCATATTGCATTTTCTAAAGCATAGCACTGCTCAACTGTACTGATGAACTTTGTTTTCCCTAATTCTTTTAGAAAAGCATACAATCCTATTCATTGTGCATGGCCCTCTTATTACACATATACCATCCGCACGGTATAGCAGTACTCAGTCCGGCCCATAGAAAGCACGATCCGTTGCATTTACTACAAACTATCTGAATAATACAGGACCTATACATCCTTTTCTCAGGCAATGCAGATAAAAATGAACCGACTTTCCATCACAAAATATGTCCAAATAGAACGGTGTCACTTGGAAGTCACAACTTCTATCAAACTCACAGGCCGACATTTGTAAACATCTGTTGTCTTGATCAGTTCGGTCGTTATTGTGATTGACAGCTGCGTACAAACAGATTACTACTACTACTATCCGGAAAAAAGGTGATTTGTATCTGTTCTTTTATGTATATTCTCTACAATATACATGGAGGGGTTGACTAATATCCGCTTACAGCACTTCACCCATCACATATGGGGACATGTATAAAAATGTGCATTAGGTCGGTAAGTCAATATCAGATGTGATCCAACGGACAAACCAGCATGCTGATCCTAAACATCCTTGTTATATCTAATATTATGCTGACAATACATGATTATACAATCTGATTATACAAGAGTTACCAAATCTAGATCATATGAGGACAAACCTAAAAATCCTACCAAATCAGGTAGGTATATATTTGACGGTAGATCTAAGACAATTCTACAATCAGTTTTGAGTAGTCGCAGTGTATGGTTGGTCAGCCTTCCTTTGATTGTAGTTCATGATGAACTGGTCCACCTTACAAACTGCAGGGGTTGATTTACTAAAACTGGAGAGTGCGAAATCTGGAGTAGTTCTGCATAGAAACCAATCTGCTTCCAAGTTTTATTGTCAAAGCTTTATTGAACAAGCTGAAGTTAGAAGCTGATTGGCTACCATGCACAGCTGCACCAGATTCTGAGTGCTCCAGTTTTTAGTAAATCAACTATTGTGATCTGAGCCTGCCTGATTTGACACTAATAGATTGATTAGGTATGTATAATATAATATTAATAATAATAATAATAATTTATATATATATATATATATATATCATATGTATATACATATTGTAAAGCGCTGCGCAAACTATTGGCACTATATAAATCCTGTATAATAATAATAATAATAATAATATATATACATATTTACTATATATATATATATATATATATATATATATATATATATATATATATATATATATTATAAAGCACTGCGCAAACTGTTGGTGTTAGATAAATCCTGAATAATAATAATAATATATATTCAGGGATATAAACATTCAGGGATATAAACAATCTATTATGCCACATTTTATAAACGCAGCTAAAACATGTATCCCTCTTAAGTGGAGGGATACTGACCCCCCTAATATAAAAATGTGGATAAAGAAGGTTGAGGAAATAAATAAATTAGAGAATCGGGTAATGTCTGCCTGCCAACAATCAGACAAATATGAGAAGAAGTGGAAACAATGGAAAGAGTATGTTAAATCAGAGGAATGTCAATCATTAATGATAGAATAAGAACTGGCTGATTAGAAATAGATAAAAGATGGCGAGCGGAATATTGAGATTCACAGGGTCTCCATGAAAGGCCAATTGGGAAGAGAGGGGAGAGAAACATATATTTTTTCCTTTTTTTTTTTTTTTGGGGGGGGGGGAGAAGAAGGGAAAGAGGGAAGGGACTGGGTAGAAAAGGCTATTTTGAGAATGGCTATGATATAATATTAGAATGGTTTATGTCAGTTACCATGTTTTTGGAAGTTAAAAATGTAAGGAATGACATGTATATGTTCACGAACTGGAATAAATAAAAAAAAAAATAAAATCTGAAGTTAGAAGCTGATTGGCTACCATGCACAGCTGCACCAGATTCTGAGTGCTCCAGTTTTTAGTAAATCAACTATTGTGATCTGAGCCTGCCTGATTTGACACTAATAGATTGATTAGGTATGTATAATATAATATTAATAATAATAATAATTTATATATATATATATATATATATATATATATATATATATATATAATATTATATATATATATATATATATATATATATATATATATATATATATATATATAAATATATATATCATATGTATATACATATTGTAAAGCGCTGCGCAAACTATTGGCACTATATAAATCCTGTATAATAATAATAATAATATATATACATATTTACTATATATATATATATATATATATATATATATATATATATATATATATATATATTATAAAGCACTGCGCAAACTGTTGGTGTTAGATAAATCCTGAATAATAATAATAATTATATATTATATATATATATAATATATTACACTCAGGCTGTATAGACCATGGCCAACCAGATGTATACAGATGTAGCCAAGGGAGAGTTATAAATATGTTACAATGAGGCCGGATTTCTGTGAAAAGTAAATACAGAATGCAATATAAAATTGATACAATAGTGTTGTCTCTAATGTTCCCTAGTGTTATCCATAACAGTATATAAGTGCTGACATGTAGCAAATAGAAAGGGCCATATATCGGTGCACAATGTATAGAGGATATAACATGGCACAGGGAAGTACAGAGGACGTGTATAGGCACCGAGGAAGAATGCGGTTTCCATTCTCTCACTTCTATATCCTTTTTTGATATTATCTCTATTTATAGATTACGTTTTGCTAGATAAGGAAGCGCCCTTATCAGATGTGTACGTGATCATTTCGGAGCTCTTGTTAAATAGCAGGACTTATTTTAATAGATTTAAGGCTAAACACCAGCGTTTGATTTTATAGAAGTTTATTATGCATATTTGATAACACTGTGCCTTATAGGGTTACACCTTTGTTCAGTATGTTTTGTACTTGTTCTTTTCCGGACAGGTGGAACCACTGTACAGTTATAACGCATCTGAAATGTTCTACAAGATCTTTATACCTTCTCCTCTAAATTTACCAACACCATGTAATAAGAGGATAAGCCTAACAATCAATTGCTTGTGTATCCAATTGTGAATGTCCTTACATTACATAGTTGTTGGTAGATCTAAAGAAGATTGTATAATTACATTGTATAGAATATGGACTGTTTTATAGTGCCTAATTTACATCTTCACCCGATCAGGATCATGGGACAATTATTTATTTTATTTTATTTTTTTAAATTATTAAACTTGGGTATTACAGGTGATTCAGGCTAGGATGAAATGTATTTCCCATTGTCAGCCGGTGGAAGGCATCAATGCTAGAACTTATTCATAAAACAGATCATTTTTACTCAAGTGAACGTCCTCTACGGGTTTATTAAATAAACCTTACTGTGTATATTTTTTGATTATTTAAACATATTCCATGATTATAAATAATGAATACATGATGAGTATATGTATTTATTATTTAATACTAGTTCATGATTATAAATCACGAATAAATAAATACTGCGTATATGTATTAGTTTATTTAATAATATTATATGATTATAAATAATGAATAAATAAACACTGTGTAAAAGCATTTATGATTTAATAATATTGATATGATTACAAATAATGAATAAATTATGTGTATATGTATTAATATTACATGATCGTAAATAATTAATATATAAATACGGTGTGTATGTATTATTTATTCAATAATATTATATGGTTATAAATAGTGAACGAATAAATAAGTACTGTGCATATGTATTAATTATTTAGTAATATTACATTATTATAAGTAATAAATAAGGCCTGTGTATATGTACCATATTATTATAAATAATGAATAAATAAATACTGTGTATATGTATGTTTTATTTATTATTATTATTGCAGTAACATAAATAATGAATAAATTAGTACTGTGTATGTATATTTATTATTAAATAAAATTACATTATTATAAGTAACACAAAAAAAAGCCAGTGCAAATGTATCATATTAAAATAAATAATGAATGAATACATAAATAAATACTGTGTATAATAATTTATAAAATAATACTATTATTCATTATACATACTACTACTACTACTACTACTACTACTACTACTACTACTACTACTACTATATTTTTATGCATAATAATAAAGTAGGTGTATATGACTTAATATAAATTACTAATAAATACTGCGTATATGTATTTTTTATTTAGTGGCAATACATTATTATGAATAATGTGTGTATATATATATATATATATATATATATATATATATATATATATATATATATATATATATACATATATATATATATATATATATATATATATATATATATATATATATATATATATATTCACGTGGAATAAATGCATTCTGTGTATATGTATTTATTATTTATAAATATTATTATAAATAATGTACATATGAATATATCATTTTAAATAATACATTCTGCGTGTATATATTTAATAATATGAAATCAGCATAAAATATGAATTATAAAACAAAAATTCTTTGTATATGTATTATTTTAATAATACCATTATAAATAATTAAATAAATATGTTCTGTGTATATGTATTTTTTTTATTAATACCATTATAATAATACATAAATAAATACACATAAACAGTATTTATTTATTATAAATATTAAATAAATAAATACTATGTATATGTATTATTTAATAATACCACTATAAATAATAAATAAAAAAAATATTTTTTCCTAATACCATTAGAAGTAATAAATAAATACATACTGTGTATATGTATTATTTATTACCATTATAACAAATACTGTGTATAGAGAAGTGAACACAGTAAGCGCTATACGATGTATAGGATGTGTACGATCACCCTGGCATACATGGCACTGCCCCTCTGGTACTAATATGACCCAGCAGGCAGCTCTCCGCATAGTACACAGGTCCCCTGGCCGGATCAGATACAAGGATACCCCCGTCTGCATCCATGAACTTGACTGCTGGGTGAGTGACCGCTTTACTACAGCAGCCTCTTGGTAAATACCGCCCCCTGCTGGCATTGAATATATTGTCCATCACTATAGACTTAGCGCAGCGCAGGACCCGGCTGCAGCATTGTCAGTGCACTTACTTGGATAGGTGTTCTTCCGAAGGAATTTGTAGCGTTTGGATCTACCCCTTCATTCAGTTTCTCGGAGACCTGTTGGACGTTTCCTGCGGCTGCTGCAGTTGCCAGCAAATCTATTTGAGAAGCCATTTCTTATTCATGCATCCGGCACTGATGAGAGTGGTACTCCAAGGACTCTTTTTTTCCGTGGAGGTCTTTAGAAGAGCGCCCTCTGCTGCTCACATCCTGCTACTCCTCTTCATTGTAGGATGAGGGTCTTCAGCAAGTCCAAACTACCATTTATTATTCTGCAGGTTCAGTATTTATCCTCCTATTCAGACTTTTATATAATGCTACACAAATATCCCCTTCTTTCCTATTTTCTTTCAGATTTCACACCTTCCGAGGTTGGGCTTTTCTCTGTGCGTATTGACTAAAGCCCTTCTAGTCTTGTTGTGACATGTCTCCAGACTAAACATAGAAAACAGCTGACCTGATATTTATATCTAGGAAAAATATTCCGCACACCCCCTGCTGGCGTGACAGGGCATGGCGATCAGCTGTTCGCTTACTTGCTTGACTTTGAACTTTCGGTTTTGGTCTCTCTATTATTGAGTAACTCTTTTAGATTATGGGACAATACATTTGTATTATTTTAAATTTAATTTCTCATTTTCTTTCTTTTTTTTAATTTACCCTATAGAAACCCTTGTTTTCAGCACTTCCCTGCTAAAACTGATTTTACCTACAGCTCAGATCAGGGCTTGGACAAGGGGTGGACAGGAGGAACAGCTGCCCTGTGCACAATAGTTAGTTGCAGGGATGGGGGCACCCTGTGCCAGTTGCTTCTGTTACAGGGCTGACAGGAATAGAGACAGTGACATCACTGCTAACTCTAAAGAAGGGGGGGGGGGGGGGGGTACAGTTTAGCATCTTTTCCCTTGGCGCTGAATGACTTTGTCCCGGCACTGGCTCAGATTGATCAGAGTGTTGTAGAAAGTTTAAAAAAAAAAGGTAAAGAAAGAAGCATAAGTGGAATATTTCACATCATTTATATAACACATACTTTCTACTGCTTTCTATTTTTAGTAATTATCTTAAAAATGATTAATAAAAGCAATAAAAAGAAAATATACCGTAGATAGTGAAACTTTTAGTGTCCCCTATCATTATTGGTTAGTCTGGATATAACCATATAACCCCATACACTGATTTCAGCACTGCTCACTGCAACCTCTAGAGCAGGGTAGTGAATTAAAATTCAGGGAGGTCCATTCAGTAAGATTTTCTTCCAGCAGAGGTTCAAAGCTCATGTTTTGTGCTATGATTCAGATAGGGTATATGTATGCCATAAGAGTGCCCCCTTACATCAGAGTTCTCTCTAACATCAGATGCCCCCTATCAGTCTACCACCTTACATCAGGGCCTCCTATAAGGGTACCCCCAAAAAATGAGGTGCCCCCTTCATCAGTTGCCCCCATCAGAGTAACCCCTTACATCAGGTGCCTCCAATCAGTGTGCCCCCTTACATCGGGTGCCCCCCCCTATCAGCGTACTTCTTATATCAGGTGTCCCCTATCAGAGTGCTGCCTTACAACAGGTGAACCCTATAAGAATGCCCTCTTACATCAAGTGTCCCCTATCAGAGTAACTCAGAGTGCCACCTTACAACAGGTACACCCTTTCAGAGTTTCCCCTTATATCAGATGACCCCTATCAGAGTACCCCTTACATCAGGTGCCCCCTATCGGATTTTCCCTCTTCATCATTTGCCACTATCAGAGTAACCCCTTACATCAGGTGCCCTCAATCAGAGTGCTGCCTTACATTAGGTGCCCCCTATCAGAGTTCCCTCTTACATCAAGTGCCCCCTATCAGAGTACCTCTTACATCAAGTGCTACCTATCAGAGTGCCACCTTACATCAGGTGCCTCCTATGAGAGTGTCCCCTTATATCAGATGACCCCTATCAGAGTACCCCTTAAATCAGGTTTGCCCTATGAGAGTGCCCCCTTACATCAGGTGTCCCCTATTAGAGTGCCCTCTTACGTCAGGTGCCCTGTATCAGAGCCCCCCTACATCAGGTGACCCCTATGAGAGGACCCTTTACATCAGATGCCCCATATTAGAGTGCCCCTTTCATTAGGTACCCCCTACCAGAGCAGAATAGCCTATTACATCAGGTGCCCCTATCAGAGTTTTCCTTACATCAGGTGCCCTCATCAGAGTACTCCATTACATCAGGTGCTCCCATCAGAGTACCCTTTTACATCAGGTATCCCTATCAGAGTGCCCCCCTAACACAGGTTTCCCCAGCAGAATACCGCTTTACATAAGTTACCCCCATCAGAGTGCCACCCTACATCTGGTGCACCCATCAGGGTACCCACTTACATCAGGTGCCCCCATAAGCAAATCTTCATACATCTGGTGCCCTCACCAGAGTACCTCTATACCTTAGCACATGTCCTGTTTGCTCTGCAGGTAGTATTCTCCAAGCCAGGAAGGCAGAGGGCAGGAGCTGGGAATCATTGCAGGCTGTAAGGGGCGGGGCACACAATTGACATCATTGTTATGATGCTGGCCATCCTAGCAACCAATGACTGTTTTTTTTGGGGGGGGGGGGACCTATGCTGGGGACTGGTGGGCTAGTGGTCACAATAGGACTGTCACTCAGTCCATGTCTGAATTATGGTCCACCATTTAGTGAATCATATTTTAAAGAAACCTAGGGCTCCACTGGTGGCTGCATTTGCTATCTCTTTTATTTTTTTCCATTTATTTATACCTGGTGATCCAGGTAGTAACAAACTTTCTGTCTTAGGCTTCCCTCTCTGCAAGCACTGGGGTCACATTAGCTGCATGAGGGAGAGAAGCAGATGGAAAGAGAAACATTGGAGTACTAGTGAGCAATAGTGCACAAAGGTGTGTTTGCTTTGTACAAATAAATCACCTCTAATGTTGGGTGTCCTATGTGCGTGAATGCTGCTGTTTAATGCAAAGCTATTTGCTTCATTTTAAGAATAGGGTATCTTTAGATTGCATATACATTGAAAGGGTTCTTTGACTGAAAACAAGTTGAGAAAAAAGGTTGGTTTAGCGTATTTAAATGTGCTAGTACATCTAACACTCCCCTCCCCCAGATAAACAATGTTGCCGTCTGAAGGTGTCTTTGTTGCTCCTTTATCCAGAGTGGGGTCACTCTAATACAGGAGGTGTCTTACTGGCCAGAGTGGGGTCACTCTAATACAGGAGGTGTGTTACTGGCCAGAGTGGGGTAACTCTAAAACAGAAGGTGTGTTTCTGGCCAAAGTAGGGTCACTCTAATACAGGAGGTGTGTTATTGGCCAGAGTGGGGTCTATCTAATACAGGAGGTCTGTTACTGGCCAGAGTAGGGTCACTCTAATACAGGAGGTGTGTTACTGGCCAGAGTGGGGTCACTTTAATACAGGAGGTGTGTTACTGGCCAGAGTGGGGTCTCTCTAATACAGGAGGTGTGTTACTGGCCAGAGTGGGGTCACTCTAATACAGGAGGTGCGTTACTGGCCAGAGTGGGGTCACTCTAATACAGGAGGTGCGTTACTGGCCAGAGTGGGGGTCACTCTAATACAGGAGGTGCGTTACTGGCCAGAGTGGGGTCACTCTAATACAGGAGGTGTGTTACTGGCCAGAGTGGGGTCACTCTAATACAGGAGGTGTGTTACTGGCCAGAGCGGGGTCACTCTAATACAGGAGGTGTGTTACTGGCCAGAGTGGGGTCACTCTAATACAGGAGGTGTGTTACTGGCCAGAGTGGGGACACTCTAATACAGGAGGTGTGTTACTGAGCAGAGTGGGGTCACTCTAGTACAGAAGGTGTGTTCCTCGCCAGAGTGGGGTCACTCTCATACAGGAGGTGTGTTACTGGCCAGAGTGGGGTCACTCTCATACAGGAGGTGTGTTACTGACCAGAGTGGGGTCTCTCTAATACAGGAGGTGTGTTACTGGCCAGAGTGGGGTCTCTCTAATACAGGAGGTGTGTTACTGGCCAGAGTGGGGTCTCTCTAATACAGGAGGTGTGTTACTGGCCAGAGTGGGGTCACTATAATACAGGAGGTGTGTTACTGACCAGAGTGGGGTCACTTTAATACAGAAGGTGTGTTACTGGCCAGAGTGGGGTCACTCTAATACAGGAGGTGTGTTACTGGCCAGAGTGGGGTCACTCTAATACAGGAGGTGTGTTACTGGCCAGAGCGGGGTCACTCTAATACAGGAGGTGTGTTACTGGCCAGAGCGGGGTCACTCTAATACAGGAGGTGTGTTACTGGCCAGAGCGGGGTCACTCTAATACAGGAGGTGTGTTACTGCCCAGAGTGGGGTCACTCTAATACAGGAGGTGTGTTACTGGCCAGAGTGGGGTCTCTCTAATACAGGAGGTGTGTTACTGGCCAAAGTGGGGTCACTCTAATACAGGAGGTGTGTTACTGGCCAGAGTGGGGTCACTTTAATACAGGAGGTGTGTTACTGGCCAGAGTGGGGTCACTCTAATACAGGAGGTGTGTTACTGGCCAGAGTGGGGTCACTTTAATACAGGAGGTGTGTTACTGGCCAGAGTGGGGTCACTCTAATACAGGAGGTGCGTTACTGGCCAGAGTGGGGTCTCTCTAATACAGGAGGTGTGTTACTGGCCAGAGTGGGGTCACTCTAATTCAGGAGGTGTGTTACTGGCCAGAGTGGGGTCACTCTAATACAGGAGGTGTGTTACTGGCCAGAGTGGGGTCACTCTAATACAGGAGGTGTGTAACTGGCCAGAGTGGGGTCACTTTAATACAGGAGGTGTGTTACTGGCCAGAGTGGGGTCACTCTAATACAGGAGGTGTGTTACTGTCCAGAGTGGGGTCACTCTAATACAGGAGGTGTGTTACTGGCCAGAGTGGGGTCTCTCTAATACAGGAGGTGTGTTACTGGCCAGAGTGGGGTCACTCTAATACAGGAGGTGCGTTACTGGCCAGAGTGGGGTCACTCTAATACAGGAGGTGTGTTACTGGCCAGAGTGGGGTCACTCTAATACAGGAGGTGTGTTACTGGACAGAGCGGGGTCACTCTAATACAGGAGGTGTGTTACTGGCCAGAGTGGGGTCACTCTAATACAGGAGGTGTGTTACTGGCCAGAGTGGGGCCACTCTAATACAGGAGGTGTGTTACTGAGCAGAGTGGGGTCACTCTAGTACAGAAGGTGTGTTCCTCGCCAGAGTGGGGTCACTCTCATACAGGAGGTGTGTTACTGGCCAGAGTGGGGTCACTCTCATACAGGAGGTGTGTTACTGACCAGAGTGGGGTCTCTCTAATACAGGAGGTGTGTTACTGGCCAGAGTGGGGTCTTTCTAATACAGGAGGTGTGTTACTGGCCAGAGTGGGGTCTCTCTAATACAGGAGGTGTGTTACTGGCCAGAGTGGGGTCACTATAATACAGGAGGTGTGTTACTGACCAGAGTGGGGTCACTCTAATACAGAAGGTGTGTTACTGGCCAGAGTGGGGTCACTCTAATACAGGAGGTGTGTTACTGGCCAGAGTGGGGTCACTCTAATACAGGAGGTGTGTTACTGGCCAGAGCGGGGTCACTCTAATACAGGAGGTGTGTTACTGGCCAGAGCGGGGTCACTCTAATACAGGAGGTGTGTTACTGGCCAGAGCGGGGTCACTCTAATACAGGAGGTGTGTTACTGGCCAGAGTGGGGTCACTCTAATACAGGAGGTGTGTTACTGGCCAGAGTGGGGTCACTCTAATACAGGAGGTGTGTTACTGCCCAGAGTGGGGTCACTCTAATACAGGAGGTGTGTTACTGGCCAGAGTGGGGTCACTCTAATACAGGAGGTGTGTTACTGCCCAGAGTGGGGTCACTCTAATACAGGAGGTGTGTTACTGCCCAGAGTGGGGTCACTCTAATACAGGAGGTGTGTTACTGGCCAGAGTGGGGTCACTCTAATACAGGAGGTGTGTTACTGGCCAGAGTGGGGTCACTCTAATACAGGAGGTGTGTTACTGGCCAGAGTGGGGGTCACTCTAATACAGGAGGTGTGTTACTGGCCAGAGTGGGGTCACTCTAATACAGGAGGTGTGTTACTGGCCAGAGTGGGGTCACTCTAATACAGGAGGTGTGTTACTGGCCAGAGTGGGGTCACTCTAATACAGGAGGTGTGTTACTGCCCAGAGTGGGGTCACTCTAATACAGGAGGTGTGTTACTGCCCAGAGTGGGGTCACTCTAATACAGGAGGTGTGTTACTGGCCAGAGCGGGGTCACTCTAATACAGGAGGTGTGTTACTGCCCAGAGTGGGGTCACTCTAATACAGGAGGTGTGTTACTGGCCAGAGTGGGGTCACTCTAATACAGGAGGTGTGTTACTGGCCAGAGCGGGGTCACTCTAATACAGGAGGTGTGTTACTGCCCAGAGTGGGGTCACTCTAATACAGGAGGTGTGTTACTGGCCAGAGCGGGGTCACTCTAATACAGGAGGTGTGTTACTGCCCAGAGTGGGGTCACTCTAATACAGGAGGTGTGTTACTGGCCAGAGTGGGGTCACTCTAATACAGGAGGTGTGTTACTGGCCAGAGTGGGGTCACTCTAATACAGGAGGTGTGTTACTGGCCAGAGTGGGGTCTCTCTAATACAGGAGGTGTGTTACTGGCCAGAGTGGGGTCTCTCTAATACAGGAGGTGTGTTACTGGCCAGAGTGGGGTCACTCTAATACAGGAGGTGTGTTACTGCCCAGAGTGGGGTCTCTCTAATACAGGAGGTGTGTTACTGGCCAGAGTGGGGTCACTCTAATACAGGAGGTGTGTTACTGCCCAGAGTGGGGTCACTCTAATACAGGAGGTGTGTTACTGGCCAGAGTGGGGTCACTCTAATACAGGAGGTGTGTTACTGGCCAGAGCGGGGTCACTCTAATACAGGAGGTGTGTTACTGCCCAGAGTGGGGTCACTCTAATACAGGAGGTGTGTTACTGGCCAGAGTGGGGTCACTCTAATACAGGAGGTGTGTTACTGGCCAGAGTGGGGTCACTCTAATACAGGAGGTGTGTTACTGGCCAGAGTGGGGTCTCTCTAATACAGGAGGTGTGTTACTGGCCAGAGTGGGGTCTCTCTAATACAGGAGGTGTGTTACTGGCCAGAGTGGGGTCACTCTAATACAGGAGGTGTGTTACTGCCCAGAGTGGGGTCTCTCTAATACAGGAGGTGTGTTACTGGCCAGAGTGGGGTCACTCTAATACAGGAGGTGTGTTACTGGCCAGAGTGGGGTCACTCTAATACAGGAGGTGTGTTACTGGCCAGAGTGGGGTCACTCTAATACAGGAGGTGTGTTACTGGCCAGAGTGGGGTCACTCTAATACAGGAGGTGTGTTACTGCCCAGAGTGGGGTCACTCTAATACAGGAGGTGTGTTACTGGCCAGAGTGGGGTCTCTCTAATACAGGAGGTGTGTTACTGGCCAGAGTGGGGGTCACTCTAATACAGGAGGTGTGTTACTGGCCAGAGTGGGGTCTCTCTAATACAGGAGGAGTGTTACACCAGGTAAACAGAGAAGGAAAAAAGCCTAAAAACAAGAAAACAAATGCAGCCACCACATTCAAGGACTGGTAAGCTGCAATATATTAGATATCTTGATTTTGGTTTTATTTCCACTTAAAGCACGGTTGAAAATTACACAATGACTAGCTAAATTACCAGGTGGAAATAAAGGAAGACAAAGCCTAAAAAAGAGAAAACTAGTACAGCCAGCCCAACTATATTACATTATTGTTTTTTATTTTAAATACGCTTTAATCACTATTATTAGTTTCTATTATGCGGCATTGTATGATGGGAGATTGATCACTCGTCGTTCTTTCTTCTCTCTTTCTCTACTAGTATAAGACTCAATTATATTTGGAAAAGACAACATGTGGCCACTCTTCCATATAGATGTTTTCTATTCTTTTCTTTTCCCCTTCTTCATAAAATATACAGTAGTTTAAATGTGCAAAGTTCCCACTTTTAACATATATAAGGGGAATTTCAACAATATTCTCTACAGAATGTGATAAAAGGAAAAATAAAAAACAGTTATGGTTTAGCCCTCTAATCTCATTGTCCATAGGTTACAGGGTACGATAATACTATACTGTAAATATGACCCCTTCTCAATAAAGTAGATAGCAAGAAAATATTTTTAATTATGCCATTTCCTAGCAACCAGTATCCTTTGGTGACTTTGCCTAATGTAAGGAAAGGGTGGAAAGACTGGTTTTGTCACAGTAAGTTTAAGATAATAACAAAAATAGAATGTGGTATCAGCAAAGATTGTAAAACTGAATGAATCATAGGACAGTGATAGCTGGGCTTTTCCAACCAAACCTCTCAGTTTCAGCTGTCCTTCATATTTGTGAGATGATGCAGGGAACATATGTCTAGGATCATTTATATAGGGTTTTTTGCTGTATCAGCAGGTATTTTTCTGTGCTCTCATCACACAAGCAGACAAAACAGAACATACTGAATTATCATTTCTTATTTTACACTCTCATATAAAAAAAAAAATGATATATATATATATATATATATATATATATATATATATATATATATTTGTGCTCATAATTTTACATACCCTGGCAGAATTTATGATTTCTTGCCCATTTTTCCGAGAATATGAATAACACAAAAACTTGCCTTTCCTGTTCTATACAGTTCAATTACCTTTTCCCCGCAGATCCTTTGACAATTCTTTTGCTTTCCCCATGTCTCAGAATCCAGAAACGTCAGTGAAGCACTGGATGAAAGATGCAAGGGTCTGTCAGGAGTCCAGGAACTCATTGACCTTTTATACACACATTAATTACAAGCAAACAGATCACAGACAAGGATGGTTACCTTTAATAGCAATTTAAACCCCCTTTGTGTCAACTTGTGTGCATGTTATCAGGCCAAAATCACCAGGGTATGTAAACTGTTGATCAGGGCCATTTGTGTAGTTTCTGTTGTCGTTATGATTTAAAAAGAGTAAACACAGTTGATTGATAATAAGGCTACGTTCACATGTAGACGTTTTGGGGCGTTTTTGGGGAGTTTTTCTGCTCTAGGATCAGCTCAAAAAACGCCCAACAAGGACAAATCCTATTAATTTCAATGGCCCCTGTTCACATCTGAGCATTTTGATGTTTTAAGCAAAACGCCCAACGCTCAAAAAAGTACATGAGCTTCTTTTTGGGCAGATTACAGGCGTTTTTATTTTTTTCCATTGGTTACTAGTCAACCTAAAAACGCCTGTAAAAACGCCTGTAAAATGCCTGAAAAAACACCCATAAAAACGCCTGAAAAAACGCCTAAAAAACGCCTGTAAATGCCAAGATGTGAACGTAACCTAAATGGCTTCAGCCAAACACTAACCATGAGTGAAAGAAAAGTTTTTGTTTTGTCATTCATATTCTCTGAAAAATGGCCAAGAAATCATAAATTCTGCCAGGGTATGTAAACGTATGAGCACAACTGTGTATATATATATATATATATATATATATATATATCAGTGGCGGCTGGTGCTCAATATTTTTGGGGGGGGGTGCGCAAACAGAAAAGTGAGCCATCGTGCCCCCTTTCAATGCTGAGTGACCATCGTGCTCCCTTTCAATGCAGAGTGACCAGCGTGCTCCCTTTCAATGCAGAGTGACCAGCGTGCTCCCTTTCAGTGCAGAGTGACCAGCGTGCCCCCTTTCAATGCAGAGTGACCAGCATGCCCCCTTTCAATGCAGAGTGACCAGCGTGCCCCCTTACAATGCAGAGTGACTAGCGTGCCCCCTTCAATGCAGAGTGATCAGCATGCCCCCTTTCAATGCAGAGTGACCAGCGTGCCCCCTTTCAATGCAGAGTGACAAGGGTGCCCCTTTCAATGCAGAGTGACCAGCTTGCCCCCTTTCAATACAGAGTGACCAGTGTGCCCCCTTTCAATGCAGAGTGACCAGAGTGCCATGCCCCCTTTCAATGCAGAGTGGCCAGGGTCCCCCTTTTAATGCAGAGTGGCCAGGGTCCCCCTTTCAATGCAGAGTGGCCAGCGTGCCCCCTCTCAATGCAGAGTGACCAGCGTGCCGTGCCCCCTTTTAATGCAGAGTGACCAGTGTGCCGTGCCCCTTTCAATGCAGAGTGACCAGCGTGCCATGCCCCCTTTCATTGCAGAGTGGCCAGGGTGCTCCTTTCAATGCAGAGTGACCAGCGTGCCCCCTTTCAAGGCAGAATGACCAGTGTGCCATGCCCCTTTCAATGCAGAGTGACCAGCGTGCCATGCCCCCTTTCAATGCAGAGTGACCCGGGTGCCCCTTTCAATGCAGAGTGACCAGGGTGCCCCTTTCAATGCAGGGTGACCAGCGTGCCCCCCTTTCAATGCAGAGTGACCAGCATGTCGTGCTCCCTTTCAATGCAGAGTGACCAGCGTGCCGTGCCCCTTTTCAATGCAGAGTGACCAGCGTGCCCCCCTTTCAATGCAGAGTGACCAGCGTGCCCCCTTTCAATGCAGAGTGACCAGTGGGCTGTGCCTCCTTTTAATGCAGAGTGGCCAGGGTGCCACTTTCAAGGCATAGTGGCCAGGGTGCCCCTTTTTAATGCAGAGTGACCAGCGTGCCCCCTTTCAATGTGGAGTGACCAGCGTGCCGTGCCCCCTTTCAATGCAGAGTGACCAGCGTGCCGTGCCCTCTTTCAATGCAGAGTGGCCAGGGTGCCCCTTTCAATGCAGAGTGACCAGTATGCCCCCTTTCAATGCAGAGTGACCAGCGTGCTGTGCCCCCTTTCAATGCAGAGTGACCAGCGTGCAGTGCCCCTTTTCAATGCAGAGTGACCAGCGTGCCGTGCCCCCTTTCAATGTAGAGTGACCAGCATGCCCCTTTCAATGCAGAGTGACCAGCATGCCCCTTTCAATGCAGAGTGACCAGCATGCCCCCTTTCAATGCAGAATGACCAGCGTGCCGTGCCCCCTTTCAATGCAGAGTGACCAGCGTGTCGTGCCCCCTTTCAATGCAGAGTGACCAGTGTGCCCCCTTTCAAAGCAGAGTGACCACAGCGTGCCCCCTTTCAATGCAAAGTGACCAGTGTGCCCCCTTTCAATACAGAGTGACCAGCGTGCCCCCTTCAATGCAGAGTGACCAGCGTGCCCTCTTTCAATGCAGAGTGACCAGTGTGCCCTCTTTCAATGCAGAGTGACCAGCGTGCCCTCTTTCAATGCAGAGAGATCAGTGCACTGATGGGGTCCCTGAGAGTCACCCCAAACGCTGTTTACCCCCGTAGGGGTACCACCATCTGGTGAGTGCGGGATCAATAGGAGGGGAGCACTTATTTCCATATTGAGCACCCCCACCATTTCTGAATCTCTGGAATCCACTTCCTCCTGACATTTCCTTCCCTCCTCTCTATTTTGGGACTTATCTACACCTGATTGTGTATTTGTGGCACTATTTATTTTTTATATTTTTTTGGACTTTTTACGCAAGTTGCTGGGACATTGTATATGATCTGATTTGTTATAATCTGATTCACCTAATTTAAATATTGCTATATAACCTCTGATCACTAGCACATGTATGCACTTGAATAATAGCACTGTAATTTAATAATATTTAATTTATTTATTTATGCAACAATGTATCACTTTATTTATTGATTTTATAAGTGTGTTTTATAAGTGGCTCAGTTTTACACATTTGATTGTTACACACAGAATTTATTTATTTTTGTGACACTTATATTGGAATAACTTTATACACTTTTACTTCCACCTCCCACTATTCACCCACAAAAATATTTAACAATTTTTAACATTCTTTATATTTTTAATTATTCACTGTATATCACTTTTTACTTTGTGTATTTAATATTTCAACACATTTTACTCTATTTATTACACAATATAAAGTGACCCACCAATATATTTATATTCCCTATTTCCTATTTTAGACAGCGCCACTTACCTCCACTCCCCCCATATTTGTTAAATATAGCTTGCTATATTTTGAGGTAGGCTGCAGTCATATATTTAATTTTTTCCATTAGCGCGGAAACCCTTTACCACATATATATATATATATATATATATATATATATATTATATATATATATATATATATATATATATATATATATATATATATATTTACCGGCCACTTTATTAGGTATGCCTTGATAGTACAAGGTCAGACCCACTTTTGCCTTCAGAACTGCCTTAATTCATCGTGGCATAGATTCAACAAGTGTTGGAAACATTCCTCAGAGATTATGGTCCATACTGACATGATAGCATCACACAGTCGCTGCAGATTTGTCGGCTGCACATGCATAATGCGAATCTCCTGTTCCACCACATCCTAAAGGTGCTCCTATGGATTGGGATCTGGTGACTGTGGAGGACAGTGGCCTCATTGTCATGTCCAATAAACCAGTGGTGAGATGATTTGAGCTTTGTGACATGGTGAATTATCCTGCTGGAAGGAGCCATCAGAAGATGGGTACACTTTAGTTATAAAGGGATGGACATGGTCAGCAACAATACTCAGGTAGGCCGTGGCGTTTAAATGATGCTCAATTGGTGCCCAAAGTGTGCCAAGAAAATATCCCCCACACCATTATACCACCACCAGCCTGAATCGTTGATACAAGGCAGAATGGATCCATGCTTTCATAGTGTTTAGGCAAAATTCTGACCCTACCATCTTAATGTCACAGCTGAAATCAAGACTAATCTGACCAGGCAATGTTTTCCAATATTCTTTTGTCCAATTTTGGTGAGCCTGTGCCAATTGTAGTTTCATGCTCTTAGCTCACAATAGTGGCACTCTATATGATATTCTGTGCTGTAGCCCATCTGCTTCAAAGTTTGACGTGTTGTGGATTCAAAAATGGTATTCTGCTACCTTGGTTGTAATGAGTGGTTATTTGAGTTACTGTTGCCTTTCTATCATCTGGAACCAGTCTACCCATTCTCCTCTGACCTCTGACATCAACAAGGCATTTTCATCCACACAACCGACGCTTACTGCATATTTTCTTTTTTTTTTTGTCCATTCTCTGTAACCCTCCTAGAGATGCTTGTTTGTGAAAATCCCAGTAGATCAGCAGTTTTTGAAATACTCAGAGCAGCCCGTCTGGCACCAACAACCATACCATGTTCAAAGTCACTTTAATCCCCTTTCCTCCCCATTCTGATGCTTGGTTTGAAGTTCAGCAAGTTGTCCTCACCACGTCTAGATGCCTAAATGCATTGAGTTGCTGCTATGTGATTGGCTGATTAGCAATTTGTGTTACCAAGCCATTGAACAGGCGTACCTAATAAAGTGGTCGGTGAGTGTATATCTATATACTATATATACTATATATATATATATATATATATATATATATATATATATATATATATATATAAATACATATATATATAATATATATATATATATATACTGTATATAGTATATATATCCAATAGTTGCCACTGCACACATATCAGAGATAAAAAATGGGCCAAATGGCAGCTCAGGTGCCCCCATAGCACAGTATAATCCAAAAGAGAGAGCGGCACTTATGGGTCTTGAAAGCTGAAGGTTTTATTTCGATTTTTCGACCAGGCACAAGCGGAAGACGAGCTTAAGCCTCTTTGAAACGTTGAAAGAAAATCTTCACTGTGCGTTCACTTTTCAAGACCCATGAGTCTTTTGGAATATATAATATAAATATATATATATATATATATATATATATATATATATATATATATATATATATAATTTAGTTTTTTTTTTCAATTTGCTGCAAAGCAAAAAACTTCTGCATTTCTCGCATAGGCAAGAATGATGTTCGTTACCTCTGCTCCTCTATTGCAGAATCGGGTCCCCAGTGAGCCCTGCAGCACATCTATGCACATGCATGTTTCCATAGCCTTTTGGTCATGTTTCCCATGCATGCACAATGACAGCTATCATGCACATCCCAAACTTTTGCCATCTTTATGCATGCATGTGAAATCAACCGCGCATGCGTAGATGTGCTGAAGGGCTCTTCCAGGACACAAAGGCCAGGCAAAACCCTTTGGCACATCTGCGCATGTGCCATAATAGCGGTGATAAAGGGGGGCTGCCTGGAGTAAAAAAAAGAAGTGACTAGAGTACCTTTTAAAAGCTTGATGGAAATAAAGCAAAACAAAATGATTTTTTAGCTTGAAAAAGGTATAGGTGGAAAATGTAATTAAACTTTTCCATATAAGCTAAGGAAGCTGCTTTTTAGCCTCTGTTTAATCTGCAGTTGCCATGATTAGTTATGACACCATTGATTTGATGGCTTGACAGTTCAGTTGAGAGCACAAGCAACTATGACAGTTATTATTCACAGCATGCAATTGTAACTGTTTTGGAAAACATTTAAATATATAGGTTTCGCTTCTAGTTTTTAAACGTCATATTTCACACTTTTCTTAAATTCTCCAACATGCACAACAAAACTTTATGCTCTGTTTAAAGCGATAGTAAACTCTGTAAATAATAAAAAAGTCCTCCTGCAAGTCAATATTATAATGTGCTCGCATGCATTCCAGTTTCCAGATCACATGTAGCAGAGCCATGAGGCTGTAGGGACAGGAACCCCAAGGCACCTAGGCATCCAGAAACACCTGAAAGCGCACTGCTACAGTATCTCACAAAAGTGAGTACACCCCTCACATTTTTGTAAATATTTTATTATAGCTTTTCATGTGACAACACTGAAGAAATTACACTTTGCTACAATGTAAAGTAGTGAGTGTACAGCTTGTATAACAGTGTAAATTTGCTGTCCCCTCAAAATAACTCAACACACAGCCCTTAATGTCTAAAAAGTGAGTACACCACGAAGTGAAAATCTCCAAATTGGGCCCAATTAGCCATTTTCCCTCCCCGGTGTCATGTGACTCATTAGTGTTACAAGGTGTCAGGTGTGAATGGGGAGCAGGTGTGTTAAATTTGGTGTTATCGCTCTCACTCTCTCATATTGGTCACTGGAAGTTCAACATGGCACCTCATGGCAAAGAACTCTCTGAGGATCTGAAAAAAAAAATTGTTGCTCTACATAAAGATGGCTTAGGCTATAAGAAGATTTCCAAGACCAAGACTCTGAAACTGAGCTGCAGCACGGTGGCCGAGACCATACAGGGGTTTAACAGGACAGGTTCTACTCAGAACAGGCCTCGCCATGGTCGACCAAAGAAGTTGAGTGCACGTGCTCAGCGTCATATTTAGAAGTTGTCTTTGGGAAACAGACGTATGAGTGCTGCCAGCAGGGCTGCTATATAAATCCACGGGGCCCCATACAGTCAACCTAACAGGGCCCCCACCCAAATAAACACAGTTTACTTTGCTTCAGTTATGAATGAGCCCAGTGAGTGATCGGTACTGATCACTCATTGTGTTCATTCAGGAATAGAAGGGGTTGGTAAATATGACATATTTACTGGACTTTTCCGCCACTCTCCATCCTGAAGAATCCTATTATGTGCTTGCACCTGCCGGCGGTAAGGAGAGGAGGGAAACCGGCAGCTCTGCCGGGGTAGGGGAAGCACACGGGGGGCCTGTCAGGTAAAAACTTATGGTGCACAGGGAGTTTTATCAGTTTGGCAGGGTGGGGGGGGGGGGGCGAAATTACTGGAACTGATCCCCTGTATGGCTCTCTCTGCAGAGGCTGAAAGCCAGTAGGAGGGATAGGAGAAGAAGTCAGCTTTTTGCTGCTGCAGGGAGAGTCATACAGGGATCAGTTTCAGTAATTCCCCCCCTTCTCCTGCCGTGCCGACAGGGGAGGGCTGGCAGCCTTAGGCCTGGGGGGCAAGTCCAGTCAAGTGGCCAATTGAACCATGGAATCAGCTCACCATCCATGCCCACCTGGTTTTGGACTGACAGCTGTATACAGTGTCTGGCCCCTACAATAATCCAGCCCTGAGTGCGGCCTTTATACTAGTTTTTACCACTTTTCAGAGTGGTCCGGGGGGCAATTGCCACCCTGCCCCCCTTGCCAGTCCTCCCCTGCGTGCCGATCAACCTCCCTGCCCACATTGAATTAACCTTGCTGCCTGGGCCCGCCTGCTGACCTGGACCCCGTACAGGAGCATTGGTGGTAGCCCCTTATCTACAGCCCTGGCTGTCAGCATTGCTGCAGAGGTTGAAGGGGTGGGGGGTCAGCCTGTCAGTGCTCAGACCATGAACCGCACACTGCATAAAATTGGGCTGCATAGCTGTCGTCCCAGAATGAAGCCTCTTCTAAAGATGATGCACAAGAAACAGTTTGCTGAAGACAAACAGTTTGTTGCCAGCGGTTTAGACATTAATGGCTGTGTTGAGTTATTTTGAGGGGACAGCAAATTTACACTGTTATACAAGCTATACACTCACAACTTTACATTGTAGCAAAGTGTCATTTCTTCAGTGTTGTCACATGAAAAGATATAATAAAATATTTACAAAAATGTGAGGGGTGTACTCACTTTTTTGAGATACTGTAAATTTAGAAGGAATTCCAGACAAAAACTACATTTTTCAGGGTAATGTTTAGGTGCAGCTACCAATTTCTAAACTGTTTCCTATAAAATAGCACATCTTCACTTTTTTAACTTCAGTTCAATTTTAAGGTGGAACTAAACTCAGTGAAGATGTGCTTTTCTATATGGAACATTTTGGGGTTGATTTACTAAAACTGGAGAGTGCACAATCTGGTGCAGCTCTGCATAAAAACCAATCAGCTTCTAGTTTTTTTTCTTTTTTTTTTTGTCAAAACTTAATTGTACAAGCTGAAGTTAGAAGCTGATTGGCTACCACAGCTGCACCAGATTTTGCACTCTCCACTTTTAGTAAATCAACCCCCTAGAATGTTATTTTGCCTAAGCAGTATCCTAACATTTTCACCTTTTATCCTGAAAAATAGCAGTGCATTTCCTGTGCCTAGGCACTTCTATGCTTACAGCCTCATAGCTGTACATCTTCATAGAGAAAGGATTGCTGCCTCTGACAGCTGGTGTATTGAAATTTGGTGATAGAAATACTGTACTGTTGGCTGTGGAGGAAACTCTACTGCAGGGGTCTTCAAACTATGGCCCTCCAGCTGTTCAGGAACTACAATTCCCATCATGCCTAGTCATGTCTGTGAATGTCAGAGTTTTACAATGCCTCATGGGATGTGTAGTTCCACAACAGCTGGAGGGCCATAGTTTAAGGACCCCTGCTCTACTGCATGCTTCTCACTGCTTTGGCTCAATGCATTCTGGGGATCTGTGTTTTCTGCATCTCTCCTACTGCTTCATTAATTTTTCAAATCTGTTTTTAGATCACTAGTGATCTGATGTGTAGCTCAGGCACAAGGAAGCAAAGCCCTGTCCCTCTACCAAGATGGACACCTTTACACAAGGCAGGTAGCAATATGATTAGAAAGTTTTTTTTAAACAACAAACATGTTATACTTACCTCCTCTGTGCAGTCGTTTTGCACAGAGCAGCCTGAATACTCCTCTTCTCGGGTCCCTGGCTGGAGCTCTTGGCCCCTCCATCCTGTTGAGTGCCCCCACAGCAAGCAGCTTGCTATGGGGGCACCTGAGCCAAGCTGCAGCCCTGTGTGTCCATTCAGACACAGAGCTGCCATTTGACCCCGCCCCCTTGCTCTACTGATTGGTAAACTGAGCCAGTGGTGCCTCTGCTCTGTCTCAAATGATCAGGAGAGAGAGCGCCAATGGCTGAGGCATTCGTGGACATCACTGGACAGAGATGGGGCACAAGTAAGTATTAGGGGTGCTGGGGGGGGGGGGGGGGGCTGCTACATACAGAAGGCTTTTTATCCTAATGCATAGAATGCATTAGGATAAAAAAACCTTCTGTCTTTACAACCCATTTAAACCCAAAAACAAAAATGTATTAGGCCTCAGGCACACTGGGCATCAAAAATGCCACTTTTGAGGGTGTTTGACACTTTGTTTTTCTGCCTCCAAACGCCCCTTTATGTTAGCCTATGTGATCTTGTGTCACGTGTGCTTTTAGGAGAGGAGTGTGTCAGCAGACAAAAATGCCGAATGTGCCTAAATACGTTTAAACGTGTCTACACGCGCCTAAATGCTAGATACATTTCGCGCTTGAGTATTCATTCTTTTCTTTGGCCTAGAATACATGATTAATGAATCAACGCCCCAAATGCCTGACATGCCTGAACATGCCTAAAAGAATTAGCAAAATGCAGCTTTAGGCATGTTTTTTTCCTGCCAGGAGAAAAGATGTTCAGAAGAGTTGGGCAAACGCCCAGTGTACATAAGGCCTTATATTGTAGCAGCTGACCAGTTCTTAGATGTGATGGGTCTATTCATTTCTTTGTCTAGTCTTTATTACCTTTATTTCTCCTTGGTGACACAGCCAGTAAGTCTGTTACTTTTGTAATGTCCTATAAAAGACTACAGTATCCAGCAAGCGTGGCAGTTAGAGGGTTGAGACAGGGGTGCTTACAATGGTCAGCTGTTATTCAATTATGTAAAACCTTTATCTCAAAAGGGAAAAAAAAAAACGTTGTTGTCTTGCTTGCCCTCGCAAAACAACATGAACTTATCATTTTAGTTACAGAGTACACTATTTTATATCGTTGACCTTTGCAGCTACAGGGAAGTGTGTTACACAATACAATAAATGGCACATAACTGAAACGATCCTTGTTAGCAATAAAATAGTTCTGTTTAGCACACAATTTGCTGTCCTTGTTTAGCATATTTCATTAAACCACTGTAAGTATTATAAATAGAATAGAACAGGTGTAGATGTCATGTCGGGAATGTGTGATGAGTTTAAAAAAGGCTTGGTGAACCTATTAGTTTACCATTAAATTATTTTATAATCCTAAAGTATATGTCTGGGTAAATAAAAAAAAAAAAATCAGTACACCCCATCGATGCATGCACATTTCCCAATATCTGTCGCTTTAAAAGCACAGCAAGTACAGAGAAATATCTGTTGATTCTACCAAACATCCATTGTGCTCTTACCTTCGCCATGCAGTGCCCCTGCTCCACTGCAATCCCAAGCATGGGCTTTCCTCCCAGAGGACTCTGTTTTGCTCAGCAGGGATCGATCCGCTGATCCCTGCTGAGCAGGCGGATGACAGCTCCGTCTCCGCTTAGGCCCCTTTCACACGGGCTTTCTGATCAGGTCCGTCTGTCAGTTTTTCAGGCGGACCTGATCGGATGCTCAATGCAGTCCTATGGGGCAGCGGTGACATGTCCGCTGACACCCGCTGCTATCCGATCCTGTCCGTGAAATCCAGATGGATGGAAACCCTATTTTCCATCTGTCTAAAGGATTGGATCAGATGAAAACGGACAGGCTGTCCATTTTCATCCGATCTCCCATAGAAGAGAGCTGGGCCCTGACCGGTCTGTTTCTGCAAAGTATGCAGAGTCAGACTTGTCATCTGCCTGCTCAGCGGGGATCGGCGGATCAATCCCCGCTGAGCAAAACAAAGTCCGCCGGGCAGAAATCCCGCGTGAAAGGACCCTTACTTTGCACAGACAGAGCTCTCAGATCCCCGCTCTCCTCTATGGGAGATCAGATGAAAATGGACCGCCTGTTTGTATTCATCTGATCCGATCCTTCAGACGGATGAAAAATAGGGTTTCCATCAGTCTGGATTTCACGGACCACATCGGATCTGATAGGTCTCCGCTGACATCTGCTGCACCATAGAGGTACATGGAGCATCCGATCAGGTCCGCCTGAAATACTGACCTGATCGGAAAGCCCTTGTGAAAGGGCTTTATGAGAACTGTCCAATTTGGTTCGGTGGGATCACAGATCCCATCCCCTTTTATATGGAGATGATGAGAGGGGGGATGTGTTCTGTACTCAAGCAGAACTGACCATACTGCTAGGGATTTCAGTGCAGCAAAGATAATGCTGTCAGCGTAAAGAGGAAATTAGGAGCTTACTGGATTTCTGGCAGATCAATGGGCATTTTTATATACCTGCAGCATTTTTGAAGAAACTATGAAGCCATTTAATAAAGTTGAGAGTCGGAAATTGGCATTCAAAACATATCAAAGAATTACTTTAATTATCCATTCATATACTGATGAAATAAATCAACATGATTGTATAACTGCAGTAAATTTTCTTACTTTTTTAAGTGAACATTCCCAATCCTTTAGTAAGTCAGATTCAAAATATGGAGGAATGTGCATGTATTGCTTTTTTTTATTTTGCCCTGACATACACTTTAACCACCATTACAATGCTGTGTGTGTGTCACTCATATTGGCAACACAGGGGTGTAGTGGTTAGCACTTCTGAAAAGATGTAGTAGCGCCAAACACTGAATGATAAACCAATATGTTATCAATGTGGAGTGTCCACAGAAATCCCCAATAGTCCAAAAGATGGAGAGATAGTGGAGACCAATTCCTAACTTCTGACTGTGTAGATGAAAAAAAGCCAACACCCAGACGTGGAGTAACACCCAACTGCTTACCAGAAATGAATGGATATAAGGCGATGAAATTAGACTCAAGGGGCCATCAATCAGGGGATAGAACAAGCTGTGTAGTCTCATCAATTCCAATAAATCACAAAGGTCATGGTAGCAGGGCGATGAAATAGGCTCAAATCAAACCAACAGGCAAAGCGTATGGTCACAATAACTACAGTTTACCTCGATAGAAAAGGCAGGACAATAGTGCAGACTGTACAAACACTCATTTATTCTTAAGCCGAAAACATACTCACACATAGGTGGATAAATATAGGCATCATAGCATAAAAACCGCGGTGTATGGTGGCGTGCTGCTCGTCTCCAGGTCGCCTGACGCGTGTCGTCAAAGTAGTGACATCATCAGAGGCGGACCTGGCTCAGGACGGCAGCACGCTAATAATGATCCCAACCGGAAGTGACGTAGGCGGAAGTAAGCCGCCGATGCGTTCCACTCGATCATCCAGCAGAACCGGAAGTGACGCAGGCGGAACAATCCGTCCATGCGTTCCATCAGGTCCTAAGCTACAACTGGATGTAGTATGGAGGGGCCGTAATAAGCCGAAAAAAGGGGCCGGAAAGAAATAATGATTGGCCACCGTCTCCTCCAGCACAAACTAAGTAAACAGAATCGCTGGAACCCCGGTAACCAAAATTTCTAAGCAGCAAAGATCGAGTGGAATGCATTAAATCACATTAAAAACATAACAATTATGCGATATTGTCTCTGGGTATAAGCTTAACCACTTAAGGCCTCACAAATAACCAATACATAAATAGACAATTTTTAAATTAGACAAGACAAAAGGTGTAGATGCCACCATAGACGGATTTACAGTATATGCATCATACCCCCATATTGTCCTAATAATAAAACACTATAAAATATAACATACATCAACATACATAATTCATGGTATAGCAACATAAAAATATGTATAGAGAAAAAATAAAATAAAATAAAGCAGAATACATCACTATAAATCATTAAAAGCCAAATCCAACTATTTAGCTGTTGTTAATGTAGCAATTCACGTCCCACTCAACGTTCAACCCCCATGGGGCATAAGTCCTGTGCACCCCACGGAGTCCGTTTTGCTCAGCGGGAATCGATTCGCAGATCTCCGCTGAGCAGGCAGATGACAGCTCCATCTCCGCTCTGTGTGCAGAGATGGAGCTGGCAGAGCCCTGCTCTCCTCTATGGGAGATCGGATGAGAACGGACCGCCTGTCCATTCTCATCCGATTCTATCCGATCCTCCAGACGGATGGAAAATAGGGTTTCCATCCGTCCAAATTTCACGGACAGGATCGGATTGGATAGCAGCGGTTGTCAGCGGAGATGTCTCCATAGGGCTGCATGGAGCGTCCGATCAGGTCCGCCTGAAAAACTGACCGGAGGACTGGATCGGAAAGCCCGTGTGAAAGGGGCCTCTTTGTACAATGAATTGTGTGTAACTATTAGCTGTTACATTCTTATGTATAGTTTTCCCCATGGGAAAAATCACCTGTATATAGAAGTAATTTGAAGCAAAAAGTGTTTCTACCTTGTTATTTACTTCAGTTTATATGCCTTTAAATGTTTATACAGCATTTCCCCCAAAAACAGTAGAGATGTTTTTCCACCTACACGTTAGCCCGTGTACACAATTTATTCATAATACAATTATTTAAGCAGACTACAGTAACACAGATACAGGGAAAGATTTGCTCCTTGTATGAATGAAGCAGCAATATCTGAAAGCCTTTAGTGGGCTACTGATGCTAGCCAGTAAACACAGAAGCTGTGCTAAAATCAGTAAATTCACTTTATTGCCTAATTGTTTTAAGTGTAATCCTCTGTAGAATGAGCAAGCACATGTGTCTAGATGCTGTAGGTGGACCTGTCCAGGAAGACCTGGAAGGGAGAGTGCTCTACCTCCCAAGTTTTGCTGACACGGGATCCCCTATTCACAACAGCTTGAAGCTTTTACCTCCTTTATCTCCAGTAAGAGTTCATTTTTACCACTGGGGTGTCACCTTTTATCATTACACCACTGCGTGTTATTTGTAGGTCACTTTTTATTGGCTAACACGGTAAGAGGCCACTCACAACGTTGCTTTGATACACCTTTATTCAAGTCACCATTCTAGTTGTGGATTTCACTTCTCACAAGATCATCGGTATATATATGTTTGATTATGGACTATGACCTTTAAGTCAACCACTACTTAAAGACATTCATTAGGCTTTTGTGTTTGCCTCACTGTACATGATTTGTATTTATATAACCAGTTTTGTTGCTACACATTTTTGAAACACACTATTTTTCATTTTTCTTTTTACTTATTTCACATATTTTCTAGTGCTGCTTCTGTTCATTGATTTGCGCACCCTTTTTCCCCCATTACAATATACTGAAATATAGGTTGGGTAGACAAGCAAGTTATCCAGTAAAGAATATCATTGATAATTGGGTAGTTCCTCACCTTCTATTGGGGGTATCCTGTGCTCTGAGATGCACAGTGGGGCTCTCCGTCTTGTTAGAAAATCTCTTTGTAAGCTGCTTGATCCGTCACTCTGTAATGGCGATAATTAAAGTACCCATCATGCGCTACTGTCACTGTTGGGTGGGTCACAGTTCTCCAAGAACAGGCAAATATTTTCTTTGGCGATATTTTCCCCTCATTGGCCATCTTTATTTTTTATGACTAATTCAATTTAGGAGCAATTAAATGTAGGAACTGCTCCTTAAGATAAATGTATGCTTGGAATCACTACAAGTGTAGCCCTCTTTTGGGGGTGGTGGGGGGGGGGGGGCGTTATAAGCCATGGTCCTCCCCAAACAGGATATTGTGCTAAACCTGTAAGTAAATAAGAGATCCAGAATCTTTGCTGAGTGAAAGAGTGAGTTTGATATTAACCACTTTACAACCGGAGGATTTTGCTGTCTTCCGTCCAGGCCACTTTTTGCGATTCGGCGCTGTGAGACTTCAACTGACAATTGCGCGGTCGTGCGACGCCGTACCCAAACGAAATTTACGTCCTTTTTTTCCCACAAACAGAGCTTTCTTTTGGTGGTATTTGATCACCTGTGCGATTTTTACTTTTTGCGCTATAAACAAAAAAAGAGCGTTTATTTTGAAAAAATAACAATATTTTTCACATTTTTTTATATGAAATTCCCCCCAAAAAAGATGTAAAAACCAATTTTTTTAAAAGTTTTTGGCCAATTTGTTTTATGCTACATATGTTTGGTAAAAAAAATCGCAATAAGCGTATTTTGATTGGTTTGCGCAAAAGTTATTGCGTTTACTAACAAAGGGAAAGATTTCTGTCATTTTTTATTTTTTTTTTTTAACGCGTAATGGCGGCGATCTGCGATTTTTTTTGCGGGACTGCGACATTGCGGCGGACAGACCGGACCCCTGACTGACATTTTTGACACTTTTGGGGGTACCAGTGACATTACTGCAGTAATCAGTGCTATATATATGCACTGTTACTGTAAAAATGACACTGGCAGGGAAGAGGTTAATTTTATTGGAGGGGGAGGGGTTAATGTATGCCTGGTGCTTACTGACGTGTAGGGGGGGAGGTGACTATGTGATTCATGGACAGATCGGATGTCCAGCTATGCTGAACAGTCCGATCTGTCACTCCCTGTCACTATGGAGATCCGCCCGCTGTATTTACACACAGCGGGCGGATCTCCAGACTCGATCCCCGACGATCGGGTAAGAGCAGCGGCGATCGCCGCTGCTCCTCCCCTGGCCCGACTCCCGCTGTGAATGAAAACAGCGGGAGCGAGCCTCCGGCGGCGCGCAAGCGCCGCCCAGAAGGGGGAGTGTCCAGTCACGTTAATACTACGTGGCTGGACGATAACGAACCACTCTGCCGCAGTAGTATTACTGTGAGCGGTTGCAGAGTGGTTAAAGTTGGCAGTGCCTCCACCCAGGACAGGGCCTCTGTGAAGAAAAGGGATTAGCGACCTAGGAAATAATCAATATTCTAAGCAAAGTAATTGGGAGCAGAAGAACTATTGCAACCAGCATATAACATTAACTTTAGGTATATAGACACACGCCAGTATAGAAATAATACAAGCTTTATATAAGAAGGGATTATTAACAGCACATACATCCAATGTACAAACAGGTGTTATTAGAAACGGGCCAAATAGGACTCCTTGTGGAACTGTGAACATATACCCCGGTATATATAGTGATCAATAGTGATACCTCCAGTTGAATGTTGAAGCAAAGTCCAGTTGCAGGGGGCCCTGAGGATTATACCGGATCTCCCTGTGATCTGAGGTCATGGGGAGATCCTCCAACTGTTATTCAACCAATGTGGAACAGAGTTTTTCAACGCCAGCAACTGTGGTGTGGCACACGGACTATGGTACTGGAACTCAGTGTCAGCCTATCTAATCTGATCTAATCTTAGTTCCTCCCTAATAATTTCTAATCTGACATATAACCGGACCTCTAAACCTATGATCCCGACTTGGCCACCAGATGCCTAACCTGTCTCTAGCCTATCCTGGTTATCGAGCCCTAAGCTAAAACTAGTTATAGAATCTCAGACCAGAAGGGACAGGGTTAACTAGAATAACAGGAGCTGCATATAAACTATATTGCAATAAACAGGTTTACCTACCAAAATACTGGAAGGTGACCAGGGCAGTTGTTAGAAATCACGGGGCCCCGTACAGCCTACCTGGCAGCCCCCCCCCCCACCAAATATATTAAGACAATGTTTTCACTAAAAATACACTAAAATCATTATTAGCGGACACAAACATAACAGGAAACAGTTATCTGTTTTTTACATTAAAAAAAATATATATATACTTTATTTTAAAAATGTTAAAAATGTTTACAATTATTTTATTTTACAATTTTTCTTTAAATTAATTTATTACAATGTTTAATTGTTATTTTTTTTTTTTTTTTACAATTTGTAAATTTTTTATAGGGCAGGGAAGCCTGCAACGCTGCAGGGGGGGGGGGGGGGCACAGTGAAAGGGTGCACACTGGGAGGGGCGGGGGATCAGAAGCAGGCAGAACAGGGAGGGGGATCGGTGTTGGAGAAGCAATTACAGTATCGATGCTCTTTGTCTGTGTTTCTCCCTGCAGCAGCTGAAAGCTGGCAGGAGGGGAAGAAACCGGCTTTCAGCTGCTGCAGAGAGCTGCACAGGGCTTCCTTCTGTATTTGCCCCTCCGCCCGACCACAACGATTCTCCGTACTGTTTGGGCCCCCTGTGTGCCTGTGCCCCCTACAGGAGAACTGGTGGTCCACCCCTATCAGCGGGCCTGAAGGTGACCACAAAACTTACAGTAGCACAGACCTAGTTATTTTTCAATATGCATGTGAAAAAATAACAAGGACATGGCAGAGATACAATGTGTTGCTATCTTACTTCATCAAACTGGTTCATCACAAGCAGAGGGCTCTGCTCTGTCTAAATGCAGACAAGGCTGTAAGGGTATATCTGAATGCTGCAGCCTCCTTTTGTATAATTACATCCTATTCCCTTCAGGATATGCAGCCCCAGATTTTGTTACTGCTCCACTTGGTCCTTTGTTCATACTCTTTCCAAATTTGATAAGGTTAATACGTTGCTTCCTTGGATGCCAGTATTGGGTGCATGGTTTTGGAGGGAGCAGTGTGGGGTTGCTGTTGCATCAGGTTTTTCTCCTTTTGTACTTACCCTAAAATAATTTTTCCATTTTGGATAGAGCTATAGAGTTATAACCCCAGTCAGATTTTTTTTCGCCATCTGTGTCCCATTGTGGAGATTTCACTTCATGTCCCATAGCCAAATAGGAAGTAAAAGAAAATCCCTGGAAATCAAAGTGTTACTAAACCCAGTACCCTGCATTCACTATATCTGGTCTCCCACAGAACACAGAATATGGAAATGCAATAGTTTTAGTAAATATAAACTGCTAAATACCTTTTCATATTAGCAGTATATAGCAATCTTGTGACTTCTATCAGTGCCTGGTTAATGCTTGTAGGAGGAGTTTTCATGGTGCACTGGCTGTTCTATCAGGATGCAGGACCCCTAACCCTCTGTCTGGACAGTGCTGATTGGCCCTGTGCTGATCACATGCACCCTCCCAAGAAAAGAAAAAACTCTCTAGCAATACACACCAAACTGAGCATGTGCAGCCTGACTCCAGTAACTCTGTCTTAACCGAACATGTTATGGGAACAATGCAAGAAGAGGTGGATCTATGCATACAGGATCAAACAGCCTTTTCACACAACACAGAGGATTAACCCCTTAGGTTCCACAGTGAGCATAATAAGCAAGTTTTACTGCATATACAGACTGATTTTATTGTTGTGGGTTTAGTAACTCTTTAAGGTAATTCCCTGGGGACTCCCAGGTCACCAGAACTAGTGTTTCCATTGGAAGTTTTCAACCCTATTACTTTTCTGGGGACAACCCAAAATTTGGGATTTTCTTTTACTTTCACTTTTGGTGATAATGGTAAACAGAAGAAATAGAGAGGGTTAATCTCCCTAACTTGGGTACTGACAAGCGAGCCACACTAAGGGTACCACCAGGGAGCATCGCTGGATCCTGGTAGTGGTTACTTACCTTACCGTGTCACTGCAGCATACGGCGGCCAGATCTTCCGCCCGATGCTCTGAGCCCCGGCTTCCGTCTCCTGCGAGCGTCACGTCGCAGGGGGGGTGGAACGGAAGGCAAATTTGAAAAGTAAAACACACAAACACACTGATATATTGTAATCCTATTGGATTACATCACTAAATAAAGTAAATTGACATTAGTTTGCCCCCCAGTGCCCTTGCCTGCAGTTTTACTGTACTTTATACTGTACTTTATATATATATACTGTATATATATACTGTATATAAAATATATGTATACATATATATATATATATATATATATATACGCATATATATATATATATATATATATATATATATATATATATATATATATATATATGCACACACACACACACACACATATATATGTATATATATATATATATATATATATATGCACACACACATATATATATATATATACTTTAACTTATTTATAGTTATTTATTATATTACAATTTCTGATTTTGTGTTTCAAACTTTATCATACCCGAGATGTTATAAAGAAGAACGCACAGTAAAAAAAAATCATATGTAAATAGTAGGTTTGGGCTGCTCGTCCTTAAGAATTTCATGCAAAATAATTGTACCGCTTTCAGCACCTAAAATCGGAAACAATCATACCGCCAGGGAGGTTAAATAATGATTTCTTTGGCAATTTAAATGTTCCTTACCTTCTCCCAGTATTAAATAAAATAGTGTACTTTAATAGTGATATTTCTTATGCAGATATATATTCTAGCTTTCTAGTTTGAGAATGAGAAGCTTTACTCTAAAAAGTACAGGTAATAAATATTAAAGGTTTGTACCGTGTTGAATACTCAATAACAGAATGATTCATCATTCATGGCTCTGCTAGATGATTTTAATTAGTATGGATTTTGAGGTCAATATAAATTTTATTGCTAGATATAATGATGTCAACAGCTTTCAGTTCAAGTTTTTCGACAGCAAGTGAAACCTAATTCATCATCTGCTGTAGCTCAAAGTTAACTCAAAAGTGCTATCTGTTCATTGTTTATTTTCTTTTTCAATGTAAAAAAAAAGGGTATTGAGAGCTGGAATCCACCATAGCGACCATTTCTAAATGCAAAAAATAAAAAAACAAAAACAAAAAGTTCAGCAAGGAGAAGTGAGCAAATCTTTTATATATCATGATTGGGGGGTTGCAGTAAAATTGCAGATGATGTTGTGAAACTGTATGATGTAAAAAAGGGAAAAGGCATGGGGTTCCTCTTGTAATTTCAACTAGACCTCTATCCCAGAAGGCAGTTGGGGAAGCCAAGTAAGAGAGGGCAGAGACAGGGCAGCCCTGCCTTCCTGTACTATACCAGGCCACATACCTTTTAACATTGTGCAGGGATGGTGTGTTTATTTTCTTTCAATTACTGTGAATGAGTAACATATACTATTGTACCCTCCTACTCACTCCTCCAGGAAGGGGCTGATATCTGTGTGCCCCTATTATAGAGAGGACTTTCAGATTCCAAGTCCCACATAATACCCTCTCCTTCTTCTTGGGGCATTAGAGGTGAGGAAGACAACAGTGCATTTCAAGGAGGGGAGTCTTTTTCACACCCTCTTTGCAAGGTACCACTCCCAATATTAAAACTATGTGGCCTTGTCTGAAAAAGTAAGAGGGGAGGATGCACATTCACTGCCCTCCTATTTTCTGACCACCTAGACTGCATGCAGGCAGCTACCTGGGCAGCTACCTCCAAGAAATGGAGAGCAGCATGCATTCATCCTCTCCTTCTATACCAGACTAGTGGGTGGAGTGGGGTACCTTGTGGGGGGTGGGCAACAAAGCCTCTCTCCTTGCAAAGCACCCTTTTACCAATGATGAGGGACAAGGGCCTCTTCCCTCCTCTTCCAAAGTCCCAAGGCAGGGGTAGTAGGGCAGTATGGGGCTTGAACTTGGAATCAGAAGGCCTTCTTTATAAAATATATACAGTATCTCACAAAAGTGAGTACACCCCTCAAATTGTTTTAAATATTTTATTATACCTTTTCATGTGACAACACTGAAGAAATTACACTTTGCTACAATTGAGTGTACAGCTTGTATAACAGTGTAAATTTGATGTCCCCTCAAAACAACTTAACACATAGCCATTAATGTCTAAACTGCTGGCAACAAAAGTGAGTACGCCCCAAAGTGGAAATGCCCAAATTGTCAATATTTTGTGTGGCCACCATTATTTTTCAGCACTTCTTTAACACTCTTGGGCATGGAGTTCACCAGAGCTTCACAGGTTGCCACTGGAGTCCTCTTCCACTCCCCCATAACGACATCACGGAGCTAGTGGATGTTAGAGACCTTGCACTCCTCCACCTTCCATTTAGGGATGCCCCACAGATGCTCAATAGGGTTTAGGTCTGGTGACATGATTGGCCAGTCCATCTTTTACCCTCAGATTCTTTAGCAAGGCAGCGGTTGTCTTGGAGGTGTGTTTGGGGTCGTTATCATGTTGGAATACTGCCCTGCGGCCCAGTCTCCAAAGGGAGGGGATCATGCTCTGCTTCCGTATGTTACAGTATATGTTGGCATTCATGGTTCCCTCAATGAACTGTAGTTCCCCAGTGCTGGAAGCAGTCATGCAGCCCCAGACCATGACACTCCCACCATCATGCTTGACTGTAGGCAAGACACACTTGTCTATGTACTCCTCGCCTGGTTGCCTCCACACACGCTTGACACCATCTGAACCAAATACATTTATCTTGGGCTTATCAGACCACAGGACATGGTTCCAGTAATCCATGTCCTTAGTCTGCTTGTCTTCAGCAAACTGTTTGCAGGCTTTCTTGTGCATCATCTTTAGAAGAGGCTTCCTTCTGGGACAACAGACAGGCAGACCACTTTGATGCAGTATGCGGCGTATGGTCTGAGCACTGACAGGCTGACCCCCACCCCTTCAACCTTTGCAGCAATGCTGGCAGCACACATAAGCCTATTTCCCAAAGACAACCTCTGGATATGACGCTGAGCACAAGCACTCAACTTCTTTAGTCGATCATGGCGAGGCCTGTTCTGACTGAAAATCTGTCCCGTTAAACTGCTGCCTGGTCTTGACCACCATGCTGAAGCTCAGTTTCAGGGTCTTGGCAATCTTCTTATAGCCTAGGTCAGTGATGGCGAACCTTGGCACTCCAGATGTTTTGGAACTAAATTACCCATGATGCTCAACTACACTGCAGAGAAGAAAAATATATACAAAGTATATTCCACGCGCCAAAGATAAGGTATGTAGTTTGTGTGTTTATAAAAGAATCTGAAAAATATAAATTGGGGTATAGCAGCTGCTGTACGGTAAAAGGTAGATATGTCAAAAGAATGGTCTTAAAAAAGGCTGCATACACTGCAGAGTGCATGAGCATCATGGGAAATGTAGTTCCAACACATATGGGGTGCCAAGGTTTGCCATCACTGGCCTAGGCCATCTTTGTGCAGAACAACAATTCTTTTTCTCAGATCCTCAGTTCTTTGCCATGAGGTGCCATGTTGAACTACCAGTGACCAGTATGAGAGAGTGAGAGCCATAACACCAAATTTAACACACCTGCTCCCCATTCACACCTAAGACCTTGCAACACTAACGAGTCACATGACACTGGGGAGGGAAAATAGCTAATTAGGTCCTGTTTGGACATTTTCACTTAGCGGTGTACTCACTTTTGTTGCCAGCGGTTTAGACATTAATGGCTATGTTGTTATTTTGAGGGGACAGCAAACTTACACTGTTATACAAGCTGTATACTTACTACTTTACATAGTAGCAAAGTGTCATTTCTTCAGTGTTGTCACATGAAAAGATATAATAAAATATTTACAAAAATGTTAGGGTTGTACTCACTTTTGTGAGATACTGTGTATCAACACTCGGGTATCTGACCATCGCAAGGCTCCTCTGAATAGCTGGAAAGGAAAGAAATCACCCATGGCAACCCCTCCTGCACATGTGAGTCAAGTTCTCCAACAACCAGCACCTGCAGTCTCTAGTGCCACCTCAATTGCAACTGATACCTGCCGATACTACACCTGTGGGAAAGCCAGATATCTCAGGACACAGTGGAGCAGAAGAAGATGACATCACCTGGCCAGCCAGTCAGAAACTCTTCCTCTGTGCTGTTTGTTCACAGGAAATCTCGGGTGACCACCGCCAACTTGCAGCCAGTCAGTGTGGGTAACTGGTTTCCGGGACAAATTCACCTTAATCAGACTAGAGGTGATAGGAAGAAGGGCCATCGTGCCAGGAAAATCTTTTACCCCCACCCGAGTTGGGGGGACCCGCTCACGACTACTCTGTGCCTATGTTTTCATTGTTTGGGGTGCTGGAAGTGGAATGAGGGAGGTGGAAGTCTCAGACGAGATCCCCACAGCTGTTCTGTTGGGTATCAATTTAGATACCCTTGTTTCTTACTACACACCTGCTAAGAGCACCCTTGATGCCCCCACGGAACTCTCTAAATCTACCAAGGTACTGTGCGCAGATATTGGGTTAATGTCTGGGCAACCTGTGAATGGACAGAGGGAGGGGGAGGGTGAAGTGGAAGTACAGGGTTCTCCTTCTCCTAAGGAAGGAGAGGAGGCACTCTTCCATGTGCCATTATCCAATGCATGAGTAGTTGATGTTAACAGTGTAATTCATGAATGTAAAGATGTTCTGTCTTTGTTGGAATTCCCTCACAGTGCTGGGAGGGTGGAGGTGATCCAATCTCTAGCTGCAGAGCCAAGGAGTGGGCCAGATGGTCCTTTTCCTTGCTCTGACCCAGAGGATTCTGCCTCGATTACACCCGAGCAATTGTCCTTGTGTGTCACAGGACAGCTGGCTTACACTTGTAGTCCCACGTCTCAGCCAGCACTGCGGACCGTCAAAAGCCTTGCAATGTTTAGCAGGTCAGCGGTTTACTTTTCTCAGCAGGGAAGCTAACCCAAGCTTGACTGGGACAGTGAGCAGATAGGTTTGACAGGTCTAAGAGCAGGGGGCCTGGAGACAAAAAGGGTTAAACAGCTGCTCCTTGTGTCCAGTCAACATAGAAGGCATGTGTTAAAGGTGTCTACCCATAAGGTCTGTGAAGATCCATGTGAAATCACGAAGGCCAGGGCTGGAGTGAAACACAATGGTTTGTGGCTTAGCTTGATTCTCACACAACATCCCAGCACAGCACATGTCATGGCCAGAGGCAGTACACCTGAATTGGGAGAGATAGATGCTCTGTTAGATGTGGTAGCTGAAACTCAGGTAGTTGGCTTAGGTCTTCAGCTGAAATCACCCTTCTTCTCCCTCCAGGTACCTACGAGGCAGGCAGTGCTTACAGCATGGGAGGGCACACCATGGCATCCATGAAGTGGGCGGTTTGGTGTCTCCTCCCCTCACCCCTGCGACCTGCTTTGTCTCACAGGAGGCGCAGACAGGCGGGGCAAAGGAGACTGAGGGAAGGCTGAATTTAAGGGTCTTTCAGGGAGCTCAATGGGGCTGGACATCACCAGAAGTGCTGGTCCCCAAAAGGGATCAGAAGATTAAGCTTTGTGTAGCCCTTAAAAAACGGAATGCCAGCCCTGCGGTTGTGTCCTACCCCATGCCCAGAAACAATGAGGTGATGGAGCAGCTGGCAGATGCCCACTGTCAAAACATCAGGAACCTGAGCAGGGGGCGTGGACCAAACCCTCTATCCCCAAAAGGCTCAGGACAAGTCAGCATTCACCACCCTGTGTGGCTTGCCTATATTTTTACGACAATGCGAGTTGGGGCTGAGAACGCATCAGCTATCTCTCTAAGGGTCATGGATTATCTACAGGGAGGGGTGGAACCTTTTGCAGTGGCCTGCTTTAGGGGCCTGGTAATGTTTGGCCCTGTCTGATTAAAACACCCAGGGCTCCTGTCAGCAGTCCCGAACAATCTGGCAGGGCCTAGTTTGACAGTTTCACACAGTAACCGTCAGAATTGGCAAGTCAGCGATTCGGTACTGGGAACAGCAGAGAGGAGAAGGCACCCAGAGATCTGGAATTAAGAAGGTTGAGGCTATCAGGGCCTGGCCTACTCCTCAAACCAAAATATTGGTTACATCATTCCTGAGTACAGCTGGCTACAGTAGGATGCTGGGATGCAACTATAGTGGCTCAGCTGAACTCGTGACTGACCTATACAATGGGAAACTGACTAAAATGGCGTCCTTGAAGCCAGCGTGAAAAAAAGACCGCCCCATCCTGACGGAGGTACTGCCCGGTGCACCTGAGACATGGGCCCCAGAATCCAACTGTCCGGTCCTGGCACACACAGATGCTTCTACCTTTGGGTCAGGTGCAGCCCCGGGCCAGAGGGATGAGAAAGAAGAGGAATATCTCGTCCTCTTCCTATGCAGGAAGGCACCGTCTAGACAGTTAACGTATGCCATTCTTGCACAGAGGTGTTTTGTGATCGAGTGGGCACCACGGAAGCCGCCACATTATCCAGGTGGTTACAGCCAACTGGTACTCGCCCATCACAAACCACTTTGTTGGCCAAACTGGGTTGCTAAGGAGAACAACCCACTCCCCAGAGGGAACCTGGTTCTCCAGCAATACAGTTGGACCAGACTGCACAAAGGTAGACGCCTTAGCAAGGCAGACCTGTGGGGTGACAAGCCTGTGGTGTGACAAGCCAAACCGGCAGCAGTTGATTGCGTCAGGAGGGAAATTGCAGTTCCCTCCCATGCAACCACCTGAGGGGGGGGGGGTGTAATGATATCCTGTACTGGACACACGAAAAGCTGTAGCAAGCGGCCATGTTGTTTAGCCATTATAGGTCAGCCATGACAGTCTTGCAGAACAGTTATACATTGTCGCAGTGATTACCCCCTCCCTCATCCTCTAATTCATGGAAGGCATATGTTCTACACTTCAAAAGAGCCTTATCTCAACTCAGAGACATCAAAAACCAGCACTTAGGCCTGTGCAGAGCTGTAAACCGCTTATTGAGTCCTGGCAGGATGTTTGTTTCTGCTGTCCAGGCCTATCGTAAAACTATGACCGAATGCATTAAGGATACCCAGAACTAATGGGTATTGTAAAAGGCAATCATAGAGCTCTGCCCAATTCAAAACTTAACAAATCCACACACGATTCATAAACTCAGACAGGAACATGACACATTAATAATAAGTATATATTTGAATGAGAAATGTTGTACTGAACGAAATAAGGTCATACATGACCACACTAGCACATATAGAAGGGAAGATAGCTGTCAGATGCCTCCTGGGTGACAGGTTTATCTGAGCTACCCTGTGTTTAGTATCCCTGGATGCAAAATTCAATGCTGAACAATAATCTATAAGTTTCAAGAATGCAACCGGTACATATTGGAAGATATTAATAGTGGTATAAAACTGTCTGTAGAGGAGAGACCTGATATTGTCATAACACCAGGACAGCTTATGGACAGTCTGTTTTATTGGCCAGGGGCATTCGCCAACACCCCTTTGATCCCAGAGAAAAAGGGAGATCCCTAACCAGTTGAGAGTACTCCTTTACCATCAAAGCAGGAACATCTGTTAAGTTTGAGAACCGATAACACCTGGCTCATCGACTGAACTCTGATAAACACCCAGGAAATTGACTGCAAGTATTCTTCCTCCTTAATTCTACCTTATTTTTCAATTGCTGAATAATGTCTCTATTTCTTTGAAACAACTTTTTTCTATAGATAGATAGAAGAAGGGGAGGGGCGCAAAAGGGGGACTTTCTATCGGGGTGCCGTCATTGGACCAATATACTTGAGAGGCAATATAAAATGTATAATTTTATTGAAAAACACAAATAAAATGTATACTGTATTTCAACAAGACGAAACAGTATTACAACAGTTGATTAAAAACATATGAAATGCATGCCCAAAACTGTAGCCCGACATGTTTCACGGCAACAGCCGCTTCTTCAGGGGCAGTTGAGGGATTATACAAACATCAATACAGTTACTAGAAAAAAGAAAAAATACAAGTATGTATATCAGAGAGGACATAAACTAATTTATACAAACATATGCATATATTGTATAGAGGTAGGTACATGTCATAGTACAAAACACAACAGTTGGTCAAAAAGAGAGGTCTAGTCATATATACCACACCTGAAAGGCATGCAGGTTGCTGATCGACAGTGTGAATCCTGGACCGCAAGGTAGGTGCTGCCCCCCTTGGGCGAACACGGGAACTAATCCCAACTAGATATGGCTGCAGAGCGGTTTAGGATCTCAATGTATAGAGGATCTAGATAGGTACAAAATTGTCCATATGAAAAAGGGAGATATAGTACTGAAGTATATGATGTCAGTACAAAAATATGTCAATCCACAGACCTCAATTGGGTATTGACCAATAGAATGCTTACTTCCTTTAATGATAACCATTTCAACCTTAAATTTACATACAACATCCATCCTGAGTATATTGTCTTTCTTGATGTGGAAATGTTTTCTATTCACTTATCAATATCCCTAATACATACTAATACACTGCACAGCACTTACTATGGCCACCTCTGCCTTTTGTCCAGAGTTCCATTTTTTGGCCGCTTTCTCGGGACTACACATCTACCTCTCAGGATAATTTTCATCCCACCCGGTCCCTGCCTCTATATTCTCATCTGGATTCCTCCGGGTAAGAGACACATACATAGAGACTAGACTTGAAAATCTAATATCAATATCCATTACCCAATTGAGGTCTATGGATTGACATATTTTTGTACTGACATCATATACTTCAATATATTGGTCCAATGACGGCACCCCGATAGAAAGTCCCCCTTTTGCACCCCTCCCCTTCTTCTCTCTATCTATATATTTGGGACGTGGTGCCCCCTTCTATACTATATCTTTTTGAGTCTGTCTCCTTTCTCCAACTTTTTTCTGTAAATATTTTATTTGCACCAACTTTGACCCTTTCATTATTAAAACCTTATTTTGAAAAGAACCTGTCTCTTGAAGAGTGCTACTATATAGAATAAATCCTCTGAACATACCTGTCTGTGGTGACAGTGTGTGTTACAGACGATTATTCTAAAATCATAATTGGTATTGCTAGAATTATGAGCTTCCGCCTGCTCGGACCCAATGGAGGTGGTGGCATTTAAAGGGTTAATTGCTTAATTAGCCGAGTGATAATTGCTCTCAGCCTGCTGGCACCCAGATTGTGGTCCCGCGAGCTGGAAAATCTTTGTGCAGGGTGCAGCTGAGAGCGGCATTGTTACGTGACAGCCTGGTGTGAGATTGGTCGGTCCCTTGTCACGAGTTAGTGAGGAGGGCAGGGATCTGATACCTGTGTCCCTCACAGTGATTATTATGAAAACAAATAAATAACACATAATAAAAGGCAACAAGAATTGAAATAAAAGTATTTAATATGATACAATATAATATAATAAAATACAAAGGGTAACACTGGAAAATATAAAGACGCTTCAAAATAGGTACAAAGATCACTACAACGTCACACTTTTTTATAACAGTGCTTGAGTTTCAGTCCTAGAAAAGTTTCACTTTTAAGTGCTAACCTCTCCGTCAGCTGTTGTAAATAGATAATACCATCAGTCAGCTGTTGCCTGAAAGATAAAAGCATTACAGTATATTACGCAGCATAGTTTCCTTAACATAGTTGAAGAACTAGATATATCACATATTTAATGCAGTGAACTATGAAGGGAATACTTTTTGAAAGCCAGAAATAATTAGCAGTTGTGCCTTAGTTACCATACTGGTACTATGTGTTTTTCTGTATTTCTAGATAAGTAATAATAATACTCCTCATTACATAGTTAAAGTGTATGTAATCTAAAGTTCTGTAAATAGCTCTGTTTTTTCTGGTAAATGTAGTTGTGGAACCTTTTTTTTTCATATTGGTGTGAGTAAATGTTTGAGAACTTCATCCGAAATGTCTGTTCTCTCTGAGCCTGTCTTTGGTGGCCACCAATGCCTAAAGCTGCAGACGTATGGTCATCCTACTGTGTGATCTACATGCAGCTATGCTTTCATCCATTCTACTGCAGTCAGTGCTCCCTGCTGGTCACTTTTAGTGGACATCTTGGCCTGATGCAGGAAGTGGAAAAATAATGAATCTACTTGCATTAGGCTGGCCATACATTATACAATTTTCTTCTATAGTTTTCCTTTAGATTTATCAAAACCATATATGAGGTCAAACCTAAACACTTTCAATTCATATGCATATGCTTTCACTACATAGTTGAAGGTAAATCTAAAGGAAATTGAATAAGAAAATTGTATAATGTATGGCCAGCCTAATTCATAGATAAGTAAACTGTAGGGTTGATTTACTAAAATTGGAGAGTGCATAATCTGCTGAAGCTGTGCACAGTAGCCAATCATTTTCTAACTTCTAAGCTTGTTCAATTAAGCTTTGACAATAAAACCTGGAAGCGGATTGGTTTCTATGCAGAGCTGCACCACATATTGTACTCCCTAGTTTTAGTAAATCGACCCTTTTGTTACTGGGGGAACTCAGAGAAACAAACACTGCTGTGTTAATTCCAGTGACAGACTTTTTTACATATGTTATTTTTTTCATAGTTTAAGTAAGTAGTACTACTATAACTCTAAAAGCACATTAGACTTCTTATGCTCTGATTTTAAACTTTTTTTAATTTTAAGCTGAATTCCAGCAGACAGCCAAATACAAAGTTGAAATACATATACAGTATCATAGCTACACTATATTACCAAACGTATTGGGACGCCTGCCTTTGCAAGCATATGAACTTTAATGGCATCCCAGTCTTAGTCCGTAGGGTTCAATATTGAGTTGGTCCACCTTTTACAGCTGTAACAGCTTCAACTCTTCTGGGAAGGCTGTCCACAAGGTTTAGGATTGTGTCTATGGGAATGTTTGACCATTCTTCCAGAAGCGCACTTGTGAGGTCAGGCACTATTTTATCCCTAAGGTGTTCTATCAGGTTGGGGTCAGGACTCTGTGCAGGCCAGTGAAGTTCCTCCACCCCAAACTCGCTCATCCATGTCTTTATGGACCTTTGCTTAGTGCACTGGTGTGCAGACATGTTGGAACAGGGAGGGGTCTTTCCCAAACTGTTCCCACAAAGTTAGGAGCATATAATTGTCCAAAATGTCTTGGTATGCCTACACCTTAAAAGTTCCCTTTACAGAAACTAGGGGGCCAAGCCCAAACCCTGAAAAATAGTAGTTTAGAAGTGCTTATGCCCAGTGATGTACTGTAGGAACAGAGTAACAAGTGAATGAAGGGCTGAACTCCCCTGCACCTGCCAAGCATTGATTTATTATACTCACACAGTAAAACTCTGTTATATTTACACTTCAGATTATGGTTATTCTGTGTTCGCACTTGTGGGGATCTTGTGAGCCAAGCCAAACTTGTGAGCCAAGTTTTGAGTGGGCAGGGCAGCCCTCAGGAGCCCTGAAAACGCAGGGAAAAGGTCTCTGTGCCTTGTCTGGAAACACAGCCTGCAGAAAACCTGCAAGTGCAGTGTGGTTCTCAGTATGGGGAAACCACATTATGGTTTCCAGAGTGTGGCAGTGCCATTACGCTTAATGGCACCCCATGCATCGCCTAAACTACAGCGTGTTTTGCCTGCAGGTGGTTGGGGGTGAGGAAATAGGCACAGTCCTGTAGCGGTAACCACCCACACAAATCTGAACCTAGCCTTAAGTGGAGTACACACTATAAGAAAATCGGGCGAACGATCATCCGATTTTCCTTGTTGTATCACAGCAAATCGGAACCATTGAATGAAAGATTGTACGAAAATTCTCGTACGACAAAGGCTTTTTTTTGTTGTTTATTGTTTCTTATCATGCGCAGTTTCTTTTATTTCTAATGGTATACACATTAAAATGAAACATGTTTGTTCTATTCCCATACGTGAAAAGTTTTGAAGTTTGTCCCTTTGGGAATTTTCATACAAATAGTCTAAATCGGCTGTCGCAAGTTGTGTACACACTATACGAAAATCAGACGAAAGTTCTTTGAATGAAAATTCTCACCTAATATTCTAATTGTGTGTACGAGCATTAGGTGCAGATTGTTAGATGTAACAATTTGTCCAGTCAATCCCTGCTCAGGTTCCTCTAGCCAGTAAACCTATATAGCACTACCGCCTTGAGGGCCGCTTGGTTAAAAGGGTTTCCGTTTTCCTCTCTTTCACTGACACTACCAAATACGCATACACTGCTACTGACTCTGAACTGACAATGTGATTTTATGAACCAAGCAAGATTTTTATAAAAAAAAAGCAAGGTTTTGAAACAATTTGACATTACACTGTGATGAGCATAATAATATGAACGGAGTTTACTTAAGCAGTACTCCATGCCAGCCTTTTTCAACCAGCATGCCCTGGCACCCTGGGGTGCCTTCACGTTTCTTAAGGGGTGCTTAAAAGTCGCCCAAAAACTGTTTACAAGCCAGCAGGTGGAGCAAGCCTCATTGTGCACCATCATAACCTTTTAGCCGCCTGCGTCCGAACAATCAATTACATTATCAGTTGAAAAGAGGACGTTGGGTGCCTGCACAGCATCCTTGTTTGTCCCTCCCCTTTAATTAGTCTTACAGAAAAGAAACGTATAACCAATCACTCCCAGCTCTGGATATGGAAAAGGTCCGCCCTGGGAACATAAGCAGAGAAATAATATCAAAACTAAATCTCAAGGGCATTCTGAGCCAAGGACTAAGGTTTATTGCTGCAACATTAAGCTAGAAGAAAAGCAGAACACATATTATTGGCCAAACATTGGAGCTCTTTTGATGGTGCACTTTGAAGTCCTTATGGCTTTCGCTTTTTGTGGAACTATTAGCAAGTGAGAAGACATAAACTCAAAAGTTGCATAAACTTCAAAATTCCCCTTTAATATTCTCCTGGTCAGTGTAGCAGCTAGTGATAATAAAAGTGTGAATTTAATCTGAAGAATAGAGTGATTGTTCCTGGTGGGAAATCCCCAGCTACAGCTGCTTATATGTAAGGCAGGTAAGACACTTGCAGAATGTCTCTTGCTTTCAGTACAGCAGCTATTTTGTAATCCAAACTGAGTGCAGGAACTGGTAACATGGGACCAACAGTCCTCTAGCAATGATACAAGCACTGGTGATGATAATCCAGCTCCTATTCATTAACACTACTGAAGTCTCTGAATTATTGTATCCAAATGGTAATAATCTTGCTTATATCGGAGTTCCTCTCTCTCTACATTCACCATGTCTTTTGTGTCCAAACAGTATAGACTTCTATCAGGAACAAGTCTTTAGAAGAGGGGCTACTTCCCTGAACTCTGAATTATCTATAGTGCAGGTGAACAGGCAGACAGTTCAACAAGATATATGGTTCGTTCTCACCGATTCCGGTTGATCAGCAGTTTGGCCTTTCCAAACCTTTTACAATTGCAATGAGTGTCCTCTGCTGGCTCCGGCCTAATGTCTGTCCCCTCAGCTGCGTGCGCGGCAAAAGGCTCCACAGCAGATCAGCACACTGACACAGCGCTCCCGCTTCTTTCACACAGCAATGTCAACGCTACACCACCTGGCCTCTCTTTCCCCTCTCGTGCACTGTTAGCCTCCGCTCTCATGCTCTCACATCCAGTCCTCTCTAGCACTTCCCCTTTTCTCCCCTTCCTGTGCACGCCCTTTTCCTTTTAAATGGCTCCTCCTTTTATCAAAGTATTTGGGTAATGTAGTCCAGTGTCCCCAAAAGTACTTGGAGATTTTCTCCAGCAGCATACAAATCTCAGAACTCTCTGGGAGAACTTTCTGTGTTCTGAAATAACTCAGTTCTCACACATGCCATCTTGTGGCCATTTTTGAATATAGCATCTGTAACAGTCCCAGTTGTTACAACTATAAAGGGGCTTGCTGACTAGCTCTGTCCGTCGGTCCTGATTTTTGTCATTTTTTCTGATGCTGTAGATGAGAAAAAGACTCAATATATGGGTTGTCTTTCTGGGATTGGGTAAGGCCTAAGTGGTGCCAGTGTATCTTTAGAAGGTATATAAACAAATCTCACTCACAGAAGGTAGAATAAGTAATAAAGAGGATGTAGTAACACATGTTTAAATAAGATATGCTTTGCTTTAGGTTGAAGTCAAATGTTAATACTGACAAACTAGATGGTATTGAAAACTGATTATATCCAGAAAAATTGCAAAGAAAGGAAAAAGAGCTTTGGGTACTTCTTCCTAATTCAGTCAAAATACAAATGTATAAAAAAAAACAATCATGCAAAAAATAAATAGAATAACAGAATGGAAAACATTTAAATGTAATCAAAAACTAGCACAAAATGATATTAACAATTATTCCCTAGAACCCCCAAAAAAACAAAACCTCTAAAACCATTTAGGAAACAAAACAGCATTAGCCGAATATGACCATTAAATGGAATACATATACAATCACCTCTGAATTGTGAGCTGTTAATTCCAAATATGAAAGTGAATGAGGTTAGTTATATCTCAAGTGTCACATGGAGCACTGGAGTAAATGAAAAATGGATGAAAAACATAATCCACATAACCCTTTGTAATGAATATGATGTGTAGTAGATCAAACCACCCACTGAATTACAGCCAGTTCACCAATTGCCATGCAGGTAGAGCATTCACGAGAAGAAACTAACTGGAAACTGCAGGAAAATGACTTCATAAAAGGCCACCAAGGGTCAACATTCAAAGTGATCATCCTCTGGAGACTGAAAACTGTTTAGGCAGTCCTTTAGTAAATGTATACTGTAGAGAGTGCACACTTAGCACATAATGAAATTACTTATTCATTTGCAGGTTGCACCTTTACTATATGGTTAATAATATTAGAAAGAGATGAGTACTAGTAATATTATCCACTGTTTTAAGCAATGAAAACTGCCTTGAAATTAACTGGTATGTGTTAATGTCCAATGATGATAGATGATGGTATGGTGTAGATATCCACTAGTTCTACAAGGAATAAACACCTATACTCAGGTGCTCAGATGACACTGCAATATTACATAAACATAATTCATCTGCTAAAAACATAGGGCCTCCAGGTGTATTGGCAAACACATTAAAGAGAACACTACAGCCCGATCAAAATAAAGTCTTTATAGGACAAATTAAAGTATACGGACTCCATGCAGTATAAAATAATGAGGTACTTATGTCAACTTGGGTGACATTAAAGAGGCCATATTACTATACACATTGGGGTTGATTTACTAAAACTGGAGAATGCAAAATCTGGTGCAGCTAAGCATAGTAGCCAATCAGCTTCTAACTTCAGCTTGTTCAATTAAGCTTTGACAAACAACTGGTTTCTATGCACAGCTACACCAGATTTTGCATTCTCCAATTCTCCAATGCATTCTCCAAAGTGTTAGGGACTGCAGATAAAACAGGGTGCCGTGTCGTGGCTCTACAGCTTACTCATGCGTTTGCAAATGCGTGTCAACTAAACCCCTGTTCTTTATTTATATTGAGACAGGTCTACTTGGTTGGTGGCAGACTGGAGGGTAAGTACATCAGACTGGGGGCTGGCTGGCCTCCATGCACCTCTTTTAATCCTTTTCATTTTGTTTTTTCCGATATAGGGATGGAGACGCTTGGCATACCTGCCGGTGTCTCATTTAAAGTCCCACATAGCCCACATTGTCTAAGTAAATAAACTCCAGTGTGCCATGTGAGAGGTCATAGAGGTAATATTTCTCCACAGCCAAAGGTTACTACAAAAGGTGCAATATATGTCAAGTTTTCCCAACAAAGTCGTCAGTAAATACAGCTTAGATGTAAGGTGAGCAACATGTTTCATCGCCATTAATCCATGACTTTCTCAAGCGAGCCACTCGTATTTTCTAACTCAGTGGCTGCTTTGATTCACTACACATCATATTGATTACAAAGAGTTATATGGATTATGTTTTTCAGTCATTTTACATTTTCTCCAGTGCTCCATGTGACACTTAAGACATAACTCATTACATTTACTTTAGTTTCATATTTGGAATTAACAACTCAGAATTGTATAGGTAAACAGATATTTTGTTTTTGATCAGTATACTATAATGGCTAATATTTATTTGACTCCACCAAACTTCAAATGCATTTTTTATTGCACCAGCAATACAAGTTTCTTATAGCAGTAGGAGACAATTTTAAAGCCAGAAATGAATAGATATTCTCCTCCTGGGGTAATGTCCGCATCGTTGGTTTTTCTTCTCTTGGTAAATTATTGCAAAACATGGGTGAATAGATGTATGGTATACAATGCACCCAGTGGATAGAAAATATTCTTGTATTTTAAGTCAAATTCCATCTTATCTAGGGTAGATTTAGCAGTTAGTCTTTCAGATATTCCATTAATCCATAAGATTGCTTATAAGGTTAGGGGAATACCTAATCGTTTTCCAATGATAATACAATTGAAAGGAAAATTAGGGCCAAAGCTCGTTTGGCCATACTTCTTCTGTGGGTTATAGGAGTGCACTTGGTTCTGCATTCCTGTGACTCAGAATTAGCCAACAGCAGGCTAAAGTCTGCTGTGTTCTGACATCACAGCAGAATATGAGCATGCTGATCAGTGCACTCGTAGTCCATTCACTGTTCCTCCAGCCTTCTAACTGAAAGCCTGTACAAAGGTACAAGCAGAAAGCTGGAGGGAGAGTGTGTAGGAGCCTGACATTGCACCAGTGATCCACTAATTGTGGGTGCAATGCCTTTTAGGCTCCTGTAGAGAAAAATTATAAATGCACATGTAATTGCCTCCAAAAATATGTGCATTTATTATTATTTCCTAAAAGGTGAAATGATTGTTAAAAAATAGGAATAACCTCTGCCTCTCCTTTGGCATTTTGGGATGCATCTTAAAAAATAATATTCAAGGACCTCAAATGTATCAGATTTTGACTAATAAAACATAAGTATGGGAGAAAATTTGATAGCACAAATGAACAGAGCAGAGGAAGGGTATAATAGTAATCTTTCTTTTACCTCTTGAAATAATTGGGAATTGACACAGGATTTAGTAAGGATAGGTTCACCTTTTGTAACATGTTCATAACATATTCTGGGTATAACATATAACCAGTATTATTTTTGTCAACGAAAACATTTGTTAAAATTTTGGTCAGTGGCCTTTTTACAGTGACGAAAACAAAATGAAAAGTACACCACATTTTCGTCCATGGAGGAAAACTTGGACAAAGTTAAATTCTGTTTTCTTTTAAGAACGAAAACAAAACAAAAATGTGAGGCAGGGATGTTTACCCTTGGTAACCTCTGCTTTCCACAAAGCTCAAACTGTTTCCACTCCCAGCAAGCAAGCGATTGTACAGCCAGCCTTACAGACCTCCAAGTCCTCGGATGACCATCCATACCAGCACTGTGCATTACAGGCCTCCTGACAAGAGTCCCACTCCCGACGACGATTGTCCAGAGCAGAGAGCACTGTGAGTGTGTACAATACAATTACAGGCCTTAGGCCTCCTCTAAGACCACTGTTTGTCCAGAGCACTGTGTGTGCATTACAGGCCTCCTCTGACCACCAGCATCAAGAGCACTGTGCATTATAGGCCATCCCTCCATCCACCATCCAGCACTGTTCAGCATGACAGGCCTCACAGAATCAGACCACCATCCCAGAGCAGTGCCCATTACAGGCCTCCCCCTCAGATCACCATCCAGAGCACTGTGCAGAATTACAGGCCTCTCAGACCATCGTCCAGAGCACTTTGCATTACAGGCCTCCCCTCAGACCACTGTCCAGAGCACTGTGCAGCATTACAGGCCTCCTCAGACCACCATCCCAGAGCACTGTGTGCAATGCATTACATGCCTGCTCTTTAGACTGTCCATTTCCAGAGCACTGTATGCATTATAGGCCTACTCAGGCAGACCACTGTTCAGAGCACTGTGCAGCATTACAGGCCTCCTCAGACTGTCCAGAGTGACTAATTCTGTATATGGAGTTCGTGCAAACCTTAATAACAAATAAGAACATGATATTAGATTTTGTTTACTCCAGGAGTATATGAGTTTGGCAATTCTCTACAAATGCTTAAATAATGCATTACAATTTACCTAAACACATTCGATTTTAGTTGACTAAAATTTGTTTATTCGAATAAAATGTACTGGATATTTTAGTCAACGAAAATACGACTAAAACGAAAACAAATACAGATGACTAAAATGGGACTAAGACTAAAATGGCATTTTAGTCAAAAGACTATACCAAAAACTAAATCAAAATGTGATGACAAAATTAACACTGCATGTAACATTTTACAAATCCATTATTCATCCAGCAGGGATACATAAGAAATTTAAAGAGACTCTTTTACCATCCATATTAGATATTAATAACACAACCTTTTAGCGTATATCATTACCAGTCAAGTGATAATTGTGGTAACAGCTTTGGTAGCAAATGGTTTGGTTACAGAAATACATAAAATCATAAATCCTTTAGACCCCATACGTCCACAACCCTCAATAGACGGCGCTCTTTTTTTAAAAATATACAATACCTTTGGACAATACGTGAGCCAGGGCATTATTATCCATTGATGCAGCTAAAGCTGTTGATAGTACTAAATGGTTCTATCTGTGGCTCTAAATCGAATAAATGGGTTCAAATTCTCTATCAAGAGAGACCCTTTTATAAGAGTTAGGGTAAAGCTCTTTATCTTCCAGCATAGGTGTGCGCAGCCTATTGCATTAGGGTGTGCACCTCAAAGCTGCTTGTGTTACATATTTACCGCCTTCTTCCCCGCTATCCATCCTGAAACAATGGGGGGAGAGAGGAGCAAGGGAGCACACAGGGGGACCCGGACAGCAGAAAGAGGAACACAAGAGGGGTGGTGGGGGTGGCATATATCGATACCGATCCCCTGTATTTTCCTCCCGTGGCAGCTGAATGTCAGTGAGAGGGAGGGGAGGAGAAGCCTAGTTTCAGGTGCTGCATGAGGAAAATACAAATCGGTTCCACTAAATTCCATCTCCGCCTCTCCTGTCCAGGTTCTCAGGGTCAGCAAGGAAGGATTGTGGTTTACCTGTCACCTGCTCCTGCGATCGCAAGTTGCCAACCCCAGGATTAGGGTGTGGCCAGGCACACCTGGCACACCCCTTGCACACGTCTCTGTCTTCCAGTTTAAATTATAGATTGGCACCTGTCTTTTGTCCCTTTTATTATTTGTGATAGCTATTGAACCACTGGCATCAGATTAATTTTTATTCACCAGATACATTTTTTGCACATATTTTAAAAGGCACAATTTAGGTCTGAAGATTACTCAAAAACCCCAAAACATGAAGTTTTTTCTGTAAGCAGAGACCCTATACATTACAATACATGCAGAAGTGATTAGGAGGATTTACAGTCACCCAAATCATTTCTACAAGCTCGACAACAGGTTATCATGAAAATGTAAACAAATTCCCGGGTGCTATAGCAGCCAGGAGTCTGTTTACATGTTGGTGCTGCTGGTGGTGTAAGTTTTGAAAAATTGGCAGCAATTAATTAATGGTTTAAATTCGGCCCTGTGGAAGAAAAAATAGCACCATAGGTAGATGACGTTCTTTTGTTTACAGGTCATTTTTTGGAAACAACTATGACTAAACTTTCCAACTTTGGTGATTTCTTGGGGTTACTGTCTGTGTTGTTACTTATTAATGATTTGAAATTCCCTTTACCCAACTCTGACACTTTTGGGAACATGTTACATGTTCCACCAATTTTTAGGGAACATGTTACATGTTCCCAATGCTGCAGCCGCTGCCCAGTGCACTTCCTCCCTATGACACCGGTATGCATGGACCCCAAACCTTATCAAAAAACTTCATTTTATCATTAATAAGTGCAGAAAGTCTTTCATTTATCATGATCCAAGATAGCTTAACTATGACCATATCGAGTGGGATAATAGCCCACCTCCAGGATCATGCGATGGTAATTTGTGCTGCTATTAATAGAAAGGAAATCAACCTTTTAACATGTCTCTGAGCCTATGACACAGTATAGCCCATCAAAATTCTTGCCCAAAGATTCCAAAGCAGTCATGCTGGACAAGCCACTCTTGCGTTGTAGGGAAGTGATAAAAAGTGTGAAATTGGTGAGTATGATTTCCGTGTCGGGGAACTGGTATTTCTCTCTCAATAATTATTGATATAGATTTTGAGAGTGGGGACACAGGTTCCCAATCAGTTCTTCGCAGCCTTAGCTGCACTGTAAATGAATGAACATTAAGTGCTCTTTACAGAGGCATCTGTAAGATATTTATTTATAAACTGAATCACAGTAAACGCAGCTTGACACAGTTTACAATGCTTTAGTTATGAATGAACACAGAGTGAGCGATTGGTAGTGCTGTGGGGGGCACACAGGGGGGCTCAGGCAGCAGGGGCAGGGGGTATCGGATCACAGACAGGAGGGGGTGAGCCCTGTAGGGGGGGCAATTACCAGAATTGATCCGATTCCTCCTGCTGCCTGGGCCCCTTTGCTGAACTAATGGGGCCTGCAAGCCTCCCCTGTGACTCCAAGCCAGCAGCCCAACTCATACCTTTTGCATTCATGTAGACAGTCACGCAAAGCCAATGCACACCGTTCCTTCAGGATTGCAGTGGAAAAGCGAAATAAAAAAAAAGCAAACTAAGAGAAGAGAGCAAATCCAAACTGTTGAACCTGCTCTGATCAAGTTCCCCGATCAATTGGTGAGTCCCTCGCCTATAGTCCCAATTCAAGTAGAAGGGGTCTACACCAAAGCTCTGCTGGACACAGGGGCAAAAGTGACGTTACTGTATCAAAACTTTTATGACAAGTATCTGACACGTATACCCCTACAGAAGTTCAAAGACTTGGAGATTTGAAGTATCAGAATGCAGAAGTTCCCATATGATGGGTACCTCCCAATTCAACTGACATTCTGTCCTTCCACAGTCAGGAAAACAGAGACTTTGATACTTTAGCAGTCGTATCTTCCCGCCCTCCTGTGGCAAAACAGAACCTTTTGCTGATAGGACCAAATACCGATCTAACGAGTAGACTTCTCACACCCATAGTGACTTAACAGGCCTATCAACGGTCCCAATGGAAGGGGTAGGAAAGCTCTGGAGACTCAGCTCCGAAGAAAGAGTAATGCAATCCTAGTTTAAGTAATTGTAAAGTCTCTTTTTTTCTTTAAATAACAAACGTTATAATTACCTCCTCTGTGCAGTTGGTTTTGCGCAGGGCAGCCCAGATCCTCCTCTTCTCGGGTCCCTCGTTGCTGCTCCTTGCCCCTCCCTCCTGTTGAGTGCCTCCACAGCAAGCAGCTTGCTATCGGGGCACCTGACTGAGCTACAGCTCCGTGTGTACATTCAGACCCTCTTTCTCCTAATTGGCTAACTGACTTTGATTGACAGCAACAGGAGCCAATGGCACCACGACTGTGTCTCAGCCAATCCTGAATGGCCGAGGGACTTGTAGACATCGCTGGACAGAGATTGGACTCAGGTAAGTATTAGTGGGTGTTGGGGAGGCTGCTTAACACAGAAGGCTTTTTACCTTAATGCATAGAATACATTAAGATAAAAAAAAAAAACCTGCCTTTACAGCTCTTTTCAATCAAGTTTTATTACTATCGGCTAAAACTATTTAAGAGGACCTAACTGCTGGTGTGTTACATGCTCGAGTGGTCTCCTTTATGATGCAATGGTAATATTTTACTGGATTACGTTACCTGACTATGGAAATTGAAAAGGTTTATGGGTACAAGAATTCCTTTGATATATCAGATGACTATGTTATCTGTGTTGGCTTATTGACTTCTTTATTGTGAATATTTTTGTATAAAGTTTTTTTTTGTACAAATCATGTACAAATCAGTTCCTTTAATTTAAACAACATATGTGTAAAAAATGTTTATTATTTATTCAAATGGTTAATGTCTGTACATCCATAGAAATTTTTCTGGATGATAAACCAGTAGAATGCATAAACTGTTAACACATTGGATGGTTAATAGGATACTTATGCTCAGTAGGGATCGACCCATTATCGGCAAGGCCGATATATCAAAGGCCAATATGCACTTTCCTGGATATATCGGAATCAGCCCCGAAGGTTACCGATAATGCCGATATTGTTGTGACGTCATTGCATATGTTGCGCCACGCGCCTCCGCGCACTAGGACAGCTCCTGCCTTCTCAGGCCATCTCCCTCAGTCTCGTCTGGAGTCGGGCAGTCTCGGGACAGTGTACAGTGCACACAGTTTGTTTAACACATACATACACCCATCCACAGCTGCCCGGTGCCAGCCAGCCAGCCACCCACACACCCACAGGCCTGTACCAGCCAGCCACAGGCCCTGCCTGTACCAGCTAGACAGCCACAGGCCCTGGGCCTGTACCAGCCAGCCACCCACCACACAGGGTGGCAGCCAGCCACCCACCCACCAAAGGGTGCCAGTGCCAGCCAGCCACCCACCACAGGGTGCCAGACAGCCACCCACCACAGGGTGCCAGCCAGCCAGCCACCCACCACAGGGTGCCAGCCAGCCACCCACCAAAGGGTGCCAGCCAGCCACCACAGGGTGCCAGCCAGCCAGCCAGCCACCCACCACAGGGTGCCAGCCAGGCACCAAAGGGTGCCAGCCAGCCACCCACCCACCCTAGGGTGACAGCCAGCCAGCCACCCACCCATCAAAGGGTTCAGTAACAGATTTGTGTCGAAAATTGTGTTTATTTTGCAAAACTTTAAATGTTCAAAATATCGGCCCATATTGGCTGATACCGATATGCAATGGCCAAAATATTGATATCGGTAACGAAAAACCGATATCGGTTGATCCCTAATGCTCAGTGCAGCTTGAATATACAATAAATAATAAAATCAATGTATATTCCTATAGAATATATAATATAATAATCCCACACTCATATATATATATAAACTCATATTTGCATGAAGTTCAGATTTATTCAAAACATGATTATAGTCCAAATTCTGTGCTCTCCTTCTCCCTCAATGATCGACCTCAGTGTCAAAACCAAACTACAAATAGAACACTTACCAGGTAAATATGACCCCTTATTACTAAGCAGGTAATATAAAGCAAGAAGTGATATCGCTAATGGCCACCAGGTACCACTCTCCTCTACCTAAGACTGAAATGTTTCCACTTCCTACGCTCCTCATAGCAGTTTTAACATTCCACATAGACAAAAAAAAAACACATTCTCCTTAGCTTAGTAAAGTACACAAAAAGAGCTTTCATTAGTATAAAATATTGCACTCCCATTAAAAGGGTTTTTTTTTTTTTTTTATACATCTATGTATAGAATTCTATTTTTGCCCACCCTGACCATTGTGCTTTTCCTCAGTAGCACTACTGAAAGGGAGAAAGGGTGAGGGGTTTCTTGTATGTTTATCTTTATATGTAAATTAAAAAAAAAAGGCTGAAGTCACCTGGTTTGGTACGGAAAATGTATTAATTTGATAAAGGTTTGAAATTAAAGAGTCTAGGAAGGGTATATTTTAGTGTGGATCATTTTATTATTATTTGGTGGGAGGAGGATGTATGCTACAAGCTTGGGAATAATAGGAATCACTTTTTATAACAGTTACAATTTTTTGGGGACCAGAAGAATATATTATGTTTGCTTATGTAATGTTTTACCATTCTTTTTTGGATGTTGTGTCTTTTATATTGAGTTGTATTTCATACTTTTTTTGTTGTATTTGTGTACTGAAAATATTCAATAAATGAAATATGAAAAAAGTTGTGTGAATCTTGCGTGATAACATTTATAAAAATACCCCTATGTATTCAAACCACAAAAACGTTTTTTATTTCATTTCCCAAAAATTGTAGAATTGTACTAAAAGAACTTGTAGTGACATCACTCTGTCATGCTTAGGAAACAGAGCTCAGCCCACTGGGGCTATTGGCCTGGCAATAGTTGCTACATACACTATATTGTCAAAAGTATTGGGATGCCTACCTTTACATGCACATGAACTTTATTGGCATCCTAGTCTTAGTCAAACGGGTTCAAGATTGAGTTGACCCACTCTTTGCAGCTAGAACAGCTTCAACTCTTCTGAATCTGGGAAGGCTCTTCACAAGGATTAGGAGTGTGTCTATGGGAATGTTTGACCATTCTTCCAGAAGTGCATTTGTGAGGTCAGGCACTGATGTTGGAAGGGAAGGCCTGGCTAGCATACTCCGTTCTAATTCATCCTAAAGGTGTTCTATTGGGTTGAGGTCAGGACTCTGTGAAGGCCAGTCAAGTTCCTCTGCCCCAAATTTGCTCATTCAGGTCTTTATGGACCTTGCTAATTGCACTGGTGTGCAGTCATATTGGAACAGGAAGGGGCCATCCCCAAACTGTTCCCACAAAGTTGGGAGCATGAAATTGTCCAAAATGTCTTGGTAGTTTGATGCCTTAGGAGTTTCCTTCACTGGAACTAAAGGGCCAAGCCCAACCCCTGAAACATAACTTCACACCATACCCCCCCCCCCCCCACCACCAAATGATTTGGACCAGTGCACAAACCAAGGTCCATAAAGACATGGATGAGTAAGTTTGGGGTGGAGAAACTTGACTGGCCTGACCTCAAGCCAATAGAACACCTTTGGGATGAATTAGAGTAGGGACTGCCACCTCGCAAAAGCACTTCTGGAAGAATGGTCAAACATTCCCATAGACATACTCCTAAGCCTTGTGGGCAGCCTTCCCAGAAGACTTGAAGCTGGTATAGCTGCAAAGGGTGGGCCAACTCAATATTGAACCCTACAAACTAAAACTGGGATGCCATTAAAGATAATGTGTAAAGGCAGGCGTCCCAATACATTTGACAATATAGTGTATATTGTATTGTTCTTTGCCACTGCTTCCCTGTCAGAAATATACTTCCCAAACATGTGCAATGATAACTTCTTATTTTAAGCTATATATCTAACCAAGGATGTTTGCGAAAGCTGAACTCATCTTATAAAGTGTCAATGGTTGGGACTGTCCCCTAGACTAATGGCTTCAGTGTAAAAAAGATAAAAAAAAGCGGCATGCAACAAGGTCAATCCCTTTAGATATATCTCCCATACTGCAACTTCCACCTGACCAAAAATTTTTTAGGTAATAAACCTCAGACAAAACATAACCGATCAAGATCACCCTAATAACTGCCCACGGCAGTGCCATTTGCTTGCTTGTTACCCCCGTATTCTACTCATATTTGTAAAATCAATATTGTACTAACACCTACTTGTACTCATTATTCAACAGATATTGGGATTATCTATCATTGTTTATTGCCTTCAATTTCATGTTTCAGTATTACATTGACCTTATTATTGTTATACATTCACATCTTGTACCATTGTACCTTTTTCTTTTTTCTGGTCAATAGAATTTGTTCCGAACAAATATTCTGAATAAAAAAAAATTATATATATATTGATCTTAATCCCAACCGCCACATATTTCCCTTGTAAAAACTGTTGTCATTATAGTTCTATCATTGTCAAAGAACATTTTCCGTTGAGAACTTCCCTATAAAACGCTGCCCTAACCTTTCCATGGAAACAGAAGACAATTTAATTTCACTTGCAAATAATTGTACTTGTAAAGGTAGAAAAACAACTCCAAAGGGCAGACTTTTAACATGTACTTCTATTTTTGTACAGTACCTTTATTACAGCAAATATAGACAATGTGTTTAAAGAATGAAATCTTATGCTTCCACAGTCCACTCTGTAAAAACCCTCATTTGGAAAGCAGCGCTGACAGAGAGAATTTCATTCACAGTTAGGTGCTGATATAATGTGATGTCTACAAGTCTGGTGTCAGATGATTCAGAAGACAAAAGTTCAGTGCTTGATCACTATTCTAAGCTTTGCGTCTGCAAGACCAGCCAACAAATTCCACAGACAGTTTCCAAACATATTTGGCACTTGCCATTAAGACACATATTGAAGATAAAATCAGCCTGTGTTTTGAAGACAGAGATGGAATCTCACATTGTTTGAATTGCATGTTTGAATTATTAAGTTGCGTAAATGTCTCGCCATGCACCCTAAATCAAGTATATACAATTAGCGCCACCTGTAAGTTGATACTTTTTAGCCAACTAACCTAATTAGAAAAAAATACAGTGACAATCCAAATACATTTGTATAAACTTTCAAAATCAACGTTTAACCACTTAAAGAGGTTGTAAACTCACATTTTTTTTTTTTTCACCCTGCAAGAGAAACACATAATGAGCGAGTATCATGCATCGCATACTAGCTCATTATGCAATACTTACCTTAGAACGAGCCCAGGCCGTGCCACCTGCTTATCCTGGATCGCGGCATCCGGCCATCCGATTGGCCGGAGCCGCGGTGACGTCACTCCCGCGCACGCGTGCGGGAGCTGACGGTCACGGCACGGAGCTCTGAAGGAACGGCACGGGCGGCCGTTCCTTCAGAGCGCATGCGCCAGTGACGTCACTGGCTGCATGTAAGGTAAATATCTCCTAAACGGTACATGTTTAGGAGATATTTACAGTAACTATAGGTAAGCATTATCATAGGCTTACCTATAGGTAAAAGTGTCAGAGGAGGGTTTACTTCCTCTTTAAAGCGGAGTTCCACCCAAAAGTGGAACTTCCATTTTAGGTAGGAATAACCCCCTGACATGCCACATTTGGCATGTCATTTTTTTGGGGGGGGGGGGGGGAGCGGGTACCTAGTTTTGACAGGTACCCACTCCCACTTCCGCTCGGAACACCGCGGCGCCCTGAACGGAAGTTCTCCTCTCCACCTCCCTCCCTGCAATCTTCTGGGACATGTCAGAGGTCCCAGAAGATTGCCGTCCAATCAAGACGCGCAGAGCGACTCACGCATGCGCAGTGGGTACCCGGCTGTGAAGCCGCAAACTGTCACAGCCAGGTGCCCACAGCAGTGATGCCGGCGCAGAGGGAGAGGATCGAGGCTTCGGGCGGCCGCATCGCTGGACCGTTGGACAGGTGAGTGAAATGGCTGGAACTCCGCTTTAAGGACCGGAAAGTTTTACCCCCTTCATTTTTTTGCGATACGGCACTGCGTTACTTTAACTGACAATTGTGCAGGTTTTGGGACGCTGTAACCAAATAACATTAATGTCCTTTTTCCCCCACAAATAAAGCTTTCTTTTGGTGGCATTTGATCACCTCTGTGATTTTTATTTTTTGCGCTATAAACAAAAAAATAGAGCGAAACAAAAAACCAAAACAATATTTTTTACTTTCTGCAATAAAACAATCCCAATAAAAAAAATTTAAAAACAAATTTTCTCATCATTTTAGTCCATTATGTATTCTGCTACATATTTTTGGTAAAAAAAATCCCAATAAGTGTATTTTGATAGGTTTGCACAAAAGTTATCGCATCTACAAACTAGGGGAAAGATTTCGTTTTTTTTTTTTTACTAGTAATGGTGACAATCAGTGATTTTTAGTAGGACTGCGACATTGCGGCGGACAGATCCGACACCTAACTGACACTTTTGACACTTTTGGGGGGACCAGTGACATTACTACAGTAATCAGTGCTAAAAATATGCACTGTTACTGTACTAATGACACTGGCAGGGAAAGGGTTAAAACCAGAAGCAATCAAAGGGTTAAGTGTGTCCCTAGGGGATGCTTTCTAACTGTGTGGGGGATGGACTTGCTGGATGAACACAGAGACCTGTGTTCCTAAATAGGAGGAATACAGAATCCCTGTGTTCATCACGGACCGTACAGCGGTCTGCCGTGTTTACATCAGCAGACCGCCGTTCTGTCTTCATGGGGAGCGACCGCCTGTGCTTGGTGGACATCGCATCTGCCGGACCCACTGATTGACTCCCCCCTGTGGCCAATCGACACGGGCGCCTCTGGAGCCATGTGCGCGCCCCCACTAGCTCGCTCACGAAGTGACGTACAGGTACGTTGTTTCACACAACAGAGCTGACCTGCCACAGTAAAAGTGCGGCGGCTGGTCGGCAAGGGGTTAACAAACATCAGATGATCATCTTCTATGGTAACAACTAATTAGTTGCCACTGTACACCTTTTAGTGATTCCACCACACTAAAGTGAACAATAATGGTAAGCGATATGGTGCAGCACTACTGTATAATAACACACTGCAATCTAGTGTTGACAAATCATTATGTGTCACAATAGATGAGCAAAAATTTTTATGAAAAATGAAATGAAAATAATTTTAGAGTCTCTTGTGTATAGTTATTCCACCGTCGTGCGCCTCTAAATTCTACTTGTACAAATAAACATGTGCCACCACAACCAGGTGAATTGTACGCTTACCTCACTCCTGCTAATCAAAGGCTTTTCATCACAACTCCCGCCAATCCCTCTGGAGTGAATGCCTTTCTTCCTTCCTTGAATCTAGGACTCCCTTCTGAACTAATATTCTTCACACAAACTACATGTAACATAAAGGCAACTGCCTAGTGCTCTCCGAATAAACAGTTTAAAAATGCAGTAAAAAACACTTATCGTACAAGAAGTATGTATTAAAAACAGCATGTCTCAATATCAGTTAGCTCACTACACCGCTCTGCTCTCGGTGGCTGCGTGACGTCACGGGCTGGGCTCCTCCCTCCTATAAGCGTGTCGCCATCTGAGTAGCTCTTTCAGTAGGAACTTCAGGACCAGGCCAAAAAAAAATAAAACATTTTGAAAAGAAAAAAAATAATATATTTTTTACATTCTGCTGTAAATCATACCCAATAAAAAAATGTAAAAAAAAAAAATTTCTTCACCAATTTAGGCCAACCCTTTATTCTGCTACATATTTTTGGTAAAAAAAAAAAAAAATGTAAGTGTATATTGATTGGTTTGCACAAAAGTTTTAGCGTCTACAAACTATGGGATATTTTCATGAAATATTTATAGATTATTATTTTTTTTACTAGTAATGGCGGTGATCAGCGGCTTATAGCGGGACTGTGACATTGCGGCAGACAAATTGGACACAAAGTGACATTTTAACACTTTTTTGGGGACCAGTGACACGAATACAGTGATCAGTGCTAAAAATATGCGCTGTCACTATACTAATGACACTAGCAGGGAAGGGGTTAACATCAGGGGCAATCAAAGGGTTAAATGTGTCCCTAGGGGGTGCTTTCTATCTGTGTGGGGGTGCTTGTACTGTAAGAAGACAGAGTTTCGTGTTCCTGCTTAGCAGTAACACAAAATCTGTCTTCTCCTGTCACAGAATGGCGATATGCTTTGTTTACTTAGGCAGGCTATCATTCTGTCTGCCTCAGGAATGATCGGACCCGCTGATTGGCTCCCACTGTGTCCAAACACAGCAGGTCGCTAGCGGTGCACGTGCGCGCTCCAGAAAAGAAAAAAATAATGTACAGGTACATGATAGTGCACTAAAGGGCCTCCCTGCTGTGGTATATGTACATGGGGGGGGGGGGGGGATCCTTATCCACTTCCCCTTAGGTGGACGTCATATGACGTCCTGGGCTTTAAGTGGGGATGTATGAATGATGCCTTCGGCTGCAGGCATCATTCAGATATCATTTTGTTCTCCTGGCAATTACCTTCACCAGAAGAACAATCATAGTGGCTGAACAGCCTCTTGATCATTCTTACAGGCAGCGGGAGGGGATACCACTCCTCCCACCGCCCTCCGGTGCTTTTACCGGCTCGCCCGTGCGATTGGCGAGCCGAAGACGGAATCGGCTGCTGGCAGAAGTGTACCATAGAGACTGCGAGGACCGGATGGTCCCCGGCAGTCTCTGTGACTCTCAGAGGCCCAGCAGTTTCAATACTGCACTGATCTCGGCATTCAGCTGAGATCGTTTATTTATTTATTTATTTTCAGGCTTTCTAGCCTGTAGGAGGGATCTGAGGTCTTAATGACCCCAGATCTCCCCATAAAGAGGACCTGTCACTCACTATTCCTTTTACAAGGGATGTTTACATTCCTTGTAATAGGAATAAAAGTGATAAAGAAAAAAAAAAAAATTAAAGGGAAAGTGTAAAAAAAAAAAAAAAAATTAAAGTGCCCCTGTCCCCGCGTGCTCGCACGCAGAAGCGAACGCATGCATACGTCGCAGCCACATATGTAAACCACATTCAATCTATACATGTGAGGTATCGCTGCGAACGTTAGAGTGAGAGCAACAATTATAGTCCAAGACCTCCACTCTAAACTGGAAACCTGTAAAAATTTTTAAATCGTCACCTATAGAGATTTGTAAGTACCGAAGTTTGGCATCATTCCACGAGTGTGCGCAATTTTAAAGTGTGACGTTAGGTATCTATTTATTCGGCGTAACATCATCTTTCACATTGTACAAAAAAATTGGGCTAACTTTAGTGCTTTGTTTTTTTTAATTCACAAAACAGTTTTTTTCCCCCAAAAAATGCGTTTGAACAATTTCTGCGCAAATACCGTGTGACATAAAAAGTTGCAATGACCGCCATTTTATTCCCTAGGGATTCTGCTAATATATATATATATATATATATATATATATATATATATATATATATATATATATATATATATATATATATATATATATATAAATTGTGATGGTGTTCACCATCACTGGAATTTAAGGACAGATGGGTGAGGGGTTGAATTGCGTCATTTCTGTCAGCAAGGTCAATTGTTCCCTTTGCCATGAGGTTTCTGAGCAGGAAGCCCTCTCCCAATATGGTCATCCCAGGAAGTTCTGAGGAGCCGGACTGTCTGGGGTGGCTCCCCATTCAACTATTGTCAGGTGGGCTAATGCTAATGAGCAAAGTTATCTGACCAATCACTACTGACTCATTTTCAAGCCCTCATTTGCATTGGTCAAAGCTATCTGACCAATCCCTGTTGACTCATTTCAAGCCCTCATTTGCATGGATATTCCACTTTCTGTATAAAGTGTGCTGTGTTCTTCCAATAAATTGTCTTCCTGCTTGAACTTACATACAGCCTGCTTGGTGTTTGTTCTAATGGATTCCGAACGGCACATAGCTGTAGTTCGGATCCCGGATCCTTGGTTGACCGAACCATCAGACGATGCGATCTGCAAGCTGACTGACTAGAAACAGAGGAGTGTCGGGAGAGCGGACAGGGCGAGCAAGGGTCTCGTCACATTGGTTGGCAGCGGTGGGATTTGCTCTCCAGTTACCGGGACACTCCAAACCACCAGAGTCAATGACCAGCTATGCAGCATGCAGGAGAGCCACGCTGAAAGACTTACTTGAGAGCCGCGGAGGGACCGGTGGGACAAAGAACAAGGGCACCCTGATCAGTGAGCTAGCCAAGATGGATCAGAGGGATGGTGATGCAGGACCCCGGTCAGTTGAAGACTTTTTTCAGCAACGAGTTCGGAAGCGGTTGGCATTATATGGTGCTAACCCATCAGAGACCGCCATACAGAATGCCATTAGAGACATCCAGCTGCAGGATGAGCGACAAGAGAAAGAACGAGAGCGACAAGAGAGGGAACGAGAGCGGCAACATGAGCAGAAAATGGCAGAAATACGTCAATCGGAGAAAACGCCTAAAAATGCAGCGACTGTCCGTAAGTTGCCCTTTCAGGCGTTCAAACTATTTAAGGAAGGAGAGGAGGAAATTGACGCATTCCTGCAGGACTTTGAGAGACTATGCCAGATACATGAAGTACTGTCCCAAGATTGGGTCGTTTTACTGGCGAGTAATTTAACTGGCAGAGCAGCGGATGCATTTCGGGCCCTGGAGGACGAAGACGCTAAAGACTACGACCGGGTAAAAGAAGCTTTGCTAGCCCGATTTGCCATTACACCCGAAGCCAGCCGGATTAAGTTTCGAGAATCCCGGAAACAAACCAACACAACATACGTGGAGTGGGCACATCATATGCAGCGGAACCTTAAGAGCTGGTTCCAGGGAAGCCACGCTCATACCATAGAGGACATCACCCAGCTAGTACTATTAGAACAGTTTTTTAACCACACCCCTCCGGTAGTACGGGATTGGGTGCGAGATAAACAACCACAGACGGTACAACAAGCGGCTACTCTGGCCGATGAATATCTGGACTCTCGAAGGTCAGGCGAAAATGAGCGCTATCCACTATCTCGGCCCAGTTTACCAGCCTCTAAGCTGACTTCAGTACCTCCGTGGTCTGCCTCGAGACCCCCAGCCCGACCCAACCCTCCTACCGGACCTAAGTGCTATACCTGTAACCAAACTGGTCATCTGCAACGACATTGCCCTAGCCAATCCACGAGGTATCGAGAGACTAATCATCCATCCAGACCAGCGGCTCATTGCTACCAGAATGAGCCCATCCATCGAGATGTTCAGGAAGAGTGCGGTGAACTTTTCTAAGCGGATCCTGTCCAAGCTGCTGCCGGAGATAATCGGCAGCACCATCGCCAGGCAGTATGGGTTAATGGGCAGCCGGCCCAGGGACTCCGCGATTCCGGGGCTACTATTACCCTCATCCAGCCTCACATGATTCCCCAGTCAGCCCGGACCGGCCAGACTGTTGCAGTCAGGGTAGCAGGGGGCCAGATGCTACGTTTATCCACCGCCCAAGTCCTCTTGGATTGGGGCTCAGGGGAGCGATATGTGCGAGTGGGATTGCTACGCGAGTTACCCGCAGAAGTACTTTTGGGAAACGATTTGGGCCATTTAACTTCCTCTTATGCCCCAGAGGCCACCATGGCCGGGACCACCAGACGTCACAGCCACAGTCGCTCTCCCATGTCAAATCAAAGGCGGCATATAGGAAGTAGAGTACGTCCGGTAAATCCTGATCCTAACTGCTGTTTGGGCGTGTTTGGTCTAAGTCGTTACACAACGGAGCGAGATCTAAGAGAAGTATTTTCAACATATGGTCCAATGGCTGATGTATCCATTGTGTATGATCGGCAGTCTCGGCGTTCCAGGGGTTTCGCGTTTGTCTGCTTTGAAAATGTTGAAGACGCAAAGGAGGCAAAAGAACATGCAAATGGCATGGAACTTGATGGAAGACACATACGTGTAGATTTCTCAATTACACAAAGGCCCCACACCCCTACACCAGGAATATACATGGGAATGTGGATGGGTTATCCCGGCAGACAGACCTAGAACCTTAAGACTACTTTTCCAACATCCTCGAGTTGACCCGTTCGGGGTCCCACTGTGGCTGTTGGACTGTTTACCCGGGGAAAGATATGTGATGGTGTTCACCATCACTGGAATTTAAGGACAGATGGGTGAGGGGGTTGAATTGCGTCATTTCTGTCAGCAAGGTCAATTGTTCCCTTTGCCATGAGGTTTCTGAGCAGGAAGCCCTCTCCCAATATGGTCATCCCAGGAAGTTCTGAGGAGCCGGACTGTCTGGGGTGGCTCCCCATTCAACTATTGTCAGGTGGGCTAATGCTAATGACCACACCTGTTGTCTGCTAAGGGAGGTATGACACAGAGTAATGTGTATTCAGGGCTCGTTAGACAACCATTGTTCTGTGTCTGACTATTGTGTACATTGATTGCCCCCTGGGGCTTCTGTCTCCTTGCATTGGTCAAAGTTATCTGACCAATCACTACTGACTCATTTTCAAGCCCTCATTTGCATTGGTCAAAGCTATCTGACCAATCCCTGTTGACTCATTTCAAGCCCTCATTTGCATGGATATTCCACTTTCTGTATAAAGTGTGCTGTGTTCTTCCAATAAATTGTCTTCCTGCTTGAACTTACATACAGCCTGCTTGGTGTTTGTTCTAATGGATTCCGAACGGCACATAGCTGTAGTTCGGATCCCGGATCCTTGGTTGACCGAACCATCAGACGATGCGATCTGCAAGCTGACTGACTAGAAACAGAGGAGTGTCGGGAGAGCGGACAGGGCGAGCAAGGGTCTCGTCACATATATAATGTATGGGGGTTCAGAGTAATTTTCGAGCAAAAAAAATGATTATTTTTACATGTAGGAGCGGAGTGTCAGAAATCACCCAGTATTGAAGTGGTTAAGCTGTTAAACAGAATCTGTGCCTAGTCACTGTATAAACTACACACATACTGTATACCCCAGGCCTTATACCCACAAAATACTCTGACCTACTATTTCACAAGGGACAATCTCACAGATGCACATAAACTTCAGAACGAAGGGTCATTTTTAAATATTTAAACCTTTTCATTTCATATGCTTTTCTGCACATAGAAAGATCACTTTGCTTGTCTAAGCCTACCTTAAAGAACTTCATAAAAACCAGAAACTGTTGGGACAATGAACACTTTGGTCAGAACTATGTAATGTACAACCAATGTATAGAGTGCAGGGGTCAGGAGTAACATACAAAACAGCATATAGAGTTCAGCAGTCAGGATGAGCCTACCTGTTCACATCAGATTCCCCCCCTTACATCAAGATTCCCCATCGGAGTCCCCCCTCAGACATAGTCTTTTAAATTCAACACTTCACTTCTGTGCATTTGTTTTCTTGGCTACTCTTACAAGAAGAGGGAGAAGAGAGCTGATTGAGTTTCAAGTACGCCCCTGTATCTACATGAAGAGGCTGCACCTGGGGCATATGTACCGTCTGCCTCCTTCTTGTCCCAACCCTGGGAGAAGAAGTTCAGTGGCTTGGTACAGCTTTAGGGGTGAAATCATGGGGCCCTGTACAGCCTACCTGGCAGGGCCCTTCTCTTGGGCACCCAAAAGGAGAATTATGAGGTGGTGTGTGGGTATGGCAAGACTGTGGTTAAACAATTGGAGAGGCTTAAAGCTTAAGCCTAAATACAGGGAGCACGGATTAGAAGTATGTAATAGACATATTGCAAGTGTCAGGTGTATGCTTTTTTAGCAAGTACATAAAATACAGATTGATCTTGCCAAAAAAATGCACTGTCCTTGTCACTTCCCGAAAGCTGAACTGGAAGCATAATTCAATGCTACTTGTATAGAGAGGCAGGGCTCATGAGTGGGTAACACAAAGTGCAGCGGTCAGGAATGTGTACTGCAAAGAGTGCAGGGGTCAGGAGTGCGTAAATCACAAAATGCACAGTCATCTACTTGATTATGAAGGGTTGGCACTTGCAGACAGATAATGTTGCTCTCTTTAAATCGTCATTTACACTGACGGCCAAGGGGTGGTAAAAACAGATGGCTCAGGTGCAGTTTTTCTGCCCCCTGGTCTTGTACCTACAGATTAAAATACAGCTGTAGAAGGCTGTTTTTAGGCAGGTTGCCTACAGTTAACTAGCTAGAGTGCTGCCCCAGTCAGGAAAGGATTACGGTTACCAGGTTTTTCTCCTGGCTAGCATTTTGGGTTGGACTCACTGGTCCTGTAACATATAAAGAGGGGCATGGGTCTGGACATTACTCAAACTACTTTTTTATGGCTGCTAGCCTTGTCATTGCTCTTGGCCTAGAGCCTGTGTCTCAGGACCTGGGACTGTTGGGGCCTGCAGTCCACCCTGAAGAACACTGGCTGCTAGAGCACCAAATTAATTAGACTTTCACCTGGACAGAGGTTCAACATGTCCCTCCTAAATGCAGCAAGTTTCAGTGAAGGTGTACATTGACATGGGAACAAGAGAGCTAACTGGAGTTCAGGTCATCTCTAAGTTGGAGGTCCGCCTTACAGTCAAGGTATCCCTGAAAGCTTGCCCTGGGCATTGATGGATGCGACACAAGCAAAGGAGAGTGACCTCAGACTAGGTGCCCAGAGGAAGCCCAGGGTTAGCCCTCCTGGTATCAGCCCAACAACATGGCCCCCTAATTCCAGCTATGGAGAAGCCCCCCCCCCCACCCTGGCTCGCATGTTCACATGGTGCAGCAAATTTAACGTGACAAATTTAACGTGGTATACTGAGTTGACAGGCGGCATTGCCTGTGAAACCTAGCCATTCAAGTCAATGGGGCTGTGCTGCAATTGTGAGCAAAAAACTCTTGGTTTGCAGTTGTGGCGCATTATCCCCATTATAAACCATTGTTTGGAAAAAAAAAAAAAAAACACACACAGGCATTCGGGATGTGGCAAGATTGTAAAATCAATATATAGCGGATTGCTTTTCAGAGCATTGCTAGTGTGAACCCAGCCTGTCATTGTAATTCCACCCATATTGCTGTCCTTTTAACATGGTGACAGTAAGCTGACACCTATGCTGCACAGATGTAAAGTTACTTTCACCCTGTTAAAAGGACAGCAATATGGGTGGAACTACAATGCCTTCTTACTGAAAGGGGGATGGCACAGGCTATGTTCTGCATAGGCACTTCTAGCAGATCCCTAATTATTGGTGGGGAAAGACACTCTTATACCCGCTGCTCCTTCACCTCAATCACTGCAGGTGTTGCACCAACAAAACACTTAACTGCGGTGATAGACAGAGCACTCTGTGTACTGTACCTATTAGCTGAGGAGACAGTAGGAGGTAGTGCAGCCCACCTCCTGCTACCTCCTTAGCCAATGGGTAGCTGAAGTCCTCTCAAGTCCCACCCTTTGACATCAACCGGGATCTCCCAATTCCCAGCCGGCTTGTTTACTATGTTGGCGTGTTGAGAGTGGGAGGGCATGTATTTTATTTAACCATTTCATAATAAAGAGAGATAGCAGCAGACTTATTTACAGTTTCCTTGCTGCCTTCCCCCCTTCACAGACCTTATGGGAGTTAGGACCTGAGCTCAGGTGGGGGGCTGATGACTTTGGAGGGGCACAACTGAAATCTGAGGGGGTGCAGCCCACCCCAGCACTCCCCCCAGATCCGGCCATGCTGGTGACCAGTAGAAGATATATTATTACATTATAATTATTTTTATCCTTTAAAAATAACAAACATGTTATACTTACCTGCTCTGTGAAATGGTTTTGCACAGAGCCGCCCAGACCCTCCTCTTCTTTGGTCCCTCGCCGGCGCTCCTGACCCCTCCCTCCTGTCAAGTGCTCCCACAGCAAGCAGCTTGCAATGGGGGCACCTGAGCTGAACTGCTGCTCTGTGTGTCTATTCAGACACTGAGTCGTGGTTTGGCCCTGTCCCCTCTCTCTCCTTTTTGGCTAACTGACTTGATTGACAGCAGCGGGAGCCAATGACAATGCTGCTGTGTCTCAGCTAATCAGGAGGGAGAGTCCCGGATGGCCGAGACACTCGTGCAACATCGCTGGATCAAGATGGGGCTCAGGTAAGTATTAGAGGGTCTAACGTGGGAACGTGGGGTAACGTAGTTCTGGCACCTAAAGCACTGACTGTCTGAAATGGCAAGGGGTGCTGGGGTGTGCTGCAGGGTCTATTGATGCTGGTGCTGGGGGATAAATTCTAGCTGGAGGGGAACTATTTTTGCAGGGGGAGGTCTACTGTTGCTAAGGGGGGGGGTCTTATATTGTTGGGGGTCAGTTATTGCTTAGAGAGATCTTCTGTTGGGGGAGGGGTCTATTAATGATGGCTGTGGGGAGATCTGTTGTTGCTGCCGGGGGGGGGGGGGTATATTGTTGCTGTGGGGGGGGGGGGGGGGGTGAGGGTTTTTTTTTTCAGGGGTTCCATTGTTGGGGGGGGGGGGGTTATATTTTTGCTGGAGGGGGCTCTATTGTTACAAGCTTCAGGGGATCTATTTTATTGCTTTTCATGTTGTTATTAACAAATTCCATACATATTATTTATCACCACTAAATTATACTTGGTTCTGTATTGTCTAAACGGGCAGTAATAGGAGGTGGGTAGGGGGTGGAACCAATGAACGGATATCAGAGGTGGGTAGAGGCAGAGAAAAGGGGTTACTCGGTAAGGAGGAGTTCCTGCACCTATTTTCTGGGACAAAAGCCCTGGTCCCAGTTGTACTAAATGTGGACAGACCCCAGAAGGATTTATATACATTATTTAGAGATGTCCTAGATTGGTAATACTATATTGTAAAAAGAGGTTATTCAATATATTATTGCTTTTAAAAAAAAAAAAAAAAATGTTGCATAAACCAAGTTAGTCTGAGATTGTGGTTTAGTAGAATATTGTTTCTTACTAGAAGATGTATTTCTCCACATCCTCTGACAGTGGTAGTTTGCATACCAGCAGTCAATTTAAATTTGAAATTATCACAGTATACTTTTCATTACAGAAGAACCCTCAACAAATTTCAAAGGATTACAGAAAAAAACTATCTTTTTTTTTTTTTTTTTCTGAATCAGAGGGTCAAATAGATAAGAATGTGTAATGTTTTTGAATATGTGAGGTTGGGTATAGTCTGGTAGTTTTTGTTTTATTGATGAGGTTAGTTCTGTATTGTGATGTTTTACTATTGTATATGGGTTTGTTGGTAAAAAAAAAAAAAAAAACATATGGAATAATAAAATAAGACAAACATTTAGCCTAAAGCACAGAGGTGAAGTTTTTAAGGCATCAGGAACTATTAAAAAACAAATGCCCGGGCTTAATCTATGCAACACAGACAAATCCAGCTTCTAGTTCTGTGCGCAATTTTGTTTTGTCTTCAATATTACCTGTAAACAGAGTCTGCTTTAGTGAACCATGAATTCTACATATGGAAATAGGTAGGCATGCAGATCAAGATCAAACTTTGAAAACATTATAATAACCTTTTGTAACAAGTACAGAAAATAGCTGTTGATCTTGTCAGAAATACAGTGTCATGGTCACTTCCTGTGAGCTGAATTGAAAGTACAAACATCCTATTTTCCTTCTGTAGCCTTCTTTTAGGCAGGGCTACAAGAAATGACCCTCCCCAAACAGAATATGGCACTAAACCTGTAGGTAAATAATAAACCAGTTAAGTAGAAGAGTGGGTTTGATAAAGTTGGCAGTGCCTAAAATCTTGCTGACCGCCTCACTGTAAATGTACGTCATTACTTTGACGTTAAATACCAGGGTTACGGCAGCAGCTAGCTGCCATAACCCCAATATCTTTTTTCAGTCAGGCGGCCGGCTTTCAGATAAAAGTGGTCCCAGAGGTGAATGCTCTGTGAGATCACTTCAGGTCCCCCCTCCAGCCTCTTCCAGGTCAATTCCGAGCTTACTAGAGCCGTCAGTAAGCTTGGAACCGGCAAGAAAGCCCCACTCGTCTCTATGCCCTTGGAAGACCTGGGCAACCTCCGATGTCACTTCCTGGGGCAGATTGACAGGATTTTTTTTTCCTTAACAGCTTCAATATAGGGCACTTTCACCCCCTTCCTGCCCAGGCCAATTTTCAGCTTTCAGCGCTGTCACACTTTGAATGACATTTGCGCGGTCATGCAACGCTGTACCCAAATGAGATTTTTAGCATTTTTTTTCACACAAATAGAACTTTCTTTTGGTGATATTTATTCACTATTTAAGTTTTTCGTAGTTTGCCTGAAAATTTTGTAAATAAGTAGTGTTTCTCCTTCACTGATATGCGCCGATGAGGCGGCACTGATGGGCACTGGTAGGCTGCACTGATGGGCACTGATGAGGTGGCACTGATGAGGTGGCACTGATGAGAAGGCACTAATATGCAACACTGATGGGCACTGATAGGTGTCACTGATTTGCAAACTGATGAGTACTGATAGGCGGCACTGATAGGCACTAATGGGCACTGATAGGCCGCATTGATAGGCGGCACTGATGGGCAGCACTGATGAGCAGGCACTGGTGGGCACTGAAAGGAAGCACTGATTGGTGTCACTGATGGGCACTGATTGGAGTCACTGATGAGCACAGACTGGCATCACTTGCTGGGCACTGTTGCGGATGCACTGTAATCAGGGCACTGATGATCAGTGCCCTGATTACCTGCACAGTCTCCCCTGCCATTGATCAGCTCTCCTCGCCTCACACTCTGTCAGTGTGAGGAGAGGAAAGCCAATAAATGGAACTTACGCACTTCTGGCTGTGATTGGACACAGCTGATCACATATGTAAAAAGCCACATCATTCCTCAGACACTTCACCCCTGCGTTTACCATGCTGGGAGTCAGAGAGGTGACACTGGGGCGGCGTTGTATGACGCTGTCCCAGAACGAGAGGAGATCCCTCCCGCTATCATTTCCCTATACAGCAGGCGGAAGGTGGTTAAAGTCAAAATTCATTTTTGCTTTTAAATGAGAGGACCTATCATGCTTATTTCTATTACAAGGGATGTTTACATTCCTTGTAATAGGATTAAAAGTGATTAAAAAAAAAATAATTAAAAGGACAGTGTAAAATAAATAAATAAGAAAAAAAAAAAAAAAGAAGTAAACCGCCCCATCCCTCCGACCTTGCTTGCAGAAGCGAACACATACGTATGTTGCGCTCCCATATGTAAACGGTGTTCAAACCACACGTGAGGTATCACTGTGATCATTAAAGCAAGAGCAAGATTTCTAAATAATCCTCTGTAACTTTCAACAGGTAACCTGTAAACATTTTTTTAAAGCTTCGCCTAAGGAGATTTTTAAGTACCATAGTTTGTCGCCATTCCACGAGCGTGTGCAATTTTACAGCATGACATGTTGGGAATATTTTTACATCATCTTCCACATTATACAAAAAATTGTTATTAATTAAAAATTGCGTTTGAAAGACCGCTGTGCAAATACAGTGTGACAAAAAGGAGGAAGAACCACAAATAGGACAAATACCTGAGAGAGATTAGAGGAGCAGAGACAGATGGGGTACACAGGAACATGACAAGGCAAGGGGATGCATCCAGTGGTGGGATTCAGCCGGTTCGCACCGGTTCCATAGAACCGGTTGCTAACTTTCTGCAAGTACGCAGAACCGGCTGAATCCCTCTGCGCGTCTGAGGAAGCGCAGGACAATTGAATGTCCCGCGCTCGGACAGACGTGGCGGCCGGGGGGCGGAGCAGTGCGCTCCTCCCCGCCCATTCTGTGACAATAGCGAATGAGAATTAGCTATTGTCACATGATCCTCCTCCTGGCCAATCAGGGAGCGGGTCCTCCCGCTTCCTGATTGGCTGAAAGGCAAACACCGTGCCATTGGACGAGGAGGAGGCGCCGCGGGAGGACTCGGAGACGCGGGGAGCCGACTGCGAGACCGTCCATGAGGTAAGTGCATGGGTCTCGCGGGGGGGGATCGCTGGCACTCTGCAATTGGGGGCAATACTCTGGCTGGCGCTCTGCAATTTGGGGCAATACTCTGGCTGGCACTCTGCAATTTGGGGCAATGCTGTGGCTGGCGCTCTGCAATTTGGGGCAATGCTGTGGCTGGCGCTCTGCAATTTGGGGCAATGCTGTGGCTGGCGCTCTGCAATTTGGGGCAATACTCTGGCTGGCACTCTGCAATTGGGGGCACTGCTGTGGCTGGCGCTCTGCAATTGGGGGCAATGCTGTGGCTGGCGCTCTGCAATTTGGGGCAATGTTGTGGCTGGCACTCTGCAATTTGGGGCAATGTTGTGGCTGGCACTCTGCAATTGGGGGCAATGCTGGGGCTGGCACTCTGCAATTGGGGGCAATGTTGTGGCTGGCACTCTGCAATTGGGGGCAATGTTGTGGCTGGCGCTCTGCAATTGGGGGCAATACTCTGGCTGGCACTCTGCAATTTGGGGCAATGCTGTGGCTGGCGCTCTGCAATTTGGGGCAATGTTGTGGCTGGCACTCTGCAATTGGGGGCAATGCTGGGGCTGGCACTCTGCAATTGGGGGCAATGCTGTGGCTGGCGCTCTGCAATTTGGGGCAATGCTGTGGCTGGCGCTCTGCAATTTGGGGCAATGTTGGGGCTGGCACTCTGCAATTGGGGGCAATGCTGTGGCTGGCGCTCTGCAATTGGGGGCAATACTCTGGCTGGCACTCTGCAATCATTAGGGGCAATGCTGTGGCTGGCACTCTGCAATCATTGGGGGCAATGCTGTGGCTGGCACTCTGCAATCATTGGGGGCAATGCTGTGGCTGGCACTCTGCAATCATTGGGGGCAATGCTGTGGTCACTGTGCATTGAAAGGGGGGCACGCTGGTCTCTCTGCATTGAAAGGGGGGCACGCTGGTCACTGTGCATTGAAAGGGGGGCACGCAGCGCTGGTCACTGTGCATTAAAAGGGGGCATGCTGGTCACTGGTCATTGAAAGGGGGCACGCTGGTCTCTCTGCATTGAAAGGGGGGCACGCTGGTCACTGTGCATTAAAGGGGGCATGTACACTGGTCACTGCATTGAAAGGGGCACGCTGGTCTCTCTGCATTGAAAGGGGGGCACGCTGGTCACTGTGCATTAAAGGGGGCATGTACACTGGTCACTGTGCATTGAAAGGGGGCATGGACACTGGTCACTGCATTGAAAGGGGGCACGCTGGTCTCTCTGCATTGAAAGGGGGCACTCTGGTCACTGTGCATTGAAGGGGGCATGTACACTGGTCACTGTGCATTGAAAGGGGGGCACGCTGGTCACTGTGCATTGAAAGGGGGGCACGCTGGTCTCTCTGCATTGAAAGGGGGGCACGCTGGTCTCTCTGCATTGAAAGGGGGGCACGCTGGTCTCTCTGCATTGAAAGGGGGGCACGCTGGTCTCTCTGCATTGAAAGGGGGCACGCTGGTCATTCTGCTGGGAAAGTCGGAACTGGTTACTAAAATTTTTGAATCCCACCACTGGATGCATCCCAGTGGAGGATACTACAAGAATGACATCATATGAGATTGTGAGAATAAGTGCCCCAAGGAAGAAAAGGGAAAATCTTATGAGAATCATATATTTGTCATCAGTTACCCTTAAAAAACATCATATAAAGTTACTGGAAAGAGGTTTACCCTTTGTATCAGTATCTGATTGTGTCCTTTTTGATTTGATTAAAGGACTGAACCTTTTCGCCAGGAAACTTGGCCTAAATAAAGAGAATGCTAAAAATTAAGGTGGAAAGAAAAATGGTTTAACAACTGAAGAGATTTCATTGGTAATACTGTTGAAATCCATACAGAAGGAAGAGGTGGGTCAAGATCCTGACATTTTGGGCCTTTTCACTAATCTTAAGTGTAAGGGCTCATTTACACTTGCTTTTACTTTAACACACATTAAAGTGCCTACCGCTTCAACATGCTTTTTTTTTTATGAGTTTTTGATGCTTCTGTTATTATTTTTGAAGCTTTAATGAAGCTTGGCAAATGTCAGGTGCATGTTGATTTTCTGTTTGTTTTAAAGGGGCCAAGTAGAACCCCGGCTCAGTAGTACCCCCAGCTTATGTGTACCCTCGTTCAGCAGATCCGCAGCTTAAAAATATCCTCATTCAGCAGACACCCTGCTCAGTTGTACCCCCAGCTGTGCTGATGCCCCACTCAGTAGTGCCCCCAGCTTTGCTGATCCTCTGGTTTGCTGATCCTGTTCTCTCTCTGGTCCTTGCTCACCTCCTAATACATTGCTCCCGCACTGCTCACCATGGGTGACATCTGCAACTTTTGCTTGTTCTGGTCTCCCAGTTCTGCTGATCCTCATCCTGGGATGTCTCATACCTGCAGTAACTCCAAAACAAAGCAGGGCTAAGGCTGAATAAAAGCCCCTCAAAAGCTGCAGGTGCTGTAAAAGACAATTGTCATAGACTTCTGTGGAGGCTTTGGAGATGCTTTGAAGCACCAAGAAAGTGAAATAGGGTATATTTTTGAAGCAAAGCAAACTTATGTGAACAGGACTGTAATCGAACCCTTTTATTTAGTGACTAGTGCTTTGATTGGCATTCAGAGTGCTTTAAAAAAGTGTGTCCAATACCACATTTTGAATCAAGTGTAAACGAGCCCTAAAAAGAAGACTACACTCCATTTGCAGGATACCCCGACATACACTTGTTTGTGAAAATGATGGAAGTGGAGTTGCAAAGTCTGCATGATAGAAAATAAATACACCCCAAGTCTAATTTGAAAAATAAAAAAAGAGAGAGCATTGCATGATTTAGAATGGCGATGGTGATAAAACCAGCAGACAATGGAGCTAACCTAGTCATATTTCATAATACATCTGCAATTGCTGCAGAATATGGAAAATTATTGTACGTAGGGGAGGATCCAAACAAGCAGTATGTACTGGAGTTGGAGGCTATTTGGAAGGGAGCCTTGGAGGATAAGTTGATATCTAAAGATACATTTAAATTTCTCCTAAAGAAGAACACCCCAATCACCACATTCTATGCACTCCCGAAGGTGCATAAAAACAAATTGTCACCTCCAGAACCACTAATGGTCCCTGGAAATGGAAACCTACAAGAAAACATCAGTGCCTATGTGAATACAATACTGAGATCACATGTGAAAATTCTCCCATCATATATACTGTAGCAGACTCTAGAAATGTTGTCAAGCGATTGAGTAACTTGCCATTGGTGAAGAGACACTATTGGCAAGCTTGGATGTTGAGACTTTGTATATGAATATAGACCATAACTTGGGACTGGCAGCCTGTAAGCACTTTTTAGGAAAATAAAACTTTCAGAGAAATTCAGAATTTGTTCTAAAATTACTGTCTTTTGTGTTAAACACACCTACTTTATATTCAATGAGACCAACAAAGAAAAGGCACAGAAAAAGGTACATGTTGTGTACCCCCCTTTGCAAATCTATCCCTGGAAGGGTAGGTGGAACCGTGGAAAGGTTATTTTTGAGGAAGATTTGAGTGAATATTCATCTCAGAAGTTTAGTGAGTTTGTCAGAGTACTCAATGATAATCAAATAGGAATGTTCTTTACAAGTGACATTCAGGAGAATAGTTTGGATTTCCTGGATCTAACAACCAATAGGGAGGAAAACAGGATGTTACAGATAAAAATCTTTCGGAAACCAACTACAACAAACACCTTTTTGCACTGTAAGTATCATCACCTAATAACCTTGAAAAAAAGGATCCCTGTTTTTACGAGCAAGAACAAATTGCTATATGGAAAAGAAGTTTGAAAATTAATGGAATATCCTTTGGAATAGATTTAAAGCAAGTGGGTACCCAGAAAAAGTTTGCGCCTTATATAGGGCAAAATATAAGAAACAAGATTGCTTGCTAGTGGGAACCACTAATATGGGTCAGAAAGATTTGATCCGGATAATTGGAAACTACTTGATCACAGTCAAATAAAATGTATGCAATCTTTCAGAAATTTTGGCTAATCCTACTATAGGATAAAGACCTCAATCAGTGTTTAGCTGAAAGACCAATTATCAGGAGTAAAGACCTTCGGTACGGATTGGTACATAGCCATTTGGGAAAAATGCAGAATACCAAGGTGATTGTATGTGATAGAAGCTGGTTACCTGATCCACCAATAAGATCACATAAATGTGGTCACTGTAAGGCATGCAAGTACATGCCTACAGTGAAGGACTTTGAGAAACCTGAGGGTAAAGAGATGGTAAGAATTAAAAAAAATCTTGAACTGTAGCTCATTGGGAGTAGTATATGTGGCTAAATGCCCATGCAATCTCTTATATGTGGGGCAGCCTATTAGACCACTGAGAAGGAGGATTTTTGAACATATTGGGGATGTTGCTCTTAAAAAGAATAAACTCACCCCATATAATATGTTGGAGTATCATGCTGGTAATAAAGATATAATACTGCGCTAAATAAACAAACCCTATATCAACAGAAAAAAAGCAGCTTGCACCAATCCTGAAATGTGGATATAAATAAGCTTAAAATAACATGCAGCGCTTTTGATATTAAAATCCACAAAAAATCAATTGGGGAGTAAAAGTTCATAAAAAGTCCACACACATATGAATGAATGGGGAATCCCAGGTACAGACAGAGTAAAAGTTGTAATTTGTGAATCCAGAAGCCACCACCAGCAAACACCAGGTGTCCAAGCCTCTTACCGGATCTGACAGACCCCCATTACAGAGATCAGTCAAGCATGCCCAATAAACAATCACTCATGTGGAGCCGATCCCAGATCCAAACATCTTCCAAATCAGGCTGCCCAGTCTCAGTGAATGACAGACCTCAGATCAGAGATATAAAGGGAGACTCCTCATGGTATAGTACATCAGACTAAGGTTTTATTGAAAGTAAAATTGGCCACTTGCACATTATCCAGTAAAACACAGCATGGAATGATATGCATGCAGATCAGTAGCTCTGGACTCCAAAAAAGATGGCCGCCGGATCCTCCTCAGCAACAAGCACCACGCCATCCAAGCTCTGCCTACATGTTTCGTTTTACACAAATGTCATCAGGATTAAGCTAATCATGTTGGTAAAACTGATGACCTGCAGTTCTGGGAACTAGAGAGTGTTAAACTTGGTCTATACTGTAACAATTTTGCTGCACGTGGATCAAAGATGGCTGTACACACGACTGCGATTCCATCTTCTCCACGTTTCAGCAGTGACCCCTCCCCCTGCCAAGGGATTATTCCGGCTGATCTGCAGGAACTTCAGCGCCCACCTCTTTCTTCCAGCAGAGCGCCAAATCTCTTCTGGAGTCTGCCCTTACCCCTTCAGCACTGGTGTAAAGTGACAAAAGACCAGGCTGACACTCTCCCAGGAGCAAAAAGACAATTTGGTTCTTCCCCATATGGTTCAAAAGAACAATAGCACAGTCTCTGCAGCACAAAGATATTGCCACATTCCCATGGAGTCAAACTAAGTTCCTGTGTAGGGACAGTCCATTGCTAGGGGTGACCACAGCAAAAATAACATTGAGCCCCACGTTGGGCGCCAAAATGTAGCGCCCCCCATAACCTCCAGAGACCTGGTGGTGACTCCTAGAGACAGGGAGGGCTGACATTCCTTCTCAGGGTGCAAGTTACTAGGCATGATGGGTGGTGTACAAGGTAGAAAGACGGGCACCAGTCACTTTTATGCTTGAACAAAAACAAGTTTATTTCCCACAACAGGAAAAATGTGGGAGGGAGGGGTAAGACACTCTTAGTCAAAAACAGCAGCAGACTTGCAGATCGAAAGACTCCTTAGACAAAAATGTAGAAAAAGAAGACAGCAGTATAGCAAAAGAGCCTTAAGGCTGGGACCAGCAATCTGTACTTTGTTGCATAAGCTGTCTCCTATAGCAAACATATTTAACTCACAGAAGGTACAGGAACTCTGTGGATGATTCTCCATGGTTGCCTGGTTCATGACAGAGTAACCACTGGTACTTTATCTCAGGTCTCCATACTTTGCTTCATGCTTCCAGGTAGTGAGCAGGCTCTCCCTTGCAGAGCCCTGAGTACATGGCTAGGCCTCAGGCTTCAGGCCTACCCATCAGCAGCTGTTCCTCACACACCCACCCAGACTCTGTAAAAATACAAAGATCACCTGACTTCTTCCAAATAAATACCTTCTCCCAGCATGCTCAGCGACCAGTATGATTGTCTGGGAAAAGTATACATATCCTTAACCTAGATTCACTGTAATTCATCACTCTAATGCCAAAGGTAACAGTGCCACCTATTGACAAAAGGAAGAAACCACAGCTAAACCAGGCTTAGGAGGAAACCCAATGATCACAGAGGCAACAAATTAGCCAGGCTAGCTACCACCTAGCACAGCTAAATTTTTTGAAGCCCTGTTTAGGACAAGGACGCTACACTAGTATCATGCAAAGGTGAACCTATTTGTTTTTGTCTACCTTTGAATGATAAGTGACAAAATACCTTCCCATTCTGCAACCACAGAGACCCACCAGATAATTTCTGTGACTTGACAATCTTTATATACTAATGGCTAAGCTCTTTGTTCCAATTACTCAATGGAAATGTGTTACTTTATGTGCACTAACGTGCATTGCCCTTTAATGTATTATTACATATACAGTACATTGTAAAGAAATACAGTTTTCCCTAAAGTGGTAGTAAACCCAAAGACAAAGATGTAATATACTGCAGCTTATCAATCATTAGATGTGGTGGATTCATGAAATTTCATTTTTAGGCTTTATTTTCCTTCATTTCATCTAGTTATCCTGCCAATGTTAGATGTACTGAACTAACAAATTGTAGCTGAACTCCAGTTAACTTTTTATAAACTGTTACAGAAAACAGTTTTTTCCTTTTGCGATAAAGGTTTTACATGTATTAATAAAAGCTGACCATTGTAAGCTCGCCTGTCAGTGGTTAATGATTTGTCTCAACCCTCTAACTGACATTTTTGCTGTGCAGTTTGGTCTGCTAAAGGAAGTTGAAAATCAACAACCTTACTGGGTGGATCACAAGGTAAAAATAAAGAAAAAAAAGCCTAAAAAGGAAATGAATGCAGCCAACATATCAAAGAATTGGTGAGCTGCAATTAATACATTTTTGTTTTTGGGTTTATTACCTCTTTTATCTTATCTGTATTCATAGTGAAAACACTGCATAGTGGTGCACTGAATTGGCCATACAGGTATGTTCTTTAATGTTCTGAGGCTCATTAAGTGAATAGACTGCCTTAATGAAATCTCAACACAAAGAAAAAACTCTTGCTAATACACGCATGCAAGTAGTTTTAAAATGCACATACGCCTGAATGGAGGGGCGGGGGGGGGGGGGGGGGCGAATTACCAAAACTGGAACAAGCGTAATCTGGAGCAGCTGTGCATAATAATTAAAAGGCTTCTAAACTAAACGAAATTGCCCTCATGGAGTTCTGGACAATCAAATGCTTGTCTGATTGCCAAAAGAAATACATAAATTGGGTTAAATTTGGGCCTTGTGTAGACACCCTTATATGAATAGTTTAGAAGTACATACAACTCTGCAGATTGTGTTAGATAAATACACAAAGTGGACTTTGCATATAAAATAATATTCATAAATGGATGAAAAGTGTGCTATGAAAAATTCCACACCTAAAAATGAAACAAGGATCTTGACTGGTTGTCATTAGCAGACAAAAAACCCCCCCCAAAAAAAAAAAAAAACGTTTCCGTTAGGCTCCTTTGCAATTGCAAATCACGGGACGCCCGTACAATTCCCGTGTCTTAGCAATGGTACCCCAAACGCAGCACGATTTTGCCGCGATTGTTGCCCAATGAGTCGCAGGAAAATCGCGCAAACAGAATCGCGGGACGCCTGTCGCTCAAAGAAAGTACAATAACTTCTTTTGGCTGACAATCGCGGCAAAATCACGTCCCGTGTGGGGTGCCATTGCAAGTCACGGGAATAGCACGGGCGTCCCGCGATTTGCAGGGATTCAGGATCGCGGGCAGAATCGCCGCGATTCTGCCCACGATCCGGGACTCCAATATTTGAACGGAACCTAAAGGCCCGTACATACGATACAAAAATCAGAAGTAAAATTTTGTCCGACGAACGATCTGCCGATTTTCGGATTGTTAGTATAGTGCTTTCGACAGCTGATTACAAATTTTCAGATGACAAAAACTGGATGTGCAGGCTATAACATTTTTATCAACACATCGTCCGATTTTCATTTAATTAGTACAGTTTTCGTCCGACAAAAATCGTAAGAGCAAGACCACGCATGCTCGGAAACTAAAGAACACATACAAAACAATTCAACACACGACATCACTTCTGAAGTTGAATTCTGTCATACGGGAATTTTCGTATGAAAGTAACCTCTTCACTTTTCATATGAGACTCTTATGATGAATTAATCACTTTTGTCAGTTAAGGGGATTTAAAACCTGTAAGAATTTAAAGGTCAGTTTCTGGGTGTACTGGAAAAAAAGAAGACATTTCTAATCATATCTACGTTATACCAAAGACAAAAATGTGTTTGTTATTTATTTTCAATGATAAAAAACATAACAATGGATTTGAACAAACCTTCCTCACATTGCATAAGAAGGTGTGTTCCACAGAAGTGTCCTCAGACAGGTCACACGTAGTGTTGAGCCGAAAACCCCCCGGTTTGGTTCGCACCAGAACACCGCGAAGGAAAAGTTTGTTCGAACAAACGAACCCCATTTAAGTCTATGGGCCTCGAACCTCGAAAATCAAACAGCCCCATTTTGAAGGCTTAAATGCAAGTTATTGCCCCAAAAAAAGTGTATGGGGTCGGGGTCCTGTAGCAATGAAAACAAAAGTTTTTAAAAAGGATCGTTTTTAAAGGAGCACTGATTTACTGATTTAAATGAGGCTTAAAGTGAAACTATAAAAATGAAATATTCCTTCAAATATCGTGCCTGGGGGGTCCCCTGAATGTGCCTGTAAACTAGTGCATCTCTACGATGTATGTAGCCTGCTGCAGCTATACTGACATTTCTAAAGCAAAAAATGTCATATACAAATATACATACAAATTTCAAATCACATGTACTTGTCATGCAGGTGCAGAAAAATTGGGCCTTGCTTGTTGATGGTGCCTGAACACCGTAACCCCTCGCAGTTTCTCTTGCTGGGTGCAGGAACGGGCCCTGCTGCTAAAAAATCCATATAAATATAAAATTGAATGTACTTGTCATACAGGTGCCAAAAATTGGGCCTTTGGTGTTGCTTGTGCCTGAACACCGTAACCAACCCCTCACAGTTACTCTTGCTGGGTGCAGAAATGGGACCTGCTGGTAAGAATGCCATGCAAATTTGAAATCGCATGTGCTATACATGTGGCAAAAATTGGGCCTTTGTGGAAGGTGGTGCCTGAACACCGTAACCAAGGCCTAGCAGTTACTCTTGCTTGGTGCAAGAATGGGACCAGCTGGTAAGAATGCCATGCAAATTTTAATTCGCATGTGCTATACAAGTGCCAAAAATTGGGCCTTTGTCATATGTGGTGCCTGAACACTGTAAGTAAGGCCTCGAAGTTACTCTTGCTTGGTGCAGGAATGGGACCTGCTGGTAAAAATTCCATGCAAATTTGAAATCGCATGTGCTATACAAACCCTCCCTCCTCGTCACTGGAGCAAACTTGGCAATATGCTTCAGCTGTGGCAACATGACTGCTGGTCTCTTGTCCGTCGTTGCCACCCCCTCTCTCTAGGCTCATGTTATTCCCTTCATCAACCTGGGAAACAACTTAAAAGCTTTCAAATTGCTGCGCATCCTCCAGGAGCATGTCACTGACATTATGATCGAGTAGTTCAGGTTGACTCCTCCGTGCATGATGGTGGGGCAACTGAAGGAGTAGCTGTGGAGAAGGAGCCTGTGGAACGGGCCGCTTTGGCAGCTGCGGTGGAATGAAAACTACTGGGAGCATGGGTGTCAGAGGAGGATGAGGATGGCTTATTGATCCACTCCACCAACTCTTCCACATGTTGTGGATGACTAGCACGGGCAGCACCAGAAATAAAGGACGGGCGTTCCCCGCCTGCAGAGGATGCACTATGTCGATTGTGACCACCACTTTTCACAATCGACACAGAGGCTGCTTGCCCTCTTTTCATTGCCTGTGAGCATTGGCCTCTCCTTGTCGGCCTTTCGGACAGTATGTTGATACAGATCAATATAGGGTATACGCAACTGACCAATAGATACTCAATGACCGAATATGATGTAATTGATAGTGCTATAGATGAGCTGTGGTGGTTATAGATGTACGCAACTGATCGATTATCAATACTCTCACTGATATCTGATGTAATCTATAATCCTATAGATGGATGATCTGTGATCCCTATAGATAAATCCACAACTGAGCAAAGGTTACTGTGGCTGATATCTGTAGTGACCTCTATTCACACAGGTATGTGACCCCTATAGATAAAAACACAACTGAGCGCAAAGGTTACTGTGGCTGATATCTGTAGTGATCTCTATTCACACAGGTATGTGACCCCTATAGATAAATCCACAACTGAGCAAAGGTTACTGTGGCTGATATATGCAGTGATCCTTATTCCCACAGCTATGTGACCCCTATATATAAATCCACAACTGAGCAAAGGTTACTGTGGCTGATATCTGTAGTGATCTCTATTCCCACAGCTATGTGACCCCTATAGATAAATCCACAACTGAGCAAAGGTTACTGTGGCTGATATCTGCAGTGACCTCTATTCCCACAGCTATGTGACCCCTATAGAAAAAAACACAACTGAGCGCAAAGGTTACTGTTGCTGATATCGACGAGGGGGTGGGGGTTTTTGATCTTGAGGTAGTGAGAGTAGGTTTTGCCTCCATCCCTATGTTTTAGAAAAAAGAGGGGGTTTTTTGGTGTCTCAAGCCAAAAGGGGTGGGACTTTATGGGCAAGTAACTAGATTAGTTCAAGTAAGTAAAAAGATATAATAACATTTATTTGATAATACATAAGAAATATTAATTCATGAATAAATAATAAGCATACACATCAATTGGTGTGAAAATTGGTGTTGGGTATAGGCCCAATGTGATAAAGATGATGAAAAAAGAAGATTCTAGTGAATCTGTGACATGTGTGATAAGCTTGTGACAACGATATGGATCTTGTCTCTGTGTTTCCTGGTAGATTTCAGGAAAGAGTGGTTCACAGAGTTCATCCGTTAAACTGACGCGTTTCGGCTGTATTAGCCTTTTTCAAAGATTTTTGTCACCCAGCTGTAATGCATAATTAATAACATTTGCGTTATTGGAAATATATGTACACGATTTTAGGTAGTAATATAATAATATATAAGATTTTTGTACATACATTGTTCAACTTTGTTTCTGCAAACCAAATTCCCTCTGTATCCTCTAAGCCTGCAACAAGGAGCCGTAGCGTACCCTGGTCTGGAAGGATATGATGATTTTTGGAGGTCATATATATATATATGTATATTTGAGCCATATAAATACCGTTATTGTAACATTTTCTTACAGACGGGTTAGATGGTATTATTCATGTGTAGATAATTAGGTAGTATTCCGACCTTATCCTGAGCGGTACTGTCTAAAAAACATATATATATATATATATATATATATATATATATGTGGTTTTGGGTTTTTTTCATATCCAGGAATTGATAGATTCCATATGGGTTTTTATGCCCAGTTGACACTTACATTTTAGTGGGGTTTTGCAGGGAGGGAGAGTTGAGGGAAGGAGGATGTGTCTTCCAATGCCGCAAGGAAGGAGGTACTGCCCCAAAAGAGCCGTTCTGAAAGGTCATAATTGGTGTGATTTTTACATTCAAATAGTGGTGAATAAAAGTTTATTCAAAACGACTTGAAGCTCTTGTTTAAAAAACTTACATTTGGAGAGTAGAAAAGAGGGGGAGAGGTTCCTTCACTGCCGCAGGTCCGTGTCCGTCCTGTTCCCTCATCTAGAGGGAAGTGAGGAGAGACGCCGGCTCCCCGGCCTTATAAAGCCGTCGCGCATGCGCCAAAGGCGCTGCACGTAATCGGCTTTCTCTGTCAGTGATGCGGTTGCTTCGTACTGCGCATGCGCCTGGGTGATGCGCACGCAGTACGATCCGGTCAGACAAACCGGCCGCCGACACGGAATAGGAGACATGAAAAGGGATCTGGCCGTTGCCAGAGGGGGATGTTCTTAGTCTCTTTCAGTCTCATTAGTGGCCCCGGTCATAATGATATGACAGGGGCTTACCGTGCCGGTTGCAAGTTAGAGGGGAACAAGGGTGTCCGCTGTTGAAACAAAGTGCACATCTTAATGTTTATAAAGCAGATTACCGCAATTCATATAATGGTACAAAAGAAAAAATGATAATAGTGCAATGATGATTAGTATGTATATGTATATATATGGGGAGAACCCATTAAAATAGTTTTAACAGCAGTAGTATAAGCAAGATTACCCAAGGGGTATATTCTCATGGCGGAAGTTTTTGAAATATCCATGAGTCTGGCATACCAAAAAAGGTTTGTTGGGCGTTCTAAGAACGTTTTAGGTTGTTATCTCATTCTGGTATCTAAAATGGATCTTATGGTGATTTAGATTCAAGATTTTATCTCAAAATTTTATGGTGTATGGGTGGAGGATCTCCTAGTCTATGTTGGTAATTTTTATATTTTTTTTATTATTGTTTTTAATCTGTTTTGCCTGAAGCCCCAGGGAGGCCGATCATATCTGGGAATGGCAACCTTACAGAGACAACAAGTAAGGTTATTGACGCATATCTGAGACCCCATGTGACTAAACTTCCATCGTATCTTAAAGACACAGTCCACTTACTCCAAATACTAGACGGCTTAACTGTACCAGAAGACACTTTTCTCATCACCATCGCCAGACTCATGGATATTTCTAAAACATCCCCCATGAGAATATACCCCTTGGGTAATCTTGCTTATACTACTGCTGTTAAAACTATTTTAATGGGTTCTCCCCATATATATACATATACATACTAATCATCATTGCACTATTATCATTTTTTCTTTTGTACCATTATATGAATTGCGGTAATCTGCTTTATAAACATTAAGATGTGCACTTTGTTTCAACAGCGGACAACCTTGTTCCCCTCTAACTTGCACCCGGCACGGTAAGCCCCTGTCATATCATAATGATATGAGAGGGGCCACTAATGAGACTGAAAGAGGCTAAGAACATCCCCCTCTGGCAACGGCCAGATCCCTTTTCATGTCTCCTATTCCGTGTCGGCGGCCGGTTTGTCTGACCGGATAGTACTGCGTGCGCATCACCCAGGCGCATGCGCAGTACGAAGCAACCGCGTCACTGACAGAGAAAGCCGATTACGTGCAGCGCCTTTGGCGCATGCGCGAACGGCTTTATAAGGCCGGGGAGCCGGCGTCTCTCCTCACTTCCCTCTAGATGAGGGAACAGGACGGACACGGACCGGCGGCAGTGAAGGAACCTCTCCCCCTCTTTTCTACTCTCCAAATGTAAGTTTTTTAAATAAGAGCTTCAAGTCATTTTGAATAAACTTTTATTCACCACTATTTGAATGTAAAAATCACACCAATTATGACCTTTCAGAACGGCTCTTTTGGGGCAGTACCTCCTTCCTTGCGGCATTGGAAGACACATCCTCCTTCCCTCAACTCTCCCTCCCGGCAAAACCCCACTAAAATGTAAGTGTCGACTGGGCATAAAAAACCATATGGAATCTATCAATTCCTGGATATGAAAAAAAAACCAAAACCACATATATATATATATATATATATGTTTTTTAGACAGTACCGCTCAGGATAAGGTCGGAATACTACCTAATTATCTACACATGAATAATACCATCTAACCCGTCTGTAAGTAAATGTTACAATAAAGGTATTTATATGACTCAAATATACATATATATATATATATATATATATATATATGACCTCCAAAAATCATCATATCCTTCCAGACCAGGGTACGCTACGGCTCCTTGTTGCAGGCTTAGAGGATACAGAACGAATTTGGTTTGCAGAAACAAAGTTGAACAATGTATGTACAAAAATCTTATATATTATTATATTACTACCTAAAATTGTGTACATATATTTCCAATAACGCAAATGTTATTAATTATGCATTACAGCTGAGTGACAAAAATCTTTGAAAAAGGCTAATACAGCCGAAACGCGTCAGTTTAACGGATGAACTCTGTGAACCACTCTTTCCTGAAATCTACCAGGAAACACAGAGACAAGATCCATATCGTTGTCACAAGCTTATCACACATGTCACAGATTCACTAGAATCTTCTTTTTTCATCATCTTTATCACATTGGGCCTATACCCAACACCAATTTTCACACCAATTGATGTGTATGCGTATTATTTATTCATGAATTAATATTTCTTATGTATTATCAAATAAATATTATTATATCTTTTTACTTACTTGAACTAATCTAGTTACTTGCCCATAAAGTCCCACCCCTTTTGGCTTGAGACACCAAAAAAACCCCCTCTTTTTACTGTGGCTGATATCTGCAGTGATCTCTATTCCCACAGCTATGTGACCCCTATAGAAAAAAACACAACTGAGCAAAGGTTACTGTGGCTGATATCTGCAGTGATGTCTATAAAGATTTTAGAATGTTGCAGAAACTGACCGATGAATAATACTGGTACTGGTATCTGATGTAAAGAAATCAATCTATCCCTACCTCACACAGGAACCTTGGCCCTCCCTACACTTTCTGATATGATGTAAAGAAATCAATCTATCCCTACCTCACACAGGAACCTTGGCCCTCCCTAGACTGCTACAAATGTCTCTCTGCACTGTCTGACTCCAAAAAAACAACTACTCTCTCCCTGCCTGAATCGCGTGCCTGTCCCTGTCTGATCGCCGCACAATGACACTACATGCTGCGGCTGCGCAAGACGCTCTTTATGTAGTGTGGGGCGTGTACTTGGCCCCTGAGCCATGATTGGATAAAGGCAGCCTGCCTTTAGTCCAATCATGACAGAAACCATTTGATTGGCCAAAGCATGAGGTCAGGGGACATGCTTTGGCCAATCACATAATGCGCGGCGCGCGTGCAGTGCATCATGGGAAACTCGAATTTCGTGCGAAGAAGCACATTTGTTCGTCATTCGACTAATGATCGAACGTCCGGTGTTCGAGTCAAACGTAGCCTCGACTCGAACTCGAAGCTCATCCCTAGTCACACGGTACAAAATATATGATTCCTTTCATTGCTCTCTGGGAGCTAAAATAATTGTCATAGGACGGATACTTCTTTACAATCTGCTACTTGAGCAGTAACTAGACACGGTTTATAGGGACCTTTCCAAACAAATGGATAGCCTGGCTCTAGAAGTATTGAACATGTAATATTTACCTCTCCATCAGACAGCAAGCCCAAACTTCACTATCTTCTAAGACCCCTTTCACACGGGCACCCCTATGGAACGGACTCTGCTTGCTCAGCGGGGGATGGCTTTGCTGATGGTGGATGACAGGTCCTGACATGGATACAGTCCCACTCTCCACTATGGGGAAATCAGATGGAAATGGACCGTCTGTCCATTTTCATCCGATCCTTTCCGATCTGATCCACCAGACGGATGGAAAATAGGACCACCATCCATCTGGATTTTGTGGGCAGGATCAGATTGGTTAGCGGTGTGTTCCATAGAGTAGACTGGAGGGTCCAATCAGGTCTGCCTGAAAAACTGACAGGTGGACCTGATCAGACAGCCCATGTGAAAGGACCTATAAAGTACAGGTCTTTAGCATCTGACACTTCTGGGAATGTGGAACATCAGCCACGCCTCTACTTCCCCTTGCAAAAAGTGGTCACCTCCTCCACCTATAACTGGTCTTAACAGTAAGAAGCACTGGAAGGGCAAACGCAGATCAAAAAAGCAAGGGGATTTCCAGTCACTACTTACAACCAGCCAGCGACCAACCAAATTAACCTGTCTAACAGTATGCATTAAAAGCAGGGATTTAGTTGCACACATTTGCAAATACATGCGTAAGATGCAGGCCACGGAAAGGCACCCTGATTTCTGCAGTCCCTAACTCTACCTTTAAAGAGTTTCCACAATGGGAGCACATGCATTCTGATGAGATAGATGGAGGACAGGTGACTGGAGGGAGCCCACCCTTCCTTAAAGGTGCAGGGTCACACTGAACACCCAGCACATTGCACAATGGCAGCAAAGGTGTCAGTGCGTTGCCTGACCAATATAAACGAAATTGCAAAAAGTGGTCACCTCCTTCACCTATAAGTAACTGGTCTTAACAGTAAGAAGCACTGGAAGGGCAAACACAGATCAAAAAAGCAAGGGGATTTCCAGTCACTACTTACCAACCAGCCAGCGACCAACCAAATTAACCTGTCCAACAGTATGCGTTAAAAGCAGGGGTTTAGTTACCGCTCCACACATTATACATTAGGAAGGTACTAACTAGACATTGTAAAAACAAACAATACACTCAGAGGGGTAAGTGTCTCTATGTTGTACAGAATGCTAGTTAGTCCTCCCACTAAGTTGTACTACTAACTGGCCTGGGAATTAGTCCTTGGAGAGGAAATAGATGCAAAGGAGTTGGAAAACTTGGACCTCTCATATAAATAAAGACGTCATGAATACAGCCCTGCTAGAAGCTGGCTATAAAGTGTTTTCCAGGTAAAACTTGGGCCCTGACTAGCTTTCAAAAATATATCCTGGCATGTCTGCTATTTGTTTTTGAAGATGTTGTCAGGTGGGAACTGTATTGAATGTGTGGTGGAAGTGCACAAAGGTTTGGCGCTTCTGGACATGAGTTCATAACCATGGTCAACATTCATAAGAATGTTCAGGTTCACTACTAAATGAGCCAGTTATGGAGAATAATGACAGAGAACTACCAATAGCCAGGTCAAGGTTCATACAAAAATTCATAGACTGTCAATGGTAGTCACCATATGTAGGGGAAGGAAACGGCTCCAGCCTGCATATAGCTGTGTTTGGACCACAGCTACTACTGTGTGAAGGGGCCAATATATTATACACATTAGCTCAGTGTGACTGTCTCTACATAAAGAATTCCATCACTAACACATTTCAAGTCTACGGGGTTGATTTCTAAATATATATATATATACTGTACACTTTGCAAGTGCAGTCTCTCCAATTTTTCCTTAGAGCTTAGTGAATGTGGTGAAGTTTTACTTTGGAAAGATTACCCAATCAGGTGCAAGGGGAAAACTGCATTTTTGCTTGCACATGATTGGATGATGGAAATCAACAGAGCTTCACCACAATTGCCTAGCTCTGAGGAAAAGGAGTGCAACTGCACTTCCAAAGTGCATGACCTTTAGTAAATCAATCCCTCTGCCTCTTCCTCAGAGTCAGGCAATGACAAAACTGATTACATTTGTCCTCCCAGTCAGGCAGACTCTGCCCTTATACCCTTATACCTTTGATGGGGCAAACTCAGCCCAAAACCACATGTGTGCAGCATACCTCTGTATGGAGAAACCAGAGCTAAACAGTTAAAGAGCACATAGGTGACTCGCAAACCCCACCTAAGCTCTCAGGACTATAAAGTAAGGCAGCATGGCGCTGAGTTGCAGTGCCATAGCAGCCAGCTAAGAGACTGGCATCAAGAACACAGTGGGAAGGCAGGAGTCGGACCGACTACAAGAGATGCTGCATACAGATGATACAGGAAACCCGAATCACAACATATTTCAATAAATCTAATACTATACTAAACAGGAAAGAGATGATCCGGAACAAAAACACTAGTTTATAGATAAATACATCAGATTATAAATAAAAATAAGTTGTATTGATAAATAAGAATAAAGTTGAGACCACCTTGATACCACAAGCAGAAATATATGGATACAAATATAAAAAACAAAGTATAAAAATATAGTGCATCTGTGTATATAAATAAATAAACACACATATGCAAAGACACCAAAAGACCTAATACCAATAAAACCCTTTGTTGACCAACAGCCTACATTTTAGTTTTTGAAGAATCAGGCTATGTTCACATACGTGCGAATTGGATGCGGTTTTCACCACATCCAATTCGCATGACATGCGAGTGTGACCGACTCTCAATAGAGACTGTTCACACATGTTCAAGGCGGCAAAAGTTTCCAAAAGGGTCCTGTTGGATCCGGTGCTGGTGGCAATTTAGGCAAAATTTCAGACCTGAATTGCACCTGAACTGGTAAACAGAAATGTACCAGACCCCAGGCTGGAAACCGTGGCCGCACATATGTGAATCTGGCCTAGGGCACAGGTTCCTATTCATTTAATTTAAAGTGTCTTTAAACTCTAACATTGAACTTTTTTTGCATCCTTCTTCGGGTGCCGGCAATTGCAACTGCAAGTCAATTTAAATGGGATTTTATTTGTTTTTTTTTTCCCCCTTAGAAATGTCATTTTTGCTGCAGTATGCTCTATATATGCTACAGATGCGCCAAACTAAGGGGACCCCCCAGGCATTAAAGGAATTTTTAATGTTTCACCTTAAGCATTACAGGGAGTGCAGAATTATTAGGCAAATGAGTATTTTGACCACATCATCCTCTTTATGCATGGTGTCTTACTCCAAGCTGTATAGGCTCGAAAGCCTACTACCAATTAAGCATATTAGGTGATGTGCATCTCTGTAATGAGAAGGGGTGTGGTCTAATGACATCAACACCCTATATCAGGTGTGCATAATTATTAGGCAACTTCCTTTCCTTGGGCAAAATGGGTCAAAAGAAGGACTTGACAGGCTCAGAAAAATCAAAAATAGTGAGATCTTGCAGAAGGATGCAGCACTCTTAAAATTGCAAAGCTTCTGAAGCGTGATCATCGAACAATCAAGCATTTCATTCAAAATAGTCAACAGGGTTGCAAGAAGCGTGTGGAAAAACCAAGGCGCAAAATAACAGCCCATGAACTGAGAAAAGTCAAGCGTGCAGCTGCCAAGATGCCACTTGCCACCAGTTTGGCCATATTTCAGAGCTGCAACATCACTGGAGTGCCCAAAAGCACAAGGTGTGCAATACTCAGAGACATGGCCAAGGTAAGAAAGGATGAAAGACGACCACCACTGAACAAGACACACAAGCTGAAATGTCAAGACTGGGCCAAGAAATATCTCAAGACTGATTTTTCAAAGGTTTTATGGACTGATGAAATGAGAGTGAGTCTTGATGGGCCAGATGGATGGGCCTGTGGCTGGATTGGTAAAGGGCAGAGAGCTCCAGTCCGACTCAGACGCCAGCAAGGTGGAGGTGGAGTACTGGTTTGGGCTGGTATCATCAAAGATGAGCTTGTGGGGCCTTTTCGGGTTGAGGACGGAGTCAAGCTCAACTCCCAGTCCTACTGCCAGTTTCTGGAAGACACCTTCTTCAAGCAGTGGTACAGGAAGAAGTCTGCATCCTTCAAGAAAAACATGATTTTCATGCAGGACAATGCTCCATCACACGCGTCCAAGTACTCCACAGCGTGGCTGGCAAGAAAGGGTATAAAAGAAGAAAAGCTAATGACATGGCCTCCTTGTTCACCTGATCTGAATCCCATTGAGAACCTGTGGTCCATCATCAAATGTGAGATTTACAAGGAGGGAAAACAGTACACCTCTCTGAACAGTGTCTGGGAGGCTGTGGTTGCTGCTGCATGCAATGTTGATGGTGAACAGATCAAAACACTGACAGAATCCATGAATGGCAGGCTTTTGAGTGTCCTTGCAAAGAAAGGTGGCTATATTGGTCACTGATTTGTTTTTGTTTTTGAATGTCAGAAATGTATATTTGTGAATGTTGAGATGTTATATTGGTTTCACTGGTAAAAATAAATAATTGAAATGGGTATACTGTATATTTGATTTTTGTTAAGTTGCCTAATAATTATGCACAGTAATAGTCACCTGCACACACAGATATCCCCCTAAAATAGCTAAAACTAAAAACAAACTAAAAACGACTTCCAAAAATAGTCAGCTTTGATATTAATGAGTTTTTTGGGTTCATTGAGAACATGGTTGTTGTTCAATAATAAAATTAATCCTCAAAAATACTAATTTGCCTAATAATTCTGCACTCCCTGTATTAAAAATCACTGCTCCTTTATCCACTTAAAGACCAGCCGCCGCAGATATACTGCGGCAGGTTGGCTCTCCTGTGCAAACCGCCGTATGGGTACGGCGGCTCTCGGTAACGTGTCTCGGGCGCATGCGCATCGCCGCCGGCGTGATCGCGCGCCCCCTCTCTAGCCCTGCAGCTAAGCTCTAGCTAGAGGCATCATCCCGGTACCATTGTTTAGAGCCAGCGGTCGGCTTTTCGGCGGTAATGACCGATGCGGCCCAGGAGCTGCTCGATCGCTACCCTGGCGAGCAGGAGGGGACGCCCCCCCCTCCCGCGGCTCTGCCCGGGTCTCCCGTCCGCCGGCTGGATGGAGTTCGATCAGGGTCTCCGATGACGTAACCCAGAGGCGGCGTCCATGACGTCACATCCGGGTTACTCGGCTGCTTAAGGCGGCAGTTTCAAAAAGTGAATGTGTTCAAAAATGCAGTTTTCGGCGTTTTGAATGCATAGAAGTGTAGTGGAGGGGTCTAGGGTCTTTTTGACCCCCGATCCCTCCATAAAGAGTACCTGTCACTGCATATTGCTGTCACAAGGGATGTTTACATTGCTTGTAACAGCAATAAATGTGATCAGATTTTTTGTGTTAAAATAAAAAAATAAAAAAAAATAAATAGGAAAAAAATGTTTTAGCCGCCCCCGTCGCCGTGAGCTCACGCACTAAAGAAAACGCATATGGAAGTTGCGCTACGAATTAAATGTTCAAACCACACATGTGGGGTATCGCCGCAATCGCCAGAGCGTGAGCAATAATTAAAAAAAAAAGAGCTACACTCTAACTCTAAACTGGAAACTGTTAAAGCGTCGCCTATGGAGATTTTTATTGACCGTAGTTATTTGTCGCCATTCCATGGGTGTGCGCAATTTTAAACCATAACAGGTTGGGTATCTATTTACTCGGCATGACATCATCTTTCACAATATATAAAAAATGGGTTAACTTTACTGTTTAGTTTTTTTTAAATGCAGTGAAATGTGATTTTTCGTAATTTGTCCAAAAAAATGGCGTTTGAAAGACCGCTGCGCAAATACCGTGTGACAAAAAATATTGCAATGACCAGAGTCTTTTCTAAAAAAAATAATGTTTGGGGGTTCTAAGTAGTTTTCTAGCAAAAAATACTGATTTTAACTTGTAAACAAAAAGTGTCAAAAATAGGCTTGGGGCTTAAGTGGTTAAGACATTCCCCCATGCATGTCAAGCATGCTACTTGAAAGGATTTGTGTATTTTTAATGTTGCCTCAGAAGCTTCACTGTACATTATTAAAGGGTAACTCCATTTTCGTGGGGAAAAAAAAAATCAATATAGCGTATACAATTGGGACACAAATCATATTGTAATTGAATGTTATTAAAAATGTCCTTTCCTTTTCAATCTGCAGCTGTTGTAATTTTCTAAAAATGCAATGCAATATGGCTACCTGGAGGAGTTCTGTACACAGAATGTGTGCTGACCACACCCCAGAAACATTATTTCCTGCTTGTGTGATTGGCTCACCAATTTTCCCAGAAGTCTGCCCAAGATACAAGTCAGATTTCAGGCATCCCTGCAACAAAAATGTCATTTTTGGTGAGATACTCCCAATAGGAACACGTCTAAAGGGATGCAGACCCAGCAGCCTTTCTCATTAGTGTCCTGCAGCTGCCACAGCTGATAGATAATTATGAAACCACTTCCATTTGACCTACTCAGCACAGAGGAACAAACAATGATTTCTTCAGAATAACAAAAGGTAGGAATCTGCAACAAAGTTTGTTATAATCCTTGTAATGTACAGAGATCACCCAGAGGGGAATGTTTTTTTTTTCCTCAACAAAAGTGGAGTTATGCTTTAAAATAAATGTTTGGATTGGTTTAGTACATATCTTTATGGCAGTGCCAAGCTTCCCTTGCCTTTTTTATTCTAGTTTGCCTATTAGTCACATGACTTTTCTGTCCCAAGGTGTCCATCTTTCTCAAGCAATTAGGTTTACATATACCTTAACTCTGGGCTTCATTATTTTTAAAATTGGCCTATGGTGACTTTCAGTTACAGTGTCAAAGATTTAAACAGAAAGAGACACAACTGTTTATTTTTCTCAGCATAAATGTAAAAACATAAAACATAAAAAGGCAACTTTTTTTTTTTTTTATATCAAAATGCAGTAGAGAGGAACTTGATTTATGTAGATGTTTTTGAAGAATGAGATTACATAGTACATGCCACCGGAACAAACAGTAATAAAAAGGGGAAACAAACTGCAATTAGATTAAATAAATTGCTAGTAATTGTTCAAAAGAGGAAATGCTGCTCCCAGTTATATTACCTCTAAGGCAAAGGTACAGTGCAAATGGAAACACAATATTGGCATGCCCAATTAGGCTACACAAGAATGCCACATAGTAGCGTTGCGCCGTTACTGGTATCAGTGCCAATACTAAGCATTTGCATGAGTAATTTTACTTGTGCAAATCCTCTGATACTAAAACCGATACCTTCAATTAGTATTGGGCGAACAGTTCAAGCCGAGCAAAGGTTCGGATTTGTGGGTAGCTCGAAGGGATGTTCACCCACTGATCACCCCACAGTGCACTGCGAGCTTCACAGTGCATATTGGGTCCCTAATTGGATGAAGCCTTGCACCTGACCATTGGTCATGTGCAAGGCTTTGCCAATTAGCACTGTCAATGCTGTAAATGTACAAAGTGATGGTAACTTTCTCCAATCATGGCTTAGTGCTACCCCACACTATAAAAAGTGTAGAGTGTTAGTGTAGGGACAGTATAGTGTGTCAGTGTAGTGTGTTAGAGTCAAATGTTATGTAAAGCTGTGTTAAACGCTGCACTACACAAAGCAAATCACTAATTAAAAAGTAAGTGAGTCAGCGCTTACTGACATCGGATGGTACACATATATGATAAAAAAATATTTAACAGACTAATCAAAACAGAAATACATTGTTGTAAATGAAAATCCATTTAGTCCATAATCAGCTGGGAGGTAGATGAGAACCACAAGATTGCACGGGCCAATGGAGAAAAATATGGAATGGTGATGTTGCATCTTTGGAGCTGTTCATGCAGGAGTTGAATGTTAACGATAGGGGCATTTCCTTGGAATATAAGCACAGCTCATCTGAAATCCATTTTTTGGATCTCACGATTAGAGTAGTCGATGGTATCATTACCACTTGAACATTCTTCAAGGAAATCAACAGAAACGGTTTTATTGACATTCGGAGCTGTCACCATCCTAATTGGTTACGTTCAGTTCCCTTTGGTAAATTTTTAAGGCTAAAGAGAAATTGCAGTGAGCGTGAGGTATTTCTACAAGAGGCTGATGTCCTCAAAAAACGTTTCTTGGAAAAGGGCTATTCTGAGGCTGAATTGAACTCTGCATTAGTGCGCACTGATTCTAGAGCAAGGGAGGATTTATTAAGATCCAGACCGAAAACGGTTGATGACTCTTTTAAATGTGCTTTCTTCTCTTCCTTTTCGACCCAGCAATTTTCAGTGAAACAGATACTGCAGAGACATTGGCACATACTGAAGAAATGCTCCATTTGTAGGATCAATCACGATAAAAGGAAGAAAATTGATTCTTTTGAATAGAATGCCACTCAGCAACATTTCAATATAAAATCCTTCATCATGTGCACAACTAAGCAGTGCACGTAGTATACCTCCTGAGATGCCCTTGCGGTCTTAATTACATTGGCCGCATCATACGAATGTTACACATTAGGCTCAAGTAGCATGTGGCAAACATTCTTAAAGGGTTTCCCAAACACAGCGTCTCTCGCCATTATGACCAGTGTCATGGTAGAGACCCTACTGGCACGATATTTATGGGCATTGACAGGTATATGAGTAATTGGAGGGGGAGTAATCGGACACGTGGTGTATCTCAACTTTAAACCCAGTGGATTTATAGGGTTAAATCCTATAATCCCCATGGGATGAATATAGATTGGGATATTAACTCCTTTATCAACAACTCCTAGTTCCCTTTCTATTGAAGAATTTAATTTGGTGTGCTTTGAATTCTCCATATTTTTTATCCATTACTTTTTACTGTTTATTATATGTATCTTTTTATTCATGAAATGTTATAATGTATGTTCTTATGCATTCATCCCCGGGAGTGATTCTTGCAGGTAGTGTGGAGGTATTTTTAACCTAATTTATTTATTTATTTGTTTTGCATATATTATTTTATTGCAATCCAACAGGCTTTTTTGGTCCAACTTTGACCAGGGGATTGGTTTCCCTTGGCTTCTATCACCTGCTCTGGAGGATTTCCTTTTTTTGTTTTTAATACTCTCCTTTGCATATTTGTAAGGAGTCTCACTCATATCGCTGCTCTCAGTTAGCCAGCAACCCGGTGTTTTTCTCTCTTTTCACCAGTAGGGGGCTTTCTCTTGTATGCGGCGATATGAAGTATTCAGGAAGTTTCTTTTCTTTTTGAAGAGCTGATTGGCCATTGGTATTGACTTGCGATAGGTTACTCTCAGCACTTCCTCTTGCTGTTTTGTATGGATAGCATTCTTGGGTGGGGAGGAGTCGACTGGAACGCACGCCGCTCCTCCCCTTCCCATGTACTTAGCCATTTAACTGGGAGAGCTTGCGGCGACTAGCCACGCTCCCTGAAGACGTCAGTGTATGATGAAACCGGTAGGGGACCAGTATCGCTCGCACTATACACATATCCCCAGCGTCTCCCTCTTCAAGGACTGATGCTGTTGGCTGCTGCATCCACACAACCTGCCTGAATGCACCCCTGGAGGACCCCTGCTGTACTCTGTTCATTGATGCCTGTTTTATCTTTTGCAGAATGTGAGTGTTGAATCTGCTTTTTATTTATTAAAAGTTTCATGTTCAAAACTTACTACACTATGATGATTTTTCCTTTCTCTGCACCTATGGCATTTTTGTACTATCACCTATGAGGGTCTGTTATCCTGGAGGTCATTGAGGTCTGATCAGCAGGAGGGACCATCCATCCATCCACCTATCTGCAGTAGTGAGGATTACCTATAAGAAGCGTTTGTGGATCCTTGTAATGGGGATCAACTTCAGCTGGTAAGAGGCCACACATACTGGTGTCTGGTGGAGGTTTCAACATCACTGCAATACCTGGTGTATGGGACGGTTTTGGAGGCCCCTCTGTCTTTGGACTTTTATATTTTTAACACATGACACCATCTTTGCATGGAGTGACTATCACCATTATTTAATTTCTGTTAATTGTTTGTATCAAGCGCTGCATACCTTGTTTTTCAATGGAGAAAAATGACAGGTGGTGAAAGGCAAGATATACACAAAAACCAACAGCTCCTAATGGAATTATGGCATCCCTCAGAACCAGAAGAGACAGGAAAGAAAGGGTGCCAGGTCAGTGTAGGATAAAAACAACAGCTCTTTAATCAATATTCACAAACATCAAGGTAACTTGCAAGCAGTATGCAGAGGTGCTGTGGTAGAATGCGCTGTTCCACCAAGCAGTGGTTAGCAGGATGGACTAAAGGATGGCTGTGTATCATCCATACCCACAGGAGATAACGAACAGGAACCAACTGCGTCAGCAGACTCCACTGTCAGATACGCCAGCGAGGAGCGAGATAACAGCCGCTCGCATGAGCCAGGACCCGCCGCATGGAATGGCAAAAGACCGGTGGGATCACAGGCTGTCACGCACCTCTATGAGCTGCAGTGAGGTAAAAATCACACAAGCAAGGGAGGGGTGGGCCGAAACGTGTTTCCAAGGCTTCTTCAGGCTTACCCGCCCCTCCAAGAGGGAGAATATATACTAACAACTACAAAGTATATGGCTAAGCAGGGAGGGGATGGGCAGTGCAAAGCTATCAAGAGAAAAAGATCAATCAAGACATCTAGATCTCTGAATATCGGGCAACGATCGGAAGGGAACATGTAGGGGATCTCAGGAGCAGGTGATAAACAAAAAAACAAAAACGAACGGGGGGAAGAAAGGGGAACCGTCACAAAAATTCAGATGGAAAAAAGTTATGTAGAATAATAATATAAAGAAAGAATATGTTATTATTATATGCAAAAGGTGAAATGATTATATTGGCAGAAAAAAACTCTCAAATAATCCTCCAATCCACTCAAGTCTAACATATCAAAATAGAATGCATAAATCTATTTGCACACCCAACAATTGGTATACTCGAAATTAGTAAAACAGGCATATTGTGAAAAATAATATTAAAGGAAGAACACATCATGAATCAAACATGTAAATAAAACATGTGAACATTGCAAATATCATAGTAACTATGCATGTTTGAGCATATACATATGAAAAATATGTAAATATTTATACTGTACATATGTAAAAATCGCACATAAAAAAAAAATCACACATAAAATGTCAATGAAATAAAACTATAATAGAATCAGGAGTAAAACAGGGAAAAGAGGGGGGAAGAAGTTTCACAGAATGATATTGATCTTAATTACCTCATGTAACCCTCTGGGCGCCAAAGAGTTAAGGGTAAAAATCCAAAAAGTCTCTCTGACATAGTTTCTGAAAAGGCTCAGCTACAGAGCCAGAAGGAGGAATGGTTTTGATCACCCAAACTTGCAACCCTTTGGTGGACTGACTGTGATGAGAAAGGAAGTGCCTGGGGACACTGTGGTACTCAGACCCCTTCTCAATCAACCTCCTGTGGTCCCCAAAACAGGCCCGCTCTGTGGGCCACAGGGGCAAGACAGACAGTACACCACAAATTCCGTGGAGCAACTGTAAAACTGTTTAAGGCAATAGGTCTTCCCTGAGAGATCCGAAAAGCTTTTTTTGGCGATGCTGAACAAATGGGCACATTTTGCATTTGATTTTTTTTACATTGGTACAAGCCAACCAAATTGCAAAAGGTGACCAAGGGATCCCCCCCACCATCCTTCATTTTTTGTTTGTTATTTCTTATCACCGGCTCCTGTGATCACCTACACGCTCTGTTCCAATAATTGCCATATAGTCAGCCATCCAGATGTCTTGATTGATCTTTTTTCTCTTGATAGCTTTGCACTGGCCATCCCCTCCCTGATTAGCCATATAGTTGTTAGTATATATTCTCCCTCTTCTGGGGAAGCGGGGAAGCCTAAAGTAAGCGTAGAGGTGCGTGAGAGCCTGTGATGCCGCCAGTCTTTTTCCATTCCATGCGGCGGGTTCTGGCTCATGCGAACGACTGTTATCTCCACCTGGTGTGCTCATCGTTGAGCAGTGGAGTCTGCTGACGCAGTTGATTCCTGTTCTTTATCTCCTGTGGGTCTGGATGATACACAGCCATCTTTTAGTCCATCCTGCTAATCCCTGCTTTGGGGAACAACGCATTCTATCACAGCACCTCTGCATACTGTTTGAAAGTTACCTTGATGTTAGTGAATATTCATTAAAGTGTTGTTGTTTTTATCCACACTGACCTGGTGCCCTTTCTTTCCTTTCTCTTCTGCACTACACTAACACACTACACTGACACACTATACTAACACTACACTAACAGTCTACACTCAGAGTCAATTGTTATGTAAAGATGAGTTAAACACTGCACTACATGGAGTGTAGTGTGTTAGAGTTGTGTAATGTTAGTATAGTGTGTGAGTATAGTGTGTCAGTGTAGTGTTTTAGTGTAGTGCAGAAGAAAAAGGAAAGAAAGGGCACCAGGTCAGTGTGGATAAAAACAACAACACTTTAATAAATATTCACTAACATTAAGGTAACTTTCAAGCAGTATGCAGAGGTGCTGTGGTAGAATGCGCTGTTCCCCAAAGCAGTGATTAGCAGGATGGACTAAAGGATGGCTGTGTATCATCCAGACCCACAGGAGATAAGGAACAGGAACCAACTGCGTCAGCAGACTCCACTGCTCAACGATGAGCACACCAGGTGAAGATAACAGTCGTTCGCATGAGCCAGAACCCGCCGCATGGAATGGAAAAAGACTGGCGGCATCACAGGCTCTCACGCACCTCTACGCCTACTTTAGGCTTACCTGCTTCCCCAGAAGAGGGAGAATATATACTAACAACTATATGGCTAATCAGGGAGGGGATGGGCAGTGCAAAGCTGTAGTGTGTTAGTGTAGTGCAGTGTTTAACACAGCATAACATAACATTTAGTGCTGTATACAGTTCTGTATACCTTTTTTTTATTTTTTGGTGGTTGCTGCCTGTTTTTTTCTTCCCTGCCTGCCCCCCTTTTTATTAATTGTCAGCTGCGGTTTTTCTGACTGCACTGCTGGTGTTCCCCCTTTTTTATTTTTGTTATAGTTTTCACAATTCTGTCAGCGGCAGTCCTTAAATTTAAAGTGCATCAAACACCACTTTGCATTAAATAAAGGGCATCCAATAACACATTTCCAAGTATCTAGTAAATTTGGGTAATAACCCCCCCCCCATAATGTTTGGGAGACCAACAAGGAGAGGCAGACATTCCCATGCAAGGAGTGTAGAGATTAGGGCTCTCTGGATAACATGGAGACTTTAACAAACAGTACATGACTGACAGTACTGGGAATGAAAGACAGACAATATGCTAATATCATCAGCTCAACCGCCTGTCTTCCAGACATCATTGAATATGCTGATGTACTCACCTGTTATCTACAATAGGTTCTGTATTTACACCTATTGTTTGTGTATTGTATTGCAGGAGCTCGAGGACGGCCGTCTGCTACTTAATTGGCTCAGGTTGATTGAATCACTGTCATCTATTATTCTTGCTGAGTGGAAATATACTGTTTGTGTTGGTTGTTCTTTAGACATGTTAATTCTATTTCTGATTACAATTTCATCTGCATAGGATAATGTAGTCAGGCAACCCCTGACCTGTGTTTAGTAATTTGATCATAAGGAGGATGTGCTCATGTGTGTATAAATTGAGTGTAAAACTGTTCAATAAGGGAGAAGGTTCCAAAACTTGTACAAGCTAAGTTGTTGGCTAGCTTTGTATGAGGGCGGCTGGGAAAATCTGGGACATGTTCATGACTGCGAGGAAGCCGTATGCTGATGGAAGACCACAAGCACAGTGTGGGTCGGCGGTTCTGTTACAAGTAATAAAACCCTTTAATGACAAAGAAGGGTACAAAACACTTACAAGATGGAAGTGAAAAACAGAAATATCAATAAATCCATAACTTCCAGCGGGATGCCTCCTGGGAGTAAAGACAGCTGCAGGTGGAAATTCCAGCCAACCAGTGGTGGGAAAAACATTTCCATACCACTATGAGGGGGCCGACAATGTCTGTGTCCACAGGCAAAGGTGGATGTGGTCCTCCTCAGGCAGGGCACATTTGTCTCTGTTTAGTGACATTGCCTGTGCTATCCAGCCACAGTACGTAGAGGAGGTGGTTAACTGGTTTACAAAACTATCCTCATCCTTCTTATCCTCTATGACCCAAGCTGACACTAGTGTGCAGACCACTGCAGCTGCCAGATTGGCTTATTCTGCCTCCTTGTCCACAGCTACTCCTGCCATAACCCTAGCATCATGCATTGGGGAGTCAGCTGAATTATTTGAACACAGCATCAGCCACTTGCTTCTTGAGTATGCACAGACGTTACTTGATTTTGATGTTGGTTCTGATGAAAAGAGGAACATGAGGCTACAGGGAGGAGAGAACACTGATAAACAACAAATTGGCAATCATGTTCCCCCAGCCGCAGTGCTTTGCCAAGTTGACTCCAGTGATGATGAAGATGGAGGGGATGCTGATGATTAGGTCACTGACATGACTTGGGTACCGGATAGAGAAGAAGAGGAAAGTGAGGGGGAGAAACATCCCCAACGAGGCAGGATGTCCTCCATAGGCAGGGATCATGCAAGAGTAGAGAGCAGCCTCCCTATTCCATACAATTGTGGAGCTGTTATCTCCTGGCCGACTTCCCACAGCCCAGCTGTGTGGGCCTTTTTTAGCACATGTGCAGCCAATTGCACTGTTGGAATTTGCAAACTCTGCTGCAAGCAGATCAAGCGTGGCAAAAACACCAGCTATTTGGGTACCGCATGCTTATTGGCAAGAGCACCTGAAAGCCACACACAAGGGACACAATTCTTCTCCTCCTAAATCATCACCTTTCGTGTCCACCCCCGCTATCTCATGACCCACTGTCTGATAGCTGTGTTGCCTCCCGTTGCTAAATAAACTAGGGAGCAGGGCCTCTCAGTGATGTCACCGTGTGGCTCCGCTCCTTGTGATATCATCAACAGGGGCATTCTGGGGCAATGATAACACCGGGTGGCCCCGCCCCTAGTTTTTTTAGCAGTGGGAGGGGGCGGGCGGAGATGTCAGATGGCAAGAGCCAAATGTTGGGTACAGATCTTTTTTTTTTCGGGTCAGCGGCAGCTTTCATCATGATTGACGCTGGATTTACGACTTGTCAAAAACTGTCTGTGTTTTTATTTATTTTTTTACACTTTTTTTGGTGAATGAGTACAATGGGGTACCCCATACTCATTCACATGGGAGGATAGGGATCCTTGTTAAATGGGGCTTCCCCACACTCACAGACCCCCACAACTACCACCCAGGGTTGTGGGGCAGAGTGTTTTGAGGGGGAGCCTCTACCCCAAAGCAACCCCTCCATATTGAGGGCATTTGGCATATTATCATTCAGGAGGGGGTGCTACTTGTTCCCCCTCTTTACTGGCCTGGCAGGTTGCATGCTCGGATACAGGCCTTGTATAGATGGGGGGGGGGGAGGCAACACAGTTTTTTTCTTACATTTTTTTTACCAGAAATTCACTTGTGTATATTCAACTGGCAGCAAGGAACACCACTGACAGCTGAATAGTGATTGGTTAATAAAGACACTGTGGCTGGCTTGCCGGCCGGTTCCTTAACAACCAGCTATTGTTAAGGATGCTGACAGCTGTGAGCCCCTGAAATTCGTATATCTGACTTGCCAGTTTGCATCGGAACCGTATCCAAAACGCAGCTGAACCGCTGAATAGCTACTTTGGAAATTCACTCTGAAAACGGACCTGAATATGCACGTGTTAAACCAGTCTAGAATTAAAATACTGTAGGTATCAATAATTGGTATCAGTGGGTACTTGAGAAAAAGTATCGGCACTCGTACTCGGCCTTAAAAAAGGGTGTTACAAGTGGAAAATAGTCTTCAGATAATCATCATGAGTATAGTGTAATGAACATGTATATGTACTGACTGCAAAAGCTGAAAGCCACAGAACCCCAGTACATAATTCAATGTTTCAATTTTCAATTTCAATGTTCAATATTTAAAAAAGGGCCGAGATATATTTCGGGTAACTATAGCCCGGTCAGCCTAACATCAGTAGTGTGCAAGATTTAGGAGGGAATGTTAAGGGACTACAGTAAGTCAGAATTTAATAATAAATTAATAATATCTCGCTGGGCCGCCTCCATTATGTAAGAAATTAATAATATCTCGCTGGGCCGCCTCCATTATGTCAGAACGTTTATACTGCTCTGAATAGAACAGTGTCTATTTATGTCAATAAGCAAAGATCTGTGCGGAAGGAGAATCTCACTTATTTCCACAAATCAATATGTAGCGAATTCTTTTTTCTGATTAATTTCTTTTTAAAAGCATATATCAATCTTAGTGAAAACAGTCTACAGTATGGAATATATAAGAATATTTATTCACGAGACATGTAATCACGATAAATGATCAAACTTGAGATGACACAAAAAAAAATAACTTTACTTAAAATATGAACTTCAAACAATTAATGCAATGTGATGTGTAGCTCAATAATTACGTTTTCTCCAGGTATAGTATAAACCATAAATGAATGTTCTATATAATCAGACCACAATTGTCTGCGCAATGCACAGCCTGATAGTCACTCCACTGCAGATGAAGTGAGAATAGGCTATGTAAAACGTGGGACTAATACGCCAATATGCGCTAAATCTGATATTAGTAAAATGTTATAAAAACAAAAATCAGCTTTTTAGAGAAAAATCTACATATGGTTTATATGGCTGGGATTGTACTCTCGTTACCCTTTAGCATGAAATGTAAAACATTTAAGGAAGTACATAAACAATATTAAATAATAATCAAATAAACAGCAAGGCATATTTACCATATTTAAAATGGCTGCTAGCTTAGAATGGTAGTTACCAGAGTCTTTAAGATGGCTGCATTTCCAGGATGGTGGTCAATTAGGGAGGAGTTTTGTTTGGCTTCCCTCAAAGTTTCAGATACATGATGGAGCAAAATGGAGTCTGTGTAGATGAGTATATGCATGGCTGTAGTAGCGTGTGTTGTATGTGTGATGTATATTATGTAATGTGTGTGTCATGTGTCATCTGGGCTTTTTCTTTTTATATGGTATAGAACAAAGGACTATTAAAATTACCATAAGTTAAACCCAGAGGGAGTAACATGATCCCCATTGGTTGGAACATCTTATTCATTAACTGGTGATGTCATTGGGTGACACCACCTGGTCAACCAGTATATGGATATTAAAACTAAATGATGATATCTCCATATTTAAGAGTATCATAAAACAACATAATAATTTATCCATACTCTCATCTATTACATGTCCATTTAATATCCACCAGGTATCTGAATAAAGATTAAATCTTGGTAACACCATTCTAATATTTAACATATCTTATTTAATATATATATCTATATATATATTGGAAATGACTTTCTAACCTAAGACTTCAACTAGTAGCAGTCAGTCACCAGAGATGGCAATATTGCATTGCTCTAAGGGTTCAGTATGACAGCATTATTTGCCTACAAATAAACTTTGAACCTTATATTGACAAAGAGCTTACAATTCAGACCTCCTAGACTAAACACCTGGCAAGGCCAGAAAAGTTTTATGATGCTTTAACACTTACAAGAGCTTATTTACTGAAGCCTTAATAAACATGCAGTGATGAGTCATCAAAATCAGTAAAGTTAGAATTTAGCAAAATATATGAAACAATTATAATATATAACGTTTTCCTACATATTTATGTATGTTATTCATATATATATTTCAGTGTTAATATTCCTTTACATAGAATTATAATATATCTGTAAATCTTATTTTTAAATGAGTTTAAACAAAGAATACCTGACCAGTGTTTTATGATTGCCACATAGACAAGATTATCCTGGTATAGCGTCAGCTAGACTTATCTTAAAGAAAGTCAACAGACTATTTATTTATTACCTTAGGTCAACACAGCATGTTTGGGGTAAACCTGTTTAAGAATTTCCTGAACAGGCACTTTTAAAGGAGATTTAACCTTTCAGTAACCTAACAAAAATGGATGTCATTGCTTCATATTTCTATACAGAACAAAATATAACATTTAATTTCTATTTGTAAATTCAACCTCCCCAAATAAGCCTGACAAGTATATACAAGACTAGTAGTAGTCATAAAAACTGTATTATTAGTAGTAATCAGCATGGTTTCATGAAAAATCATTCTTGCCAGACCAATCTATTAACCTTCTACGATGAAGTGAGTTGCCATCAAGACAAAGGAAGGCCTGTGGATGTGGTGTATCTGGACTTTGCAAAGGCATTTGACACAGCCCCCCACAAATGCTTACTGTACAATCTAAGGTACGTAGGTATGGACCATAGGGTGAGTACCTGGATAGAGAAGTGGCTCCTGGGGCAAGTCCAGAGGGTGGTGATAAATGGGGAGTACTCGGATTGGGTGGGTGTGGAAAGTGGGGTCCCCCAAGGTTCTGTCCTGGGGCCAATCCTGTTTAATTTTTTTATAAACGATCTAGAGGAGGGGATATCCAGCACAATCTCAGTATTTGCATATGATACTAAACTAAGCATGCCAATATCTTCCATGCAGGATGTGGAAACCTTACAAGCAGACCTGAACAAAATAATGGGGTGGGCAACTACATGGCAGATGAGGTTTAATGTTGAAAAATGTAAAGTAATGCACTTGGGCGTCAAACACGAAAGCAAGCTACTCACTAGGGGGGAAACCTCTGGGTGAATCTAAGATGGAAAAGGACCTGGGGGTACTAGTGGACAACAAGCTTGGCAGTGGCATGCAATGCCAAGCCGCTGCAAGCAAAGCCAACAAAATACTGGCATGTATAAAAAAGGGGATTCACTCCAGAAATAAAGAGATTATTCTCCCACTCTACAAGACTCTGGTCTGGCCACATCTGGAGTATTCCGTCCAGTTCTGGGCTCTGGTCCTCCGAAAGGATGTGCTGGAACTGGAGAGAGTCCAGAGAAAGGCAACAAAAATAATTAGGGGAATGGAGGACATCAGCTATGAGGAAAGACTACAAGCATTGAACTTATTCTCTCTGGAGAAGAGACGCTTGAGAGGGGATATGATATCAATGTACAAATATTGTACTGGTGATGACCCTAGCATAAGGAACAAACTTTTCAGAGAAAGGGAATACAATAAGGCGCGTGGCCATTCACTAAAACTAGAGGGAAATCCTTAAAATACGTAAGGGGTTCTTTACTGTCAGAGGATGTGGAATTCTCTTCCACAAGCAGTCGTATCAGCAGGGAGCATCCATAGTTTCAAAAAACTATTAGATGGGCATCTTAAAGACCACAACATAAAGGGGTATACAATGTACGGTAAACAGCAAACACACACACACATCATAGGTTGAACTGGATGGACTGATGTCTTTTTTCAACCTCCCAAACTACGTAACTATGTAACTATGTAATGTGGAGCTTGATGATACCCGGTATAAAAACATCCACAATTCTGTTTAGCCTTTGAGGTTTTAACTTTAAAAAAAGAACTGGTACAGTTTAATCTCGTTTTAAAGCTTTTTAAACCAGTCAACTAAAGATTAAAAACTAACGCATAACACAATAAAAAAATGGGAGGGAAAAAGAAAGTTATAATTTATGAGTCAGAATTGACAGTGAATCTGGCTGGGTCACTCTGAGTTGGAGTTTGCCAGGAAGAGATTTGCTCTGGGACCACCTACACTACCAAGAGTTTACTTCTGTTATGCAGAATCCACCCAAAGCAGGAAGTCTGCGTGGGCTCCCCAACCACTGGGTGACAAGGCTAATCTAATTTGCAAGTAATGTACTTCTTTATCAGAATGGCACCTAATGTGGAAGTATACTACTTATAAAGCATAGTATTTAAAAAGGGCAAGGAATCTCAATTTAAAAGCTTCAGTGGCCTCAAAGTAGTATTAAACCCAAAACAAAAAATGTATTAAATCGCAGGTTACCAATTTTTAGATGCGGTGGCTGAAATTAATGCAGCAATGACCAATAATTGGTAAGTTGTAAAATAATAAATGTTTTCTTATGGGTTTATTAACACTTTAAGTGGTATCCAAACCCTAACTATAAACATTTCCTATTTGGTCATCTTTGGTCTGTTAAATATTTTAGAAAGATTGTTTTGTTTTATCAATCTCTGATCTATATCAGGTCACCCACCTGAGGCCTCATGACAACAGACATAACAGCATTGCCTGGGAGGGCAGTGTGCCCTCCAGGCTGGATGAAACAGAGCTTAGAGTGCTCACAGAATATAAACTGTACAGTCTCCCAGCATGCCATCAGAGCTTGCCTCTCTGGGATAGGCCAGGGCTGTGTAAATATTCATGCTACCATCTGCATAGCTCCACACCTATCATCCAGAAAATTCTCAAGTTCCCTAGATACAGAGGTAGCTACCTGGCAGCAGCTCAGCAGACTGTCAAGTTCCTCCACCCCAAATTCGCTCATCTATGTCTTGATGATCCTTGCTCTGTGCACTGAAGAGCAGTCATGTTGGAACAGGAAGGGGCCATCCCCAAACTGTTCCCACAAAGTTGAGAGCATAAAATTGTTCAAAATTTCTTGTGTAGCACCCTACAAGGTAGGTGCTAGGCAAAGTATAGTGGGTCTTGGCTGCCTAACAGCGGGGCCATGAGTAAAACTTGCAATCTGATGAGAACCTTTGCAATGGACTATGAAATGTACTGTAATGTAATGTGCTGTCAGAATATGGAGAGCAGGAGGAAAAAGTGAAAAAGTGCATGAATGCTGCAACTGCTTAACAGGAAGAGGTCCCAGTGGGGACAGTGAAGATGGCGTCAGGGGTCCCAGTGGGGACAGAGAAGAGGACGCTGGTAGTCCCAGTGGGGGCGGTGAAGATGGAGGCTGGGGGCACGGGAAGAGAGGTGTCAGGGGCCGGGTGTATGTGCATGCTATGTGGACAGATGTTTGACAGCAGGACATTTATTCTGTATAGTAATTGCACCGATACTGTGAGGATCGTAGTCAGCCATGCCGAGAGGGGCAGTGGGGCTAGTCTCGGAGACAGTATGGAAGATGTAAATTGCACATTGTGACAGGACGTCAAGTAAATGTGACAGGAAGTCAGGTAAATCTGTGAGTGTTGTCACAGATTGGAGATACAATTCACCAATTACTATAGGGTGTCGGCTGCAGAAGCCAGCAGAAATGTCTAAAGACGTTGAACAGACTTCAGCTGTTCAGAATGAGGAAGTTAAGGCCTCTATAATTTGTCCAAAGGAAGTCTATGGATGGCTGCCTCCGGAAGCTGCCTCCTGTCGCCGTGTGGGCTGGGAGAGGAGGACAGTCAGATGTGTGCCCCCTGAAAGCTGTGTAAGCATGGGGAAGACCTCCTGAAGCGATGTGAAGCTGAGGAGGGTAACAAGTGTGGAGACTACTCGAAGTGAGGTCTTGGATCGTTTCTAGGTGAAAAGAAACCAATGGACATTTCCTGTGTGAAGGGGAAATTAACAACATGTATGGCTAGGAAGAGGACTATCGACCATGCGCCTGACAGCGGGATATTACTCTTGCCAAGCAAGGAGGGACAGCTGGCTTCAGTGAAGGAAGGCGCAGTTGTGGCCCTAGTGCAATTGAAAAGAGTGGATGCATGTCTGGCAAGTGACATGATCCACTTAGCAGCTATTTCCCTGTGGGCTAAAAGTAGAAGAGGATGGCAGGGGAAGAGTTACAGCACCGCCCGGGAAAGCGCGCCAGATGCAGACCTGCCTAGCAGGAGGAGTCATCACCCAATATGGCGAAAGGGTGGAGACAGCGGGAACATCCAGCCAATCAGCGACCAAGGGGACCCTATTAATATCCCCTCCTTCGGGTGTGACTGTGCGGGAGACACGTGTAGGAGAGAGGAGCATGTCGTTCGTAAGAGAAAAGAAGAGTGTACCCGCTATCACTGCCACCATGGGTGAAGACTCTGCCAGGCAGAACAAGGAGCAGATCCACCTGCCCAATCCATCCTTGGTCTGGGACACTGGTATCCGGATGGTGCCGGACGGCGGACTGGCGCAGTGCACGGAAGGCGGCCGGGAGTTCCTAGGAGCGGTATGTCCTCAGAGTGCCACTGTCACGTTAAGAGTGCAAGCGTGAGTCCAGTGTGGGCAGTGTGGTTATCTGCTGCTCCAGGCAGAAAAGAGTGACGGCCGACCCAAGAAGCTATGTGTTGCATGGGAATCAGGCCTCACACAGGAGGTGACCGGGACTGAATCCAAGTTCCTCCACGTAGGCAGGAGAGGCATGTTGCGTCTGATGATGCAGTTAGAGGCCTTGCCAGCAGTCAGTGGGCATTCAATATGTGGAAGGGGGACTCGGTCGCAGAGCTCCCTTGGGAGGGGATCCATGCCAGCATCGGTGACCGGAGGGTGGCCGGAGGATGTATCTACCTCAGCAGCAATGGCAGGATCTTCCCCTATTAGCATTCGTCAGCCTGAAAAGCCTGCAGTTACTCAAGCCTCACCCACCAGTACCAGTGGTGAGTAAGAAGCATGCCCTGTACCCATTGGGTCCCCATCTTTTCAGCACAAATATGGCTCAAAAGAAGAGGGGATCGATGACTGGGGATCCACGGATGAAACAGAGTGGGACTGGGGGTCAGAAGCTAGGAGCCGCTCCCCAGGTCCTGATGTGGCAGTGATCGTTGATAAAGAGGCCAAGGAAGCCATGGAGAGAGGGGACTTAGCCCAGAAACTGGGGTTCTGTGATACTTATGTTGAGAGGATCCCAGACCTCACCCTTTCAGGAAACATTGCCAGATCAAGAGACCAGAACGCGGCCTATGAGATTATGGTACAAAGAGTGTCCACTCCATTTTTTCCACAGGGGAGGGGTAACAGGTAACAGGAGGATTCTCCCCCGGCTGTCCCGAATGCAGAGGTGGCTGCAGAAAAAGGTGGCACTCGAGTATGGATATGATTATCCGTATGCACCCAGAGAGGTGATGTTAATGGTAGAAAAATTCAGAGACTTTTGATGCGATGAAATGATCTGGGGTTTCCTGTTTGTCCCCAAGCCATATAGGGATTCACCGGAGGAGAAATTAAAAGAGAAATTTAACAGTGTGAAAGCTCAGTGGAACTTTGGGTGCTCCATTCACATAGACAGAGTGGAGGTCCGTCGCCCGGATGGGTCAGGTAAGGTCTGGTCCATCAGTCAAGAACGAGCAAGGTGTTTATGTCCGGGTCCCTCACCCTGATTATTATATCTGAGGGAAGCAAGTGGTTCATCTAAAGAATTTTGAGAAAACTGTGTTGGCTGGCTGGCCATCACAACTGATCAAGGAACTTTGAAAAATGTAATGCTGAATTTACAAGTTGCTGAAAGTGTTCAAGTTCAATGCAGACTCCTTGGGCCATTCGGGCCAGGGTCTTGGAGGGAGTGTTGCAATGTTAGACCCCATGGGCCATTGGGTCAGGGTCTTTGTGGATTACAAATAAATGTGGGGGAAAGCCGTCCACAGTTCTGACAAGGTGAAGATACCGTTTGTTGCAAATTCAAGTGTGTCCAGGAACTCTGGTGGGGGAAGGACCCCTGTGTTACTTCCCTGACTCAGCAGGACTGTGGGTCATACAGCAAGGTGACTTGCCCTGTTTCCTTCAAGAAGTACTTTAAAAGACAGCATGAGGGCGCTGTGTTTCACTTCATCAAAGGACTCTGCATAGCTAGCCAGTGATAGGGTACAGACTTCTACTTGCTAAGGAGTGGACCCGACGAGTCAAGACGCTGGACAGCAGAGGTAGTCAGGGAAGGGAGTGGAAAGGTCGCCCTCAGAGTCAAAAGGAGGATCTTTCCACTCAACTGTCTAGATAGTTGGTCTTGTTTTTTACCAAAGTGTATGCAGTTGACTAACTTTTGCTTCCATTTTTCTCTACAGGTGGGATCATCTTAGAGACAGTCAGTTAGGAAATGTGCATTGTGTTTTTCTTCGAGGTTCGTTTGGTGGGGGGTGCATCAGTTCTCATGCACCTTAAAATGTTTGTATATTTGTACAGCATGAGTATGTAAAGCTATGTAAAGCTATATTTTTCCACCTAATTTATTTGTACATTTGTTTTTTCCTTCCCCAGGTTTGTGGGATACTCCTGAGTTTTTGGCAGTGTTTTTGGTAGGAGGCGACTGCCTCATAGTCAGAGGGACTTGACTCAGTTTGGTGTGGGGTGGATGTACCACCTTACAAGGTAGGTGCTAGGCAAAGTATAGTGGGTCTTGGCTGCCTAATAGTGGGGCCATGATTTTCAGCTGGGCTGTCATGTCTCCCAGGTGTAGCTGCTGAGAGGGGAGTCTCCACACTGGCTCCATAAGAGGATTCTCATTGGGCAGTGGAGGAAACCCAATCAGTGGCCCATTCAGGCCTGTATCTACCCCAGAAGGCAGATTCTGCCGCAGAAAATTCTGGGAGTGGGTATAAATCTGAGGGGAACGCATGACGCAGTGTCTTTGGTGGGAAGCAGAGTCCCAGGAGGGAGAGTACGGCTGTCTCTCCTCCTGTCAGAGGAATCGGGTGTCTTGGGCGGCTTGCCTGAGAGTGCAGAGAGAGAGCTGAGCTGCAGAAGGGATCCAGTGTGCTGAGGACCAGCGGAGCAAGAGGGGACTAGTTCCAAGTTCGTGAGTTCTGTGAACTACCCCTGGAGATCTGCCTAGCTGTGAGGGGACCACTCCGGTTAAGGTCCTAGGGATACAGGAGCTAGCTAGCAGTAAAGGGGGTGCCTAGTCAGAGGACCCTGAAGTGTCAGAGGGGGTGCCTAGTAAGAGGACCCTGAAGTGTCAGAGGGGGTGCCTAGTCAGAGGACCCTGAAGTGTCAGAGGGGGTGCCTAGGCAGAGGACCCTGCAGTGTAAAGGGGGCGCCAGCAGTTGGGCCCTGGAGAGTTAATGCATACAGTGTACAGTGTGAAGTGTACAGTGTTAAGAGTTGCAGCAGCACAAGCAGTTACAAGGAGCTACCTCAGTCAGTGAAGCGCTGGAGGGAGCTGTTCATTGGACTTTTGAGCTAAACAGAGTGCCAAGAGTCAAAAATACTACAGTCCTGGATCTTCTTAGTTAACCAGAGTGTTAAAGTCGAAGTTCTAGCACAGTTCAGCAAAGCAGTATTTTCAAGTGCCAGGAAACGTTGATCGGCATTCAGTTGGCACCAAAACAGCGCTAACAGGCATTTTCTGTAAAGTGTCCCAGTTAAACCTAGTTGAGCCAGAGGAGTATCCCACTCATTCCCTTCTCCTATCCCCATTACAAAATAAACAAAACAAACCAAAGATGCCGGAATGGTTATTGTCTCAGTGCTCGCACTTGGGTTCACAACTTGAAGGTGTTGGAAGTGTTATGCCTGGAAATATTGCTACACTTGGTATTCTGACACCTTCAGTGTTCCCTTCACTGGAACTAAGGAGCCAAGCCCAACCCCTGAAAAACAACCCCACACCATAATCCCCCCTCCACCTAATGATTTGGACCAGTGCACAAAACAAGTTCCATAAAGACATGGATGAGCAAGTTTGGGGGTGGAGGAACTTGACTGGCTTGCACAGAGTCCTGATCTCAGCCCGATAGAACACCTTTGGGATAAAAGGGAGCCAGGCCTTCTCGCCCAACATCAGTGCCTGAACTTACAAATGTGCTTTTGGAAGAATGGTCAAACATTCCCATAGACACACTCCTAAACCTTGTAGACAGCCTTCCCAGAAGAGTTGAAGCTGTTATAGCTGCAAAGGGTGGGCCAACTCAATATTGAACCCTACGTACTAAGGCTGGAATGACATTAAAGTTCATGTGCGTGTAAAGGCAGGCGTTCCAATACTTTTGACAATATAGTGTGTGTGTGTGTTATATATATATATATATATATATATATATATAAAATTATAACCTATGTATGCTTGTAGACAGGTTCTTCCAAAAAGGGTTGCTGAGTTATACGTTTTCTATTTTGTTTTTGACTGCTCTATTGTTTGGCTATGTTGCCCTGCTGAACTTGTGCCTCCACAGTGGACCACCAGTCTTTCTGCACCTGCTACCACTACTGCTGCCTGCTGTCTACCAGTCCAGGGTCTGCTGTTCTCTCTATCATCTACTGTTTCATCTATCTAGCCAACTCTGGTGACCACCTGCTGCACATCACTACGTCCAGCGGAGAAATACGCAGGCACTAATACCTGCGTAGGAGTAAGGCCTCAAGGAGAATAAGTATGGCTTATGTATAGAGTCAAGTTTCCTGGGATTCAGGTCTAACACTGGGCACTACCCAAATGCTGTATAAAGAAGAAGTACAGCACAGCCATTCGCTGGTAAGATCTGTGTACTGCTGTTTCTCCACCCCCACTTCTCCAAGCCCCTTATGCAGCTGAGAACAGAGATTATGTGATCACTTAAACAAAAAAAAAAAAAGAAGAAAAAAGAAAAGTATTCATATATTTGGTAAAAATACACAAAAAATGTTGTCTCATTTCTATCTTAACAACTTCAGTTCTGGAAGGTTTACCCTCCTTCATGACCAGGTCATTTTTTGTGATACGGCACTGCATTACTTTAACTGAAAATTGCGCGGTCGTGCGATGATGTACCCAAATAATATTGATGTCCTTTCTTCCCAAAACTAGAGCTCTCTTTTGGTGGTATTTGATCACCTCTGCAGTTTACATTTCATGCGCTAAAAACAAAAAAAGACCAACAATTTAAAAAAAAAAAAAACAAACAACATTTTTTTTACTTAAAATACATATAATAAAAAAAAAAATTAAAAAATCAAATTTCTTCATCAATTTAGGCCAATATGTATTATGCTACATGTTTTTGGTAAAAAAAAAAAAAAATCAATAAGCTTATATTGATTTGTTTGCACAAAAGTTATAACATCTACAAACTATGGGATAGTCTTATAGAATTTTTATTTATTTATTATTTTTTCTAGTAATGGCGGCAATTGGCAACTTACAGTGGGGCTGCGACATTATGGTGGACAAATCAGACACTTTTGTCACTTTTTTGGGAACCAGTGACACTAATACAGTGATTAGTGCTAAAAACTTTGCACTGTCACTGTACTAATGACACAGGCAGGGAAAAGGGGTTAACATCAGGGGCCATCAAAGGGTTAAATGTGTTCCTAGGGAGTGCTTGCTAACTGTGTGGGGGTGCTTTAACTGTGGGAAGACAAAGACAGGATCTCTATCTTCCCTACTGACAGAATGGTGATCTGCCTTGTTTACATAGCTAGAGGTATCCAAGTCCAAAAGACAAAGGGTCCCCCCACTGTAACTAGAGTACTCTGGTAGCAATTGGGAAGGTGCTCTCCACATAAGCTGGCTCTTCTAGAGAAGCTGCATGCTTTTATTCTTCTGTTTACTCTGGTTCTGACAGTGGAGGGCCTCTCACCTGGCTGCAGATCACTTGATCAGCTACCTTAGCCTCATCAAGTGTGGCCTCTCTGAACTGCTTAGGCCCTTTTGGGTCCTTTCACACGGCCGCTCTGCTGCTTAAGTCCGCTGCGGGACTTTTTTTTTTTTTTCATGGAGCGGATGACATTTGTGTCATCCGCTCCGTGTGCCCGCATATCATCCCATCCGTTTGCGGATGATATGCGGACATAATGTAAGTATATGGCATTGCGGATGTCAGCAGATGACACCGCTGACATCCGATTTTCCTTCCTTTCCGTTTTTTACACGGATGAAAAAATGGGGTTCTGTTCCATTCGAAAAAACGGAACAGAACTGAAAGGAGGAAAATCGGATGTCAGCGGATGGTATTCCGCTGACATCCGCAGTGCCATTCACTTACATTATGTCCGCAAATAATCCGCAAACGGATGGGATGATTTGCGGACACATGGAGCGGCCGTGTGAAAGGACCCTTTCACACATATGGTTCGTTCAGTTCATCAGTTCAGTCACGTCAAAATGTATCAGTTTTTCATCCATTTTCCATCCGTTTTTTTTTACATCCGCTACCAATGCAAAAACGGATGAAAAACATCCGTTTTTCGTCTGATCCGTTTTTTTTGACGGATGAAAAATAGGGCATTCATCCGTTCCAAAAAACGGACATTGACGGAAGCAGATGAAAACGGATGTTAACAGATGATCATCCATTGTCATTCATTTTTACATAGAGATGCATTGATGTCCATTTTTCATCCGTCAATGGATGGATGAAAAATGGACCATATGTGTGAAAGGGGCCTTAGGGATAGAAGCAAAAACAAGTATCATTATGGCATTATGGGCATGTTCAGACACCCAGGGAGTTGTGAAAAAGGATTAAAAGGTGCTTGTGCCTATATCTGAGCATGTTAAGTAAATGGGTACTCCACTACATACTAATTCTTTTTTATTTTTTTCAGTAAGGCTGTAGCCAGGTGCTGGAATAAAGTTCCTTGAGTAAAGACAATTTGTAACTACTTTGGGACAGCAAGTCCAAACATGGCCGCACATTATATTACCATTGGCTTCCATTGCCCCCTCCTAATTGGCTTAGACTAGATTGCAAAGAGATGAGAGTATTGAGATATGTAAAGTGGTGATTTAAAGTTTGGGCACCCCAGGTAAAAATTTGTATTAATGTGCATAAAGAAGCCAATGAAAGATGGAAAAATCTCCAAAAGGCATCAAATTACAGATTAGACATTCTTATAATATGTCAACAAAAGTTCGATTTTATTTCCGTCATTGACACTTTCAAAATTACAGAAAACAAAAAATGGCGTCTGCAAAAGTTTGGGCACCCTGCAGAATTTATAGCATGCACTGCCCCCTTTGCAAGGCTGAGACCTGCCAGTGTCATGCATTGTTCTCAATCATCGTCTGGGAAGACCAGGTGATGTCAATCTCAAAGGTTTTAAATGCCTAGACTCATCTGACCTTGCCCCAACAATCAGCATCATGGGATCTTCTAAGCAGTTGTCTAGAAACTGAAAATAGTTGACGCTCACAAAGCTGGAGAAGGCTATAAGAAAATAGCAAAGCGTTTTCAGATGTCAATATCCTCTGTTCAGAATGTAATTAGGAAATGGCAGTCATCAGGAACAGTGGAAGTTAAAGCAAGATCTGGAAGACCAAGAAAAATATCAGACAGAACAGCTCGCAGGATTGTGAGAAAAACAATTCAAAACCCACGTTTGACTGCACGATCCCTCCAGAAAGATCTGGCAGACACTGGAGTTGTGGTACACTATTCCATAATAAAGAGATACTTGTATAAATATGGTCTTCATGGAAGAGTCATCAGAAGAAAACCTCTTCTACGTCCTCACCACAAAAATGAGCGTTTGAACTTTGCAAATGAACATATAGACAAGCCTGATGCATTTTGGAAACCAGTTCTGTGGCCCGATGAGGTTAAAATTGAACTTTTTGGCCGGAATGAGCAAAGGTACGTTTGGAGAAGAAGGGGCACAGAATTTAATAAAAAGAACCTCTGTCCAACTGTTAAGCGTGGGGGTGGATCAATCATGCTTTGGGGTTGTATTGCAGCCAGTGGCACAGGGAACATCTCACGAGTAGAAGGAAAAATTGATTCAATAAAATTTCAGCAAATTTTGGATGGTAACTTGATGCCATCTATGAAAGGGCGGAAGTTAAAGAGAGGATGGCTTCTACAAATGGATAATGATTCTAAACACACCTTGAAATCTACGGGGGATTACATCAAGAGGCGTAAACTGAAGGTTTTGCCATGGCCTTCACAATCTCCTGACCTCAACATAGTTGAAAATCTATGGATAGACCTTAAAAGAGCAGTGCGTGACAGACAGCCCAGAAATCTTAAAGAACTGGAAGACTTTTGTAAGGAAGAATGGGCAAAGATACCTCAAACAAGAATTAAAAGACTCTTGGCTGGTTACAAAACGCTTTTACAAGCTGTGATACTTGCCAAAGGGGGGCAGTACAAGATATTAACTCTGCAGGGTGCCCAAACGTTTGCAGACGCCATTTTTTTGTTTTCTGTTATTTTGAAAGTGTAAATGATGGAAATAAAATCTAACTTTTGTTGACATATCATAAGATGTATAATCTGTAATTTGATGCCTTTTGGAGATTTTTCCATCTTTCCTTGGCTTCTTTATGCACATTAATACAAATTTTTACCTGGGGTGCCCAAACGTTCGATCACCACTGTAGTTCCATCAGATCTCTGTGGGACTGCTCTCTTCTGAGAAAGTGACTACAGATCCCAGGGCCTTTGCAACCAAAGAGGGGAAGAGAGGGGACTTTTACAAATGCATCCAGGAAAACTGGGGGGTACTTGGCACCAGATTAGGGAGAGAGACAGAGGGGAAAGCAGAGGCAGTGTGTGGAGTCCACGGTTTCTGTTTCCTGCACAGCTAGTCCCTCATCTGCAGTGCTCTGGAATCACACAGCGGAGTCGCTGGTCTGTCCCCACAGTAACTCAGGGACACCAACTGGGTCATGGAATGATCCTAAGTGAGCAGAAGACCCAAAAGGAGTCCATCCAAGCTCAGTGCATCAGCAGCTGGTGAGAGGGTGGCTAACCTGTTCTTTCCATTGTTTAACAGATACTCACACTTTAGTCTACCACAATTTGGTAATACCATCCCCTCAAAAACCCTCCCAGCCAATCAGATCACTTGCAGACAATTGCATAGACTTTGTTAGTTCACCACCTGAACTTTTCCCCACATCCAATTTGCATGATAGGCGAATGTGATTGGCTCTCAATGGTGCCTCACAGGTCTGAGGCAGCCGCAGTCTGCATTCAAAAAGGGTCATGTGTGTCTTTGAGTCTGATTCAGGTGTGAATTCAGGCCAAAATTCAAATCGGTGAACAGGGCCTAGGGCGGCACTTTGTGGGATGGGGCACCCCCTTGCATAAAGAAATGGCCACTTCTCCTCCTCCTGATTCCCGCCTCCCTCACACAGGGCCGCATTGACTATTCGGGCACTCGGGCGGAACCCCAGAGCCCAGTGCCGCAACAAGTTCTGGCACTGAGCTCCGGTAACTGGCCTGACAGGGGCGCGCTAGCGTGGGCACCCAGGACATCCGCTGCCCGAGGTCCCACATGCAGTGATCGCCTTCCTGTGGCAGCTGACACCTCTCTCACCACTGACAGCCACATACAGCTCGCTGAGAACCCCCCTCCTCGGCTCCAATGTTCTCATGTACACAGCCAGGAGGAGGAGCCAGGGATGAGGGACATGAGTACCCTGCAAAAGTGGCTCTGCTGTTCTGAGATCTGTGCATGGTTTACAGTGGAGGGGACACAGTAACCAGGGAGGGGAGGGGGGCAGGTAACAGGTGCACACATGGTGGAGTGATGGGAGGGGATGGGGGTAAAGCATATGTGCTGGGGGTTGCTTTGGGAGGGGAGAGGACATGTGCTAGTATGGTATTCCCTTACCCGCCCTCTCCCCGAATCAAAAGATGGCACGTTCTTCTCTGTCCTCATCCTATGGCGTCCATCTGTCCTTCTCCCATGGTGTCCCTCTGTCCTCATCCCACGAAGATGACAGGAAGGGTCTTAATCAGGAAGGGGTGGATCATATTTAAATTAGGGGATGCACGAGTTTAATCAGGGCTAGGGCAGCACAAAACCTAAATACACCACTGGACCCCAGGCAGGAACCTGCAGCCACATGTGTGAACCCGGTCTTAGTTTGTATTCCTTAGAAGGCAGCCAAACTCAATCAGAAAAGCCATTCCAGTATAATGACCAACCCCTATTCTTTATAAAGAGCACAGGGAGGGAGAACTTGAAAGCCTATATCATACACTACCATGACCTAAAACATGTTATTTTCTTCATTTTATCTTTATACTTTGTAAATTATTTTCCAAATTTCAGGTGCACATTTTCTGCTAATTCCTTAGTCAGAGCAATGTAATCCTTTCCATATGATTCACATGCCAAGGAAAACAATGTGGTCAGTGTTCAACAACTCTGTCACTGAATAAAGCATGCTTAATAACATAATTCATTGTTGTTGTGCAAACTCTTGAAAAGAGATGAAACAGCATGTCTAAAAAAGGTTAAAAATAATTTAAATATTTTTAGGCAAAATATTTCAAGTGTATGAAACCACAGGAATGTAAAAGCAATCAGAATTTTGATAGGTGCATGGGGTTATGGCTGGAGTTATTTCATGGTATGCAACAAAATAGCAATCTTATTCATTTTCAGCATAGTTTATCATCCTTCAAAACAGGAGCAGAACAGGTCATTCTGGAACAAAAGAAATAAGGCAATAGGCATGTTTTTTTCTTACACTATGGTCCATTTTAGGAACAAACATATTTATTTAGGAATAATTAGGCTGGGTACTATGAATATCAGTTCAGCAGGAACTGCCTGCCTGACATTTGGTCAGTGTACAGTTAACTGTCTGACAGAAGCTAAACTAACATCCAGCTTCTATTGAATGGGCATGCTGGGAAACCAGCATCCGACCAGCAGCCGATCAGCACTGGCAGCCATCAGTGTTTTCTGGCAGGGTGGGCAGGCACAGTGGGTGGATTGCCACACTAACATTGCTTGTGTTAGTAAGGCGATTTGTACGTTTTTTTTTTCATTCAGCCCGCTGGACTGAATGTGTGTACCCAGCTTTAGATGATCTGTGAAAACAGACAGCTATTGGGCTACAGAACAAGTATAGTCATGCCAACATGTACACTGCTATTTTCTAGGGTAATTACATTTTGACTGATTAAGCACAATTAATTCTTTCTATATATTCCCTATAAGATAGTAATTATTTTTTTTTTATTTTTTTTTTTACTTTAGTTCTATTTTAACCACTTGCTCTATTGAGCGGTTCAATAGCTGGCGTGATTGCCGCTGGAGGAGCGGTCATACGGTGATTAGCTAGTGGGGATGCCAATAAACAGGTCCAGTGGACCCGATGTCCGCCCGCCACCCACGATCTTCCCCGGGAGAGGCAGAACGGCAATCTGCCTATGTAAACAAGGCAGATCGCCGTTCTGTCAGGGATGAACACTGTGATCTTGTGTTCCTGCCAAGGTGCGTCCATCCCCCACACAGTTAGCAAGAACCCTCTAGGGAGGTTAACCCCTTTCCTGCTAGTGCCAGTAGTGCAGTGACAGTGCATTTTTTTTAGCACTGATCACTGTAATAATGTCAGTGGTCGACAAAAAAAAGTGTCAGTTAGATGTCCGATTTGTCTGCTGCAGAGTCACAGTCCCACTAAAAATCGCTGATCGCTGTCATTAGTAGTAAAAAAAATAAATAAAAATAGATAAAAATGCTATAAAAATATCCCATAGTTTGTAGACACTATAACTTTTGCGTAAGCCTATCAGTATACAGTTATTGGGATTTTTTTTAACCAAAAATACATAGCAGAATACCTATTGGCCTCAATTAATGAAAAAATTATTTTTTTTTTTTACATTTTTTTTTATTGGCTGTATTTTATAGCAGAAAGTAAACAATGTTGTTTTTTTTTTTTTTTTTTCAAAATTGTCACTCATTTTTTGTTTACAGGGCAAAAAAAAAAAAAAAAAGAAAACACCAGCTCTATTCGTGGGAAAAAAGGACATCAATTTTATTTGGGTACAGCGTCACAGGACCCTGCAATTGTCAGTTAAAGTAGCGTAGTGCTGTATCGCAAAAAATGGCCTGGTCATTAAAGCGGAGTTCCGGGCACAGAAGTAATTTTTCACTGAACATACCCCCGGGACAGTCAGGGCTAGCACATTCCACAATGGCTAGCCTCTGATCTGTCCCAGTTCGCACTTACCTTTTAGAAGAAATACTTACTTATAAAATTCCTTCCACAGCGTTTCCATCTCTGTTGTGGGCAGCTGAAGCCGGCGCGGTCCTCTTCTGTGTCTTCTTCCGCGTCTTCTTGTCCCAGAATGCGCCTGCACCGGCCCCTCTCGTCACTTCCGGTGCCGCGCCGCATTCCTCCACAGCTTCTGGGCATGCCCAGAAGCTGTTTAGCAGGGGAATGCGGCGTTGCCCGGAAGTGACGAGCGGGGCCGGTGCCGTCGCATTGATTCCTGGGAGCGATGACGTTCAGCTCCCAGGAATCAGTGCAAGCCAGGAAGTGACGGGTGAGCCGCGGCGCTGAGGGAGGAAGTGAAGACTAGGTGAGTATATTCGATCTTCAATTACAAGGTGAGTGAATAAAAAAAAAAATCTAACTATCCAATTCTGTTTCAGGTTAAGGGGAAGAAGCGGACGGGCACAAAAAAAATATCGATTTTGTGCCCGGAACTCCGCTTTAAGGTGGTAAAACCTTCCGGTCAAGAAATGTTTAAAGTCCTTTCAAGTGTGGCTAGAAAGTAGTTACGGTCAAACTTGTTTCAGGTGTGATTTGACACCCTTTTGGGGAACCACACATCTGGACATACTTTGCTACCTACCAACAACAAAGACCTTTATTATTATTCTCTAATGCTTTGAACCTGAACACTCTGGTCTCCAACTCATTGATCTGACCCACATTCTGAAAGCTGTGATCTTTAGGGAAGGCTGGCCAGACATTATACAATTCCCCTGTACTATTTTTCTTTAGATTTACCAAAAACATATAATATGAGGTCAAACCTAAACACTTTCAAGTTGTATGCAACCAGGCAGGCCCTTGCACTACATAGTTAAGGTAAATCCAAAAGAAATGGAATAAGAAATTTGTATAATGTATGACCAGCTTAAGACAAGTAATACATGAGTATATATTTGTGATTCATCACAGGATCTTTGCCTAAAGCATAACCAAAGACAACCATATTTTTTTAGTTTAAGATAGAGTGGGGAGGGATTACAATTCCTAAAACTATAAAAGTTAACAATCAGCCCAATACTGATCTTAGAGTGAATATGACAATCAATGTACAGTAATAGAAAATACAATCCTTAAATGCCGCTAAACATCAACAGTGCTTTCCACCACACTATGCATACTCAGAATACAACAATGATGTTGCTCTAACAAAATAAATAAAAAAACATTGAAAAGCTACAAAAATAAATAAAAGTCCAAACTTTTGATGATCAATAGTCCATCACAATTGTGTTACATGTGTGAAGATTTCTATAAACTTCCCAAAATCTCGAGCTGTGTCCCTCTCCAGCCAGCCCATGCAATATATCTGCTCACCTCCAAATGTGGACCCCAATATAATATCAAGGTCATAAAAGCTGAAATCATCCACACCAAGGGGATGTCTCCTCCAGCATGCTTCTGTATTCTCCTCCAGCAGCTCCAGACTCACAGGTACCAATACATGCAAACACAAAATAAAAATAATAGTGTTCCCTGTATAAAATAATATAATCAGCAGTTGCCAAAAAAAAAAAAAAACACTCACAGTGGCAGCCTTAAATGCATTTAGATGTATAATCCTCCATCCATAGCCCGCACTATTCCAACTGTGCATGCAGCTAATCGGTGCAATTATTCTGCTCACCTCCCACTGTGAACCCCAGTATAATCAAGGTCAAACTGGCATGTTATTACATCCAAGTTATTACATCCAATTAAACACTCCCCTTCTTCAGCCGCACAACATTCACAGACAAGGTAACATGTAAACACAAAAATTAGACTAATGGTGTTCTCCATATAAAACCACACCAAATTTAAACCACCAATAAAAACACTCACATTCTAGGAGCACCCCTAGTGCTATGGTAAGCACATCACAATGTATATAGGAACTCGCCAATAACTCGTACACATACAACCTTCACTTACAGCGTGGCTCCACTCCTATACGCATCACACCCAAAAGCAGGGCTTCCTCAGTAGGACAGGATCCATGCTACCACGCTCCTGTATATAGCCTCATCGACAGGCTTTCTGCCGATGGTTGCCATGTGAATGGTTACACAGGGGAGGTTTTAATAAGATGTGGTTTTATATTGAGAACACTATTCGTCCCAAGCGACTGAAGAAGAGGAGTGTTTAAGTGGAGGAAATAGTGCACTGGATAGAATAACATGTGCCTTGGATGGAATAACATGCCAGTTTGACCTTGGTTTTATTGGGGTCCACAGAGTGTGGTGAGGAGTATAACTGCACTGATTAGCCACATGCACAGTGGGAATAGTGTGGGATATGGATAGAGAATTATACATCTATAAGCATTTAAGGCTGTCATTGTGAGTGCATTTTTAGTAACTGCATGGATGTATGCATGTATCATTTTATACAGAGAACAATCCTTACCTGTGAGTCTGGAGCTGCTGGAGGATAATACAGAAGCATGCTGGAGGAGACATCCCTTTGGTGTGGATGATTTCCGCTTTTATGACTTTGATATTTTATTGGGGTCCACATTTAAAGGTGAGCAGATGTATTGCACTGGGTGGCTGAAAACACTGTCATTTTGGGAAGTTTCTAGAAATCTTCACATATGTAACACAATGGTGTTGGATGGACTATTGATCATCAGAAGTTTGGACTTTTATTTATTTTTGTACCTTTTCAATATATTTTACTTAATTTTGTTTGCACCACATCATTGTTGTATTCTGGATTAGAATACATGTCTGGATAGTTTATGCTGTCAGTGACTCTGTTAGGGGGTTCACCCTCTCTATATCTCCCATTTACTGTTATCATTAAAAGGAAAAATGGAAGAGAATCCCAACATTTTGGTCATCCCCAAAATCAATAGAAGGGGGAGAAATCTTTCTTATACTAGTTTTGGTGACCCTGGTGACAACCAGGGATTCCCTCACTTTGAAGGTATTTCTTCTGACTTCCTGTTTTGGTTAAGGGACAGGAAGTGAAGGAAAATCTTCCAAATGAGACACAGATGGGAAAAAAAAGAAAAAAAAAAAACTGACAGCGGTTATAACTCTCCTATCCAAAATAAAAATTCTACTTTAAGGATTTCAAGAAATCCTAAAAAATATTGTTTTAAAGACATGTCTTTTCGTTTGTACTTGCACTGTGTTTGAGGCTGGGTTCACACTATTGCGACTTGGATGCGGGTTTCCCCGCATCCAATTCGCATGTCAGGAGATTGTGACCGTCTCTCTATGAAGCTGGTTCACATATCTCTGGAGCGGCTCTGGTGCGAATTGCACAGGAGTCCTGTGCGTCTTCTGGTCCATTTCAGGTCCAAATTCAGCGAAAAATTCAGACTAAAATCAGACTTGAAACGGTGAACATGGATCCCTGCTGTGAGCCGCTCCGTGCAGCAGTGTTAAACATTAGCACACTGCCATCTTCAGGCTGCAGTGGCATCTGCAGTCTGAAAAGGTTTTTTTTTGGAGTGTGTCTACAGCCTGTGATCACCACGATTGTTTGTCAATGTAATCAAATAGTGAAGAACCTTGCTAATTGATTCCTGGTTACTAGGGAAGACTCGTAGCCTGTATTCGACAATGGAGTTTAAGAAATAGTAATGCTCACAATTCTGCATTCCTAGCTCTCTCCTGTAATGTTAATTAACTGCAGATCCCATCTGTTAAAGATTACTTGCAGAATCACATATGATGTTCAGTAAAGTTAATCAAAGAGGTAAGATGTAGCCAAACATTTTGTAAAATGACATGACTGAGACTAGACACAAGGCTTGATCAACCAATATGTACATTAAAGCCCCTTTCACACGGGCTTTCCGACCGGGGCCGTCTGTCAGTTTTTTCAGGCGGACCTGATCGGATGCTTCATGCACCCCTATGGGGCAGTGGATTAAGCGGTGACATGTCCGCTGACACCCGCAGCTATCCGATCTGATCCTGTCCCTGAAATTTAGATGGAAAATAACCCTATTTTCTATCTGTCTGGAGGATCGGACCGGATGAAAACAGACAGGTGGTCCATTACCATCTGATCTCCCATAGAGGAGAGCGGTGATCTGACAGGTCCATTTCTGCACGGACAGAAAGTGAGCGGAGACAAACCTGTCTGCTCAGCGGGGATCGGCTGAGCAAAATGGAATGCCCGTGTAAAAAGGACCCATGGGGCAAAAGAGGCAAAGGGACATCTTTTCCCTCTTTATTCCTTAATCACACATTTTCCCATGATATGAAGAAATACAGTCATCTCATATTTATAAGTCATCACAATATATTAAGCCAAGTTAGGACCAGTTAAAAAAAAAAAAAAAAAATGAAAGTGTTGTGTATAAAAGTGGTAATTTCTGGACATTAAAGGTAGTAAGCCTACAATACCATCCCTGATGTAATGCAAGGTATAGAAAATATAAAAAATGTAAAAAGGGGACATTTTTCTCAACTGTACAAGAAAGACAACTCCTGATCCTAAATTGAATTGCTATAGGTTTAAAAATTTTGACTGGCCCCAATCCAACAATGTTCAATTTGGTAGACACATACTGTAGAAATATCTGCACCATATTATAACATTTCGTAGACAATAAGGATATGTATGTAAATAAGTACTTCCTATCTAAAGTTCTAAATCATAAATCTATTCTATGGCTCCTTATTTATGCAATGTGTAGAATTTTCTCAGTCTCGAATTTTAGAAGAATTTCCTGGAATTCACTACAAAGCATTTGATAACTGCCAAGTACGACTTTTATAATAATACAGTCCAGGCCCGGACTGGGACAAAAAATAGGCCCGGGCATTTTGGACTGAGCAGCCCGCGAGGGGGGGGGGGGCGTGGCGGGGCGGGGCGTGGCGTTCGTCGGGATGGTTGATGACAGGATTTAATGTTCCAGGATGTGTGGATTTGATTATGGTACCTTTTTTAGTTTAATCTTCAATTTAGATCAGAGCTGCTATATGATGCTGTTTATTTTGTCTTACTTTAAATCCTGTTTTGATGGTTGAGTCCTAAAAATAGTATGAAGCAGATCAGTCCCAATTCCTGCACCTTCACACATCAAATCACCCCAATTCCTGCACTATCCTACCTTAGATCACCCCAATTCCTGCACCTTCACACCTCAGATCAGCCCCTGGTAGGCTGGCACTGGCAGCAACAATTTTATTCAAATCGGGATTTATTCTGCAAATAGGCTGACCTGGCACTGGCAGGCATAGTACTAGACTAGTACTATGCCTGGCTGCCAGTGCCAGACAATTTGCAGAAGAAATCCTGATTTATTTGAATAAAATTGTTGCTGCCAGTGCCAGTCCAGCCTATCTGCAAAAGAAATCCCTAAGTAGAAGTCACTCCTCTCTCCAGTCCTCCACTTACCTTAGGTGTGCTGTGCGGTGTGGCTGCAGAGTGTTCCCGCTGGACATAGTACAGGAGATGGTCAGAGACTGCAAACATGATACAAGAGATGGTCAGAGACTGAGGACATGATACAGGAGATGGTCAGAGACTGAGGACATGATACAGGAGATGGTCAGAGACTGAGGACATGATACATGAGATGGTCAGAGACTGAGGACATGATACATGAGATGGTCAGAGACTGAGGACATGATACATGAGATGGTCAGAGACTGAGGACATGATACATGAGATGGTCAGAGACTGAGGACATGATACATGAGATGGACAGAGACTGAGGACATGATACATGAGATGGTCAGAGACTGAGGACATGATACATGAGATGGTCAGAGACTGAGGACATGATAGAGGAGATGGTCAGAGACTGAGGACATGATAGAGGAGATGGTCAGAGACTGAGGACATGATAGATGAGATGGTCAGAGACTGAGGACATGATAGAGGAGATGGTCAGAGACTGAGGACATGATAGAGGAGATGGTCAGAGACTGAGGACATGATAGAGGAGATGGTCAGAGACTGAGGACATGATAGAGGAGATGGTCAGAGACTGAGGACATGATAGAGGAGATGGTCAGAGACTGAGGACATGACAGAGGAGATGGTCAGAGACTGAGGACATGATAGAGGAGATGGTCAGAGACTGAGGACATGATAGAGGAGATGGTCAGAGACTGAGGACATGATAGAGGAGATGGTCAGAGACTGAGGACATGATAGAGGAGATGGTCAGAGATTGAGGACATGATAGAGGAGATGGCCAGAGACTGAGGACATGATACAGGAGATGGCCAGAGACTGCGGACATGATACAAGAGATGGTCAGAGACTGCGGACATGATACAGGAGATGGTCAGAGACTGCGGACATGATACAGGAGATGGTCAGAGACTGCGGACATGATACAAGAGATGGTCAGAGACTGCGGACATGATACAAGAGATAGAGACTGCGGACATGATACAAGAGATGGTCAGAGACTGCGGACATGATACAGGAGATGGTCAGAGACTGCGGACATGATACAGGAGATGGTTAGAGACTGCGGACATGATACAGGAGATGGTCAGAGACTGCGGACATGATACAGGAGATGGTCAGAGACTGCGGACATGATACAGGAGATGGTCAGAGACTGCGGACATGATACCTGAGAGACTGCAGATGTGATACAAGAGAAGGTCAGAGACTGCAGACATGATAGAAGATAGGACACTAGGGGGGCCGGAGAGCACAGGGAAAGCAGATAGCACTGGAGGAGCTGAAGGGCAAGGGGGGGGGGGACTGGAGAGAAGTAAGGAAGGCGCAGGGTGTGGATAGCACTGGGGGGGGGCAGGGAAAACCAGGGGGATGGAGAGCACAGGGTAGGGGGACTGGAGAGCACTGGGGGGGAACTGGAAATCACTTGGCCAGGGAGCACAGGGGGGTGGAGAGCATTAGGGGAGCCAGAAAGCATAGGGGGAGATGAAAAGCACTGTGGGGACTTGAAGAGCAGGGGGGGGCTGAAGAGCAGGGGGGGGGCTGAAGAGCAGGGGGGGGGGCTGAAGAGCAGGGGGGGGGCTGAAGAGCAGGGGGGGGGCTGAAGAGCAGGGGGGGGCTGAAGAGCACAAGGGGGGGCTAAGAGCAGGGGGGGAGGGTTAAGATCACTGGGGGGGGCAGTAAAATAAGTTGAATAGGAGGGGGATGGGACAGCTCAGCTGCATATAGAGAAATTGATATTTCTCCTGCAGCCGCAGAATGCCTGCAGAAGGGAGGAGGAGAATCAGGCATCCATCCAGCGGCAGCAGGAGGAGGAAGAGGGAAACATCAAATCCTCTATATGAAGCCGCCCCATCCCCCTCCTATTCAGTAGCAGACAGTACACACGGCCGGTGACACCAGGGCTGCACAGCACTGAAGACACTGGCGTCGTGAGGAGCCGCACTTACCTTCTCTCTCCGGCCCGTCGCCGCCCCCGCGAGCAGCCCGGAGTCAGAGTGAAGGAGCTGCCATCTGCAGCTGATTGCTTCCATGGCCGATCCTGCGAGTGCGGGCTGTGCTGCTGGCCGCGCCGGGCAGGACACCGGCTGCGGCGGGAAGGAACACACATACGAACTTCTCTTCACTTCCGGCTCCCTAGCCAATCAGCCTCCTGCTCAGGGGGGTGTGACTCACAGCAGAAGGCTGATTGGCCGCGGAGCCGGTGTAGCTGGCAAGAACACCGGCCGCGGCCGCCGCAGTGAGGGAAAATGACAGTCTGGCTTCTTTACATTCTACTGTGAGGAGTCGGACTAAGTGAGAGCGGGCGCCGCGGCCCACCGGGATTATGCCCGGTCCGCCCGATGGTCAGTCCGGCCCTGATACAGTCTTCTGTTCTAAAAAGCAAAAACATCACTGTGAAGTCCAAAACCAGCAGTCTCTTCAATCAGTCTCTTTCAACCAAAAGTGCATTTTTCACCACCTTTATAGTAAAAAAAACTTATCTGATGTTGAGACCTTGTAACAACTAGGTCAAACAGCACAGAGGATAAGCCACTCAAAATGTTGAGGCATCAATTCACTATTCAGTCCGATTAGAGATCCCCCTCATTTTGTCATCGCTAGTGTCAGAGCACCACCCAACACCTTACACCCCCACAGAAGTAAGTGCCGGCCAGTATAGGCCCCAAAAACTAGCCCACATGGGTTTACCTGAAAGCCAAGAACATTGTATTCTGTGGCTGAAGGTTCTTTAGGCATTGACAGAAAAAATAATTGTCGGCCATGAAAGGCCCCAAAAATGAAGCATTCAATGGACATGAAATGCCTTTTATGTCGCTGTATTTAGCGAAAACAAGGACCAGGAATTGTTGTGGGTGGATGGCGGTCTGGCAGATATTTGTGGGCTGTCATGAGGAATTTCAATGAAACATGGTCTACTGGTCACATGTGTTGAATTCCTCAGAGATCCATGCCTCATTCATTTTTATAAATGTGAGGTAGTCTACACTGTCATGAGCTAGGCGAGTGCGCTTATCGGTCACGATCCCCCCTGCTGCGCTGAACGTCCTTTCGGACAGGACACTGGACGGGGGAAAGCCAACAGTTCCATTGAAAATTGTGCAAGCTCTAGCCAAAGGTCAAGCCTGCCCATCCAGTAGTCCAGGGGTTCATCACTTCTCAGAGCGTCCACATCGGCCGTTAATTCAATGTAGTCAGAAATCTGTCGGTCTATGCATTCCCTGATGCTGGATCCGGAGTACAGCTGTCGATGGTTCAGCTGAAAGAAGGATCTCATATCTGAAGTGACCAAGACATCTTCAAACCACCCTCTTCTTGCAGGCGCTGTTGGATTGCTACCCGCAACTGTCTCTCTGTGACTGGAAATTCCTCTGCCAACGCACGCAAAAGCAGAATGCAGCATTTCTCGCAGCATGGCCTGGAAGTGCTGCATTCTGACCGCCCTCTGTAACATTTTCCCCATTTTTTGTTTGTACTGGGGATCTAAGTACGTTGCCACCCAGTACTGGTCCTTGCCCTTTATGCTTTTTATACGGGGGTCCCTCTTAAAACACCGGAGCATGAAGGCCCCCATTCGCACTAAACTGGAAGCAGTGTAGTGGCCTGGCTCCAGCTCATCATCCAGGATAATGTAGGCCTCGTTCTCCTCCCCCCATCCACGGATAACACCAGGGATCCCAGAACGGTTTAAAGCATGCTCTTCTTGTTCCTCCTCATCCACCTCGGCACCATCCTCCTCTGACTCCTCTTCAGACTCCTGTTGTTGACTTGTCTCAGATGGAGTAGCTTCCACTGGGAATTCATCCAACATTGCGACTTCCTCATCTTCCTGCTCCTGCTCCTCGACGGCTTGATCAATGACACAACGCAATGCATGCTCCAGAAAGAAGGCGTAAGGTACGATGTCACTGATGGCGCCCTGGCCGTGACTGACCACTTTGGTGATCTCATAGAATGGCCGCAGAAGTCTGCATGCGTCCCGCATGAGCAGCCACTGGCGAGGTGAAAAAAACCCAAGCTCCTCAGAACCTGTCCTGCCGCAGAGTTCGTACAGGTAGTCGTTAACTGCACGTTTCTGCTGGAGCAGCCTATCAAGCATATGCAACGTTGAGTTCCATAGCGTCGGGCAGTCACAAATAAGAAGCCTGATGGGCTGGTTGTGTCGCCGCTGAATGTCAGCAAGGCGAGCCATGGCTGTGTAAGATCTTCTGAAATGGCCCGAGATTTTCCTGGCCTGCCGCAAGACGTCCTGGACCCCAGGGTATTTGGCAACAAATCGCTGCACGACCAAGTTCAGGACGTATGCCATGCATGGTACGTGTGTTATTTTGCCCTGTTTCAGCACGCTCAGCAGATTGTCACCGTTGTCGCACACCACTTTACCAACTGTCAAATTCAGCGGTGTCAGCCATTGATCTGCCTGTGAATGCAAAGCTGAAAGGAGTGCAGGACCAGTGTGGCTCTTGGCTTCCAGGCATAACAGACGCAGCACAGCATGGCAACATCTCACCTGGCATGTGGAATAGGTTCTGGGGATTAGGGATGGCCTTGCGGTTCACCAGGCGGTCGGTTCGGGGCGAATTTTGCTTGTTCGCTACCCGCCAAATTTGCGAACACATGGCGTTGTTCGCGGCGGCCATATTAGTTTACATTGATGAGAACTTTGACCCATGACACAGCCGTCAGGTGGAACGGGACAGCCAATTAAAACATTTCAGCACATGGACATGCCCCCTACCCTATAAATAGACCTGAGCTCTCGGCCATTTTACATTTTTTGCCAGTGTAGGGAGAGGTCTGCTGTGCTCATGAGGGAGAGATTGCCAAACACAAATAGCTCAGTGAAGATCCACAAAAGTCCTTTTCAGGGCTGGTATTTCGGTATAGGTCTACTAGTATCTTCTCAGGTTAGGGGCAGGTATCCAGTCGGTGCTTTAGGGGCAGTTAGAGATCGGCAGCAGTCACACACAAATCGCTCTGTTAATGTCCACAAAAGTCCTTTTCAGGGCTGGTATTTCGGTATAGGTCCAGTCTCTCTTCAGTATAGGGACAGGTATCCAGTCTGTGCTTTAGCGCCAATTAGAAATCGGCATCTGCAGTGACACAAATCGCTCTGGTAATGTCCACAAAAGTCATTTAACCACTTAAGCCCCGGAAGATTTTACCCCGTTCCTGACCAGGCCCTATTTTGCGACTTGGCACTGCGTGACTTTAACGGACAATTGCACGGTCGTGCGACGCTGTACCTAAACGAATTTAACGTCCTTTTTTCCCCACAAACAGAGCTTTCTTTTGGTGGTATTTTATCACCTGTGCGATTTTTTGATCATGCGCTATAAACAAAAAAATAGCGACAATTTTGCAAAAATAACAATATTTTTCACATTTTTTTTATATGAAATTCCCCCAAAAAAATTTAAAAATCTAATTTTTTTAACATTTTTAGCCAATTTGTTTTCTGCTACATATGTTTGATAAAAAAATCACAATAAGCGTATTTTGATTGGTTTGCGCAAAAGTTATTGCGTTTACTAACTAAAGGAAAGATTTTTGTCATTTTTTTTGTTTTTTTAAGGAGTAATGGCGGCGATCTGCGGTTTTTTTTGTGGGACTGTGACATTGCAGCGGACAGATTGGACCCTTGACTGACATTTTTGACACTTTTGGGGGTACCAGTGACATTACTACAGTAATCAGTGCTATACATATGCACTGTTACTGTAAAAATGACACTGGCAGGGAAGGGGTTAACTTTATTGGAGAAGGTGGGGGTAAGTGTGTCTCTAGGGGCGTGTTTCTAACTGTGCAGGGATGTGGCTTTACCTGTAACAGCAGAGATCTACGGTCCTACATAGCAGGACCGTATGATCTCTGCTGTTGCACAGGGAAGAATGACAGGCGGCTTTGTTTACATTAGCCGCCTGCCTTTCTCTCTTCCCAGCGGATGATCGCGAGGGAGGTATCCGTGAATGAGCGGGGGCGGGAGCGCGCCTCCGGCGGCGCACGCTCGCCCCCTATTGGCTCATAGGCTAGTGACGTACCGGTACGTCACTTTGCCTGGCCGGGGCTGACCACCGCAGTATATGTACTTGCGGCGGTCGGCAACTGGTTAAAGTGCTGCAATGTCGGTATAGGTCTATTACAGTCTCTTCAGTATAGCGACAGGTATCCAGTCTGTGCTTTAGGGGCAGTTAGAAATCGGCATCTGCAGTGACACAAATCGCTCTGTTAATGTCCACAAAATCATTTTAAAGGGCTGCAATTTTTTTGGTATTGCTGTGCAGTGCACTAAAGGGGGGGGGGGGGGGGTTAATCCACAGTATAATATACTTTGTAGAAAGCATATTATAGTGGATTAGTAGTATTATTGTGCACTGTGCAGCATTGTGACAGGTGTGGTGAATGAGCGTTGATGCAGCAATACTACACACAGTGACAAAAGCACTTATAATGTATTATAACTGGTGTGATAGACCAATGACGCCCCCAATATCACATATTGACGTGAGGTGTTATCTGTGTATACTTTTAGATGTTTATTTGTGTCCTGCAACAATATTGCCTCTTTTGCCAAGTTAAGTCTGATACACACAGTGCCAAACTCACTGGCCAATTTTTTTGAACTGCTGTGATAGACCAGCGGCCCCCCAATACCACATATTGAAGTGGGGTGTTATCTGAGTAAACTTTTACAAGTGTATTTGTGTCCTGCAACAATATTGCCTCTTTTGCGGAGTTAAGTCTGGTTCACACAGTGCCAAACTCACTGGCCAATTTTTTAAACTGGTGTGATACACCAATGGCCTCCCAATACCACATATTGAAGTGGGGTGTTATCTGAGTAAACTTTTACAAGTGTATTTGTGTCCTGCAACAATATTGCCTCATTTGCTGAGTTAAGTCTGGTTCACACAGTGCCAAACTCACTGGCCAATTTTTTAAACTGGTGTGATACACCACGGCCCCCCAATACCACATATTGAAGTGTGGTGTTATTTAACAGTATACATTTTCTAAGATTGTATTTTAGTCCTGCATAAATTTGGCCTCTTCTGCTGTGTTAACTGTGTTACACACAGTGACAACAGTTACTGGTCAATTATTTGTAGAACTGGCGAACTCACGGACCAGCAGATAGGGAGCAGAGGCAGGCAGAACTTGCATTGCACATGAGGTACAAAGCAGACTGCAAATGTATCAGGAGCGAGCCATCACACACAGTCACATCTGGCGCTCCCAGGACACGTCACATGGCTTCCAGTGTGGGCTTTTTTTAATGTGTCCGTTGCGGACAACAGTGTTGCCATCTGCAGCCTTTGCAGTCAACGCATAAGTCGTGGTAAGCCCAACACTCACCTAGGGACAACCGCCTTAAGAAGGCACCTGAAATCCCATCACTGAGCCCAGTGGGAGCAACACCGTCAGAGCCCACAAAGCCACACTCAAGGCTCTCACCATCCAGCCTCTTCTCCTTCTTCTGTCTCCTCACAGTTGTCCAACACTCCACCTTCCATGATGCTGTCGTCTCGTTGTTCTAGAAAAAGGCAGGCTTCTGTGGCTCAAATGTTGGAGCATAAAAAAGGTGTCCGACAGGTGTCTGACTACATCGGGTTAACGGCTGATGTGGATGCTCTGAGGAGTGATGAACCCCTGGACTACTGGGTGGGCCGGCTTGACCTCTGGCTAGAGCTTGTACAATTTGCAATGGAACTGTTGGCTTTCCCCCCTGTCCAGTGTCCTGTCCGAAAGGACGTTCAGTGCAGCAGGGGGGATCGTGACTGATAAGTGCACTCGCCTAGCTCATGACAGTGTAGACTATCTCACATTTATAAAAATGAATGAGGCATGGATCTCTGAGGAATTCAACACATGTGACCAGTAGACCATGTTTCATTGAAATTCCTCATGACAGGCCACAAATACCTGCCAGACCGCCATCCACCCACAACAATTCCTGGTCCTTGTTTTCGCTAAATACAGCGGCATAAAAGGCATTTCATGTCCATCAAATGGCTAATTTTTGCAGCCTATACAGGCCGACACTTACTTCTGTATCCTGTGTGAATGCCTAATGTACCTCTAGCCATCAAATACTACGTTCTTTGCTGTCAGTTAAACCCATGTGAACTAATTTTTGGAGCCTATACAGGCCGACACCTACTTCTGTATACTGTGAATGCCTTATGTACCTCTAGCCATCAAATACTACGTTCTTTGATTTCAGTAAAACCCATGTGAGCTAAGTTTGGGAGCCTATACAGGCCGACACTTACTTCTGTATCCTGTGTGAATGCCTAATGTACCTCTAGCCATCAAATACTACGTTATTTGCTGTCAGTTAAACCCATGTGGGCTAATTTTTGGGGCCTATACAGGCCGACACTTACTTCTGTTTACTGTGAATGCCTAATGTACCTTCAGCCACAGAATTCTACGTTCTTAGCTGTCAGGTAAACCCATGTGGGCTAATTTTTGGGGCCAATACTGGCCGACACTTATTTCTGTATCCTGTGAATGCCTAATGTACCTCTAGCCATCAAATACTATGTTCTTTGCTGTCAGGTAAACCCAAGTGAGCTAATTTTTGGAGCCTATACAGGCCGACACTTACTTCTGTATCCTGTGAATGCCTAATGTACCTCTAGCCATCAGATACACTACGTTCTTTGCTGTCAGTTAAACCCATGTGAGCTAATTTTTGGAGCCTATACAGGCCGACACTTACTTCTGTATCCTATGTGAATGCCTAATGTACCTCTAGCCATCAAATACTATGTTCTTTGCTGTCATTTAAACCCATGTGAGCTAATTTTTGGGGCCTATACAGGCCGACACTTACTTCTGTATCCTGTGAATGCCTAATGTACCTCTAGCCATCAAATACACTACGTTCTTTGCTGTCAGTTAAACCCATGTGAGCTAATTTTTGGAGCCTATTCAGGCCGACGCTCACTTCTGTATCCTGTGTGAATGCCTAATGTACCTCTAGCCATCAAATACACTACGTTCTTTGCTGTCAGTAAAACCCATGTGAGCTAATTTTTGGGGCCTATACAGGCCGACACTTACTTCTGTATACTGTGTGAATGCCTAATGTACCTTAACCACTTCCTTACCGAGTCATGTAAAATGACGTCGACAAAGTGGTTGTCTAGATCCGGGCCGCCGTCATATGACGTCGGCCCGTTCTAGCTGCTACTGCGCGCCACCGGCGGCGCGCAGCGGCGTGATCAGGGATGAGGCTCGTCCCTCGGACATAGCCCATCACTGATCAAGGTAAACAGCCAATAGAAATTGGCTGTTTACCATGTGATCGGCTGTGTCAATCACAGCCGATCACATGAGCGGCTCCAGCACGAGCCGCTCGTTCTCTCTGCAATGCGCGCCCCCGGGGGCGCGCAGAGCAGCGATCGGGGACGAGGCTCGTCCCTCGGACAGAGTCGATCCCCGATCTAGGTAAAGAGCCAATGAAATTGGCTCTTTACCACGTGACCGGCTGTGTCCAATCACAGCCGGTCACAAATGTCAACAGAGAACACGGTAACTAGCTGTCACCGTGTTCTCCTCCTCACACACTGATCCTGTGTGAGGAGGAGATTGTGGTAACAGCTAGTTACCAAGTACAGTGCACCCCAAACACACTGATTGCCCCCCCCCCCCCAATAAAGAGCACCTGTCACTAGCCCATCAAAGTACCCGAGTACCTGTCATCAGGTACTCAGATGACAGGTACTCGGGTACTCTGATGGGCTGGTGACAGGTATTCGGGTACTCTGATGACAGGTACTCGGGTACTCTGATGACGGATACTCTGATGACAGGTACTCGGGTACTCTGACGGGTACTCGGGTACTCTGATGACGGGTACTCGGGTACTCTGATGACAGGTACTCGGGTACTCTGATGGCGGGTACTCGGGTACTCTGATGACAGGTACTCGGGTACTCTGATGACGGGTACTCGGGTACTCTGATGACGGGTACTCGGGTACTCTGATGACAGGTACTCGAGTACTCTGATGACGGGTACTCGGGTACTCTGATGACGGGTACTCGGGTACTCTGATGACGGGTACTCGGGTACTCTGACAGGTACTCGGGTACTCTGATGACAGGTACTCGGGTACTCTGATGACAGGTACTCGGGTACTCTGATGACAGGTACTCGGGTACTCTGATGACAGGTACTCGGGTACTCTGATGACAGGTACTCGGGTACTTTGAGTACCTGTTAACGGAGTACCCGTCATCAGAGTACCTGAGTACCTGTCACCTACCCATCAGAGTACCCGAGTACCTTCCACCTGCTCATCAGAGTACCTGACGCCTGAAGTACCCAAGTACTTGCCGCCTGCTCATCAGTACCCATCACTACTCATCAGTACTCATCAGTACCTATCACGTATCAGTACTGATCATCAGTACCCATCAGTACAGTATCACCTATCACCTATCAGTCAGTGAGTACTACTCATCAGTACCTATCACCTGCCTGTCACCTGCCCATCAGAGTACCCGAGTACCTGTCACCTGCCTATCGGAGTACCCGAGTACCTGCCACCTGCTCATCAGTACCAGAGTACCTGTCACCTGCCCAACAAAGTACCCGAGTACCTGTCACCCTTCATACAGCCACCATGTCCAAGTCCAAAAAGGTTTATATACGTCGTCCGTTTAAACCTAAATACCGGTGTTATGGTAGCAGATAGCTGCCATAACCCTGGTATTTTTTTAAACGGTGGACGGTTGGCTTTCCGATAAGGGTGGTCCCAGCGGTGGATTTGCCGTGGGATCACCCTTCCGGGATGGCGGAAGAGGCGCCCCCCCCCCTCCCGACGCGTTCCGGTCCTTTTCCCCGCTTACCGGACCCGCCGGCAGCGGGGAAAACGATCCGGTCCCGAATCCTCACAGACAGGATGTCGAGTGAGGGCAAGCTTGCCCTCACTTGACTCTATGGTCTTGGAGGACCGGAGCTACGGAAAATGTTGTTGCCTAGCAACCGGTTTAAAGGTCCTTTTTTTTTTTTTTTTCATTTTATATTATAATTATTATTATTTTTTTTTTTTCTATCTTTTAGTGTACTTGTGAGATCTGAGGACTTTTTGACCCCAAATCTCACAAAAAAGAGGTCCTGTTGTGCCTATTTCTATTACGAGGAATATTTACATTTCTTTTAATAGAAATAAAAATGATCAATTTTTTTTTTTTTTAAACGGTGTAAAAATAAAAAATAATAAATAAAATAAATAGTAAAAAAAAAAAAAAAAAAAAATTAAAGCGCCCTGTCCCCGTTAGCTCGCGCGCAGAAGCGAATGCATACAGAAACCCCGCCCACATATGTAAACGGTGTTCAAACCACACATGTGAGGTATCGCCGCGATCGTTAGAGCAAGGGGAATAATTTGAGCCCTAGACCTCCTCTGTAACTCAAAGATGGCAACCTGTAGAAATTTTTAAATTGTCGCCTATGGGGATTTTTAAGTACCAAAGTTTGTCACCATTCCGTGAGCGTGCGCAATTTCGAAACATGACATGTTGGGTATCTATTTACTCGGCGTAACATTATCTTTCACATTATGGAAAAAAATTGGGCTAACTTTACTGGTTTCTTATTTTTTAATTAAAAAAAGTGATTTTTTTCCAAAAAAATTGCGTTTGGAAGACCGCTACGCAAATACGGTGTGATAAAAAATAGTGCAATAATCTCCATTTTATTCTCTAGGGTCTCTGCTAAAAAAAAATATATAATGTTTGGGGGTTCTAAGCAGTTTTCTAGCAAAACAACTGATTTTAGCTTGTAAACACCAAATGTCAAAAATAGGCCTAGGCAAGTGGCTAGGATGCATGATGATGCTCCTTGGATGTTCGGCCCCTCTATATGGCTAGGCTGTGAAAAAGTCTCACACATGTGGTATTGCCATACTCAGGAGGAGTGGCAGAATGTATTTTGGGGTGTCATTTTTGCTGTGTACATGCTATGTGTTAGGAATATCCTATAAATTGACAACTTTGTGTAAAAAAAAAAAGTTTTCATTTTTTTCCCACATTTTCCAAAAACCTGTGGAAAAAAATGATATGTTCAAACGACCCATAATGCCTCATAGAATATACGTTGGAGTGTTTGCTTTCCAAAATGGGGTCATTTTGTGGACTTTTCCATTGTATTGGTGCTCTAGGGCCTTGAAAAGTGTGATAGGTAGTAAGAAAGTTTTATGTGTATTTATGCTCCTAGAACGCCTGAATGTGCTTCTTGGATGTGGAGTCTCTTTTTGTGGCCAGGCTGTGTAAAAGTCTCACACATGTGGTATCGCCATACTCGGAAGGAGTAGCAGAATGTATTTTTGAGTGTAATTTTTGCTGTGTACATGCTATGTGTTAGAAATAGCTTATAAATTGACAACTTTGTGGGAAAAAAAAGAAAAAAAAAATTTTTTCTTCATTTTCCCAAGAATTGTGGGAAAAAATTACAACTTCAAAAAACTCACCATGCCTCTTACTAAATACCTTGGACTGTCTACTTTACAAAAAGGGGTCATTTGGTCGGTATTTGTACTGTCCTGACATTTCAGGGCCTCAAGAAAGGAGATAGGCAGTCAGTACATCTGGTGTGATCAATTTTCAGTAATTGGTACCATAGCTTCTAGACTCAATAACTTTCACACAGACTAAATAATATACACTAATTTGGGTTAATTTTACCAGAGACATGTAGCAGTATACATTTTGGCCCAAATGTATGAAGAAAAATTTATTTTTTGCAAAATTTCATAATTGAAACTAAAAAAAAAGTGGTTTTTTTTCAAAATTTTTGCTCTTTTTTTGCATATATCACGAAAAAAAAAAAACCCCAGTTGTGATCAAATACCACCAAAAGAAAGCTCTATTTGTGTGAAAAAAATGATAAAAATTTTGTTTGGTTATAGTGTAGCATGACTGAGCAATTGTCATTCAAAGTGTGAGAGTGCTGAAAGCTGAAAATTGGTCTGGGCAGGAAGGGTGTCTAACTGCTCTGTATGGAAGCGGTTAAGCCACAGAATACTACGTTCTTAGCTGTCAGATAAACCCATGTGGGCTAATTTTTGGGGCCTTTTTTGGCCGACACTTACTTCTGTATCCTTTGAATGCCTAATATACCTTCAGCCACAGAATTCTACGTTCTTAGCTGTCAGGTAAACCCATGTGGGCTAATTTTTGGGGTCAATACTGGCCGACACTTACTTCTTTATCCTGTGAATGCCTAATATACCTTCAGCCACAGAATACTACATTCTTAGCTGTCAGGTAAATGCATGTGGGCTAATTTTTGGGGCCTGGAATGGCCGACACTTACTTCTTTATCCTGTGAATGCCTTATTTTTCCGACTGGAATTGAAAATCAATGGGTTTGTAAAGGTTCCGCCAAATTGTGGAATGGATGCGGACCCATTCTACAGATGTGTGAATGGACCCTATATGTATTAGACATGTATTTACCGGCTGCTCTCAGTTCTAGCTGATTTATGAAAAAAAAAATATATATATTTTGCTGTAAAAATAATAATAAATAAATAAATTTAGGGCAACTTTTCCAATTGCAATACTTCTGTTATGACATTGTCCATGTGCTGGGACTATTCGTGCACAGCTAGTACGTCTTTTGTGGCTGCAAATGCAAATATGACCTAAAGGTTTTTAAAGTTCACCTCCCATTAAAGTCAATGGGGCCCGCCGCAAACTCGCAGACTTTTGAGAAAATTTGCGGCTAACGTTCGCGAACCGCCCCGGCCGATGTTCGTCCATCTCTACTGGGGATCTTGGGCTGCGCAGCGGAAGAGACGGTAGCAGCGGAAGAGACAGTAGCAGCGGAAAAGGGGAAGTCAGCAGAGGAGGAGAGGGAGGATGGAGGAGGAGGAGAAGAAGAGGCAGGCCTGCATACAATCTGTGGCGGTACAACCAAATCTACACGGGTGCCACGGGTTACATGCTTGACGGCCGTCAGAAGGTTCACCCAGTGGGCAGTAAAAGTGATATACCTTCCCTGCCCATGTTTGCTACACCATGTGTCTGTGGTCAGATGTATCTTGGCACCAACACTGTGTGCCAGAGATATATTCACTTGCCGCTGAACATGGCCATACAGCTCTTGAATGCCCTTCTGCGAGAAATATTTCCTGCCTGGGACCTTCCTTTGGGGTGTTCCAATGGCCACAAATTTACGAATCCCGAGTCCACCAGTTGATATGGCAGTAGTTGGCCCTCTATCAGTTTCCGACAGCAGTCAAACGTTGGGCAAGAGGGTTATCCGGCGTCATCATTTTTTTCCGCTCCAACATTGGGGCCACAGAAGCACGCCTTTTTCCAGAACAACGTGACAATGGCATCATGGAAGGTGGAGTGGAGGACAATTGTGAGGAGAGAGGAGAGTGTGACTTTGTGGGTTCTGATGGTGTTGCTCCCACTGGGCTCGGTGATGGGAGTTCAGGTGCCTTCTTAAGGCGGTTGTCCCTAGTTGAGTGTTGGGCTTACCGTGACTTATGCGTTGACTGCAAAGGCTGCAGATGGCAACACTGTTGTCAGCAACGGACACTTAAAAAAAAACCCCACACTGCGGAGCCATTTGCTGGCGTCCTGGGAGCGCCAGATGTGACTGTACATGGTTGATTGCTCGCTCCTGATACATTTGCAGTCTGCTTTGTACCTCTTGTGCAATGCAAGTTCTGCCTGCCTCTCCTCCCTATCTGCTGGTCCGTCTCTCCCTCTGAACTCCCCTCCTCTTCCTCTCTTGTGGCCACCCACGTGACGTCCATAGAGACGTCACCTTTCCCACCACTAACATTCGAGATCTCGGAGTAGGCAGCAACAGCGGGGACCAACCTCTTTGGGCTGATCTGGGTACTGTCATCAGACTGCTGAGTGGCGGCTGTTGCTACCTCCTCAGGAAGTCTGAGTGAGCCACTCAACCAAGTCTGGTGCGTCCTTTGACGTAATCGAACGCACCTTCTGAAACTTCACACTTTGGCTCCAGCCTACTGCTCCGATCCTACCACTATCACCCCTGCGGAAGGGCCATTTTTTAAATTACCCTGTGACAAAAGTCTCTAGAGAATCGCAGTATATCTGGAAAAAGGTATATAACACCCCGCTCCAATCTGTGGTATTGGGGGGGGGGGGCACAGGTTTATCACACCAGTTCTACAAATAATTGGCCAGTAACTGTTATTACTGTGTGTAGCACAGTTAACACAGCAAAAGAGGCCAAATTTTTTCAGGACTAAAATACACTCTTAGAAAAGTATACTGTTAAATAACACCCTACTTCAATATGTGCTATTGGGGGGCCACTGGTTTATCACACCAGTTGTTCAAAAAATTGGCCAGGGAGTTTGGTACTGTGTGTATCAGAGTTAACACAGCAAAAGAGGCAATATTGTTGCAGGACACAAATACACTTATGAAAGTATATTCAGATAACACCCCACTTCAATATGTGGTATTGGGGGGCCACTGATCTATCACACCAGTTGTACAAAAAATTGGCCAGTGAGTTTGGCACTGTGTGTATCATAGTTAACACAGCAAAAGAGGCAATATTGTTGCTTGACACAAATACACTTATGAAAGTATACTCAGATGACACTCCACTTCAACATGTGGTATTGGGGGGCCACTGGTTTATCACACCAGTTGTTCAAAAAATTGGCCAGGGAGTTTGGCACTGTGTGTATCAAAGTTAACACAGCAAAAGAGGCAATATTGTTGCAGGACACAAATACACTTATCAAAGTATACTCAGATAACAACCCGCTTCAATCTGTGGTATTGGGGGGGCCACAGTTTTATCACACCAGTTCTACAAATAATCGGCCAGTAACTGTTGTCACTGTGTGTAGCACGGTTAATGCAGCAAAAGAGGCCAAATTTTTGCAGGACTACAATACACTCTTAGAAAAGTATACTGTTAAATAACACCCCCCTTCAATATGTGGTATTGGGGGGCCACTGGTCTATCACACCAGTTATAATACATTAAAAGTGCTTTTGTCACTGTTTGTAGTATTGCTGCATCAACGCTCAACACGCCAGTCACAATGCTGCACAGTGCACAATACAAATCCACTATAATATGCTTTCTATATTACAAAGTATATTATACGTTATATTATATTATATTACACCTATACCAAATAGCAGCCCTTAAAATGACTTTTGTGGACCTTAACAGAGCAATTTGTGTCACTGCCGATCTGTCCCTGGTGCACACACAGCATACCTGTCCCTACACTGACAAAAGACTGTACACCTATACCAAATAAATAGCAGCCCTTAAAATTACTTTTGTGGGCCTAGATGGATCAGACAGACCGTGGTACAGGCCTTTTTACTTAAGGGTCAGGTTCCTCCTTTCTCTGTTAAGGCGCCTTCTACACGGGCGCTTAGTGCCTCCTGGGCCTTCTGCCATCAGGCATCAGTGATGCAGGTTTGCAAGGCGGCCACCTGGTCATCTGTGCACACTTTCACAAAATTTCACAAAGTAGATCTGACAGCATCTGCGGATGCTGCTTTTGGCTGCAAGGTTTTTCAGGCTGCTGTTTGAGAGGACTAGTCCTCTTTGAGTGTGTATGTTTTCAGGTGAGCTCCAGTTGTTCCTGGTTGAGCTCCATGTTACCTGGTTGACTAGGTTTAGCCCTTGGAAATTGTATTTTCTGCTGTTTCTTTTCCCACTCCTCATGTTTAACACTGCTTTGGGACATTCCAATGGTCAAGAACATTCTGGAGCTGTGTCCATCAATGAACAAAAAAAAAATTGGGATTTTTGTCTTACTGTAAAATCCTTTACTCTGCTGTTCATTGACTGACACAGCACGCAACCTCTATGGAGTTGGGTTACTTTTCTTCTGACACTGCTTGCAACAAAACTGAATGCCTATAGCAGAGTGTGGGAGTATACCCCCTGGGACTGCCCCATAGGCGTGGTAACGTTTTTTCCTGCCTAGTGTCCTACTCCTGTAACCCAATGGTCAAGAAGATTTAAGAAATGTTTAGAGCTGCACTTATTTGTGGTTGTGCAATATATGGAAGTTGATGATATACAAATCAAAATAAAAGGAAAATAATAGATAGGGGCTATCGCATAAAGGTAGTACCTATATACTAGCACTAATAATGTAACAATCAAGAAGTGAAAAATAATACATAAAAATATATAAAGTAAATCTTGATACAAACAACAGTGCAAGTGTATTAAAAATCACAAAAATATATCACACCTGTGATAAAGTGCAAAAAAATATTGTAAAACAATAAATGCAATTCAAAAATCCATAAATATGAATCATGCTGAGTGCAAAATAAAATTTATAAAAAAAGTTGTGCAAAACCCACTGAGTGTAAAAATATTGTTCAAAGCTTGAATAGCAAATAATAAATGTCCAAAAATCTAAAATAACCACAAAATCTATGTGCAGCAGATATCTTAATTAAAAAAATGAAATATTCATGTGAATCCACCTTAGTGCCAAAAATAAATTTTTAAATAAAAATACTAAATAGAAAAATCAACGTGGTGATAAATAATGTCCAAGAAAGAGCAAAATATCCCCCAGTGCAGATACACAGCAAACCGATATCCTCCACCACATGCAATGGCCACTCACCTTAATGGATAGAAGTAAATGCATATATATATATATATATATACATATATATATATATATATATATATGTGTATATATATATATATATATATATGTGTGTGTTATGGGGACAAGGCCTCTTCCTGACAACCCTGGGCTGTGTTTGTGGGGGTCTGCGGGAAGAAAAGAGGGGGAAGGGCGGGACTTTAAGTGAGGCACACGGTGGGAATTGCCGTGCGTCTCCATCCCTAATATCAATTTACAATTGCAAAAAGGTTGGGACTTTAGATGAGAGACATAATTTGACCAGACAGATGGAACAAAATAATTTCATTTATTGATATGCACAATATTACATGTGGCAACATGATATGTAAATACAGACATCATAAATAGATAGTATAAAATTCAATGGCAAGATTAGACACCCCCAAGCCAGATTCAATTAAACCAGCATGACAATGTGAAGGAGCAACAGAGTATAAAAGTACATCACAACCATTCATAACTGACGCGTTTCGTGGACTAAACTTTCCACTTCTTCAAGAGTAGGTATATGATCGGTATCTATAAGAAATATATATAAGAAACATTGTGTTATATGATGGTAAGGAGACTGGGAGGGGGGGAAAGGGGAAATAATCCACACATTCCCACAAACTTACACAGTGAGACTGGCGGTGAAGCAAAGCTGGAGGCAGAGGCAGAGACCCAAACGCCTCCCACGGGAGCTGAGGGAGCATACGGTCCGCGGACAAGGCGAAGGACGCCGCACACAAGGGAAATATAGATGAAAGTGATGAGATTGATGCTGGTAATCACGTAAATACAGTATCTATATGGAATGAGTAAAAGGAAGTGATTACTGAGTATATATTAATTGAATGTATAGAAGTATCTATATGGAATGAGTAAAGGGAGATATATTAGAGTATGTATTGATTAGATTGTATAGAAGGACTTCATATTATTTGCATATTAATATATAAAGATTTGAGTAGGGGTATTGACTAAAAAAGTGTGGGTAAAGAACAAAGTCAAGTAGGTAAGGAGATAGCAAAGTAGCTATGCAAAAATGTAAAAAAAAACAAAAAAAAAACTGGTGATATAGTATACCAGTGAGAGGGTGAAATAAACCAGTGAAAAGGTTAAATGAATTGAAACCGAGTGGTGATTGTGCTGATACAGTGAAGTGTTAGATAAAGTGAAAAGCCATTAGCCTGTGAGAAATACAGAGGTGGAACTGTGAATTACCGAAGGAGGAGATACCACAGTGAGCAGAGAGTGTGCTCCGACTTCGCCGTTGGCCACCGACACTAAAGCTCCCAGCGTCACGTCGGTGCATGTATGAGGACCCGCGGGATCGGCAGGCAGGTTGCCAAACCATCCACCGGGCTGCCTCTAAATGCACTGGGGTGGATAAACAGCCGTCGGCGTGTTGGCGCCAAAATGACGTCACACGTTGGCGCAGGGCGTGGCGCCGATGTGCGGTGGCACCGCCCACCCGCCCCCCCCGCGCCCGACCGGGCGTAGGGAGAGCGGGAGGGAGGCCGCCGCCCATCGCAGCTCCCGGGGAGGACAATAGGAAACGTCCCCGCCCATCAGCAGGCACCGCCAGAGAGGCTGTGCAGCAAAGAGTAAAGACTGGTGAACCAGTCGCCAATTGATACAATGTATGTACAGAGGTAGCATATACATGGAGTACAAAAAAATATATCAGGTTCATATATGCGTTAGGAGTGCAGAGAAACCCCCAACTGGTCCGGAGGGAATCTGTACTGACACAGCGTATTGGGCTAAGGGATATAAGCCACTGTATACGGTCAGTGCACAGTAACACAATGTTATATAACCCTGTCTGTCAATGTCATGTCTCTCCATCCCTGATTCGGTAAGAAAAGAGGGGGAAGGGCGGGACTTTAAGTGAGGCACACGGTGGGAATTGCCGTGCGTCTCCATCCCTAATATCAATTTACAATTGCAAAAAGGTTGGGACTTTAGATGAGAGACATAATTTGACCAGACAGATGGAACAAAATAATTTCATTTATTGATATGCACAATATTACATGTGGCAACATGATATGTAAATACAGACATCATAAATAGATAGTATAAAATTCAATGGCAAGATTAGACACCCCCAAGCCAGATTCAATTAAACCAGCATGACAATGTGAAGGAGCAACAGAGTATAAAAGTACATCACAACCATTCATAACTGACGCGTTTCGTGGACTAAACTTTCCACTTCTTCAAGAGTAGGTATATGATCGGTATCTATAAGAAATATATATAAGAAACATTGTGTTATATGATGGTAAGGAGACTGGGAGGGGGGGAAAGGGGAAATAATCCACACATTCCCACAAACTTACACAGTGAGACTGGCGGTGAAGCAAAGCTGGAGGCAGAGGCAGAGACCCAAACGCCTCCCACGGGAGCTGAGGGAGCATACGGTCCGCGGACAAGGCGAAGGACGCCGCACACAAGGGAAATATAGATGAAAGTGATGAGATTGATGCTGGTAATCATGTAAATACAGTATCTATATGGAATGAGTAAAAGGAAGTGATTACTGAGTATATATTAATTGAATGTATAGAAGTATCTATATGGAAGGAGTAAAGGGAGATATATTAGAGTATGTATTGATTAGATTGTATAGAAGGACTTCATATTATTTGCATATTAATATATAAAGATTTGAGTAGGGGTATTGACTAAAAAAGTGTGGGTAAAGAACAAAGTCAAGTAGGTAAGGAGATAGCAAAGTAGCTATGCAAAAAATGAAAAAAAAAAAAACTGGTGATATAGTATACCAGTGAGAGGGTGAAATAAACCAGTGAAAAGGTTAAATGGATTGAAACCGAGTGGTGATTGTGCTGATACAGTGAAGTGTTAGATAAAGTGAAAAGCCGTTAGCCTGTGAGAAATACAGAGGTGGAACTTTGAATTACCAAAGGAGGAGATACCACAGTGAGCAGAGAGTGTGCTCCGACTTCGCCATTGGCCACCGACACTAAAGCTCCCAGCGTCACGTCGGTGCATGTATGAGGACCCGCGGGATCGGCAGGCAGGTTGCCAAACCATCCACCGGGCTGCCTCTAAATGCACTGGGGTGGATAAACAGCCGTCGGCGTGTTGGCGCCAAAATTACGTCACACGTCGGCGCAGGGCGTGGCGCCGATGTGCGGTGGCACCGCCCACCCGCCCCCCCGCGCCCGAACGGGCGTAGGGAGAGCGGGAGGGAGGCCGCCGCCCATCGCAGCTCCCGGGGAGGACAATAGGAAACGTCCCCGCCCATCAGCAGGCACCGCCAGAGACGCTGTGCAGCAAAGAGTAAAGACTGGGGGGGCTTTTCGGAATCTGGAATCCCCCTTTAACAAGGGAATCCGGTGGGCATCATGATTGACGATGGATTTACATCTAGGGACACTATTTTTTTTACTTTTAATAAAGGACTTGTCAAAAACTGTGTTCTGTGTTTTGTACTTTTTTACACTTTTTTGGTGAATGGGTAGGGGTACGATGATACCCATTCACATGGGGGGGGGGGGCAGGATCTGGGGGCCCCCTTGTTAAAAGGGGCATCCAGATTTCGGTAAGCCCCCCACCCACAGACACAGATAACCACAGGCCAGGGTCAACGGTAAGAGGCCATTGTCCCCATCAACATGGGAACAAGGTGCTTTGAGGTGGTGGGGGGCAACCGCCCAAAAGCACCCCCCCCCATGTTGAGGGCATGTGGCCTGGCATGGTTCAGGAGGGGGAGTAAGGGCTTGCTCATTCCCCCCCCCTTCCTGACTTGCCAGGCTGCATGCTCGCTTAAGGGTCTGGTATGGATTTTGGGGAGGACCCCACGCTGTTTCCCTTAGAAGTCATACCAGACCCTAAGGGCCTGGTATTGACTCGGGGGGGGGGGGGGGCCCTACACCGTGGGAGGGACCCTATGCCGTTTGTTTCATTTTTTTATCTGTATTTCCAGGAGCCGACAAATGGTGGTACAAGTGTTTCCTTTTGACACTCTCCTTTTTTCACCTCTTTTAACCAATTTATCTGGTTGTCATGATTTATTATCACTTTGATTTTGATGTTACAATGAATCATTTAAAAAAAAAAAAAAAAAAGGATAATACATATCTAGCGGATAATGCAAGGATATTAGCGGTCACAAGGTTCCCTTGTCAGGCATTCCCTGGAGACATGTGGGATTAAAGGCATTTGACTCTCACATAATAGAGATGTGTTGCTAGATTACAAAATAGCACTTTGCAGCGTCAGAGGCATTGATGAAGACAGCCCAGGAGAGCGTAGGAGGCAGGAACTCAGCTAAGGAACAAACTGAACCTGACCACAAAGAGATGAGTGTGGGTGGACATCCTTGTAGCTAATTATTCACTAAATTTGTTATCCGGTACACACTGCAGCATTAAAAGTATCTCTAGAATTTCCACAATCATCTTATGAATGACAATACATTTTAAAATATTTGCACAATATGTATTTTTATGTAGTGACATTTCATTAGAATACAGTTTGCTACAAACTAATTCTTTAAAAAGAGTATTATGCATTTTATATCAATTATCATTATGATTTGAATTATTAACAATCAAATTGACAACTAGAAAAAAACAATTAAATCATGCATACTTATGTGAAATTAAAAAATATTTTAAATTATAATTAAAATATAACTGATTGAGTGTAAAATCTTTCTTAGCAGCAATTGCTTGCAGTAATTAAATGATTTGATAGTTACGCCTTAATTTTGAAGGTGGTTGCTCTATATTAAAAGCGTTTATAAACCCAACATTTCATGTTATGTGCCTGCTGTACCATGTACTTGTATAAAAAAATATCCTGTTCTCTTTGTATTGCTTCCTTTATGTGAAATCCTTGGCGTTTCTGCCAGTCACTAAAAACTGACCACACTAAGCAGAAGAACACACAGTGGTCAGTTCTCTAGCTATGCTTGAAATTCAGCCTGGTCTCCTCCAATGATTAGACTTGTCCTGCCACACCTTCCCTGTAAGCCCTTCACTGGTAAGATCAGTGTCCTGCAGCTCCCCCCCCCCCCCCCTCAGCTCTTATGCAGTTGAGAACAGATGGCATGTGATCCCTTTTAAAAAAAGGTATTTATGAACTTTTTTTAAAAAAAAATCTATACACAAATGTTTTGCCTTTCAATTCTACTCTAAACTGAATGGGTTGTTTTAGAATGTGAAAGTTTACAATTACTTTAACCACTTCCGCACCAGCCGTCGGCTGGCGCTCCCAGGCAAAGTGCCGTACATGTACAGCGCTCGCCTGGGTGGAGCTAGGGGGCGATCGTGCGCCCATGGAGGCACGCTCCCGCCCCCGCTGGTCAGCTGGGGAGTCAGTGCGTGTGACTGGCGCCTCCGATGGCCGCCGGCCACTCGCGATCTCCCACAGCTGTGAGAGAAGGACAGACGACTGATGAAAACACAGCCTGTCATTCTCACCGAAGTGATCACAGAGGCTATGCGATCCTGCTATATAGGATCGCAGGTCTGTGATTACTTCACAAGCCACACCCCCTGACAGTTATAATCACGCCCCTAGGGACACATTTAACCCCTTGATCACCAGTACAGTTAACCCCTTCCCTGCCAGTGTCATTTTTACAGTGCATATTTTTAGCACTGATTACTGTAGTAATGTCACTGGTACCCCCAAAAGTGTCAAAAATGTAATTTAGGGGTCCGATCTGTCCGCCGCAATATCGCAGTCCCGCAAAAAAAAAAAATCGCAGATCGCCGCCATTACTAGTAAAAAAAAAAGAAAAATTACATAAATCTTTCCCGTATTTAGTAAACGCAATAACTTTTGCTCAAACCAATCAAAATATGCTTACTGCGATTTTTTACCAAAAATATGTAGCAGAAAACAAATTGGCCTAAAACGTTAAAAAATTTAGATTTTTAATTTTTTTTTTGGAGAATTTCATTTAAAAAAAATGTGAAAAATATTGTTATTTTTTTCAAAATTGTCGCTCTTTTTTTGTTTATAGCGCAAAAAATAAAAATCGCACAGGTGATCAAATACCACCAAAAGAAAGCTCTGGACTTCAATTTAGTTTGGGTACAGCGTTGCATGACCGCGCAATTGTCCATTAAAATCACGCAGTGCCGAATTGCAAAATAGGGCTTGGTCATTGAGCAGCCAAATCCTCCGGTCTGAAAGTGGTTAAAGACATCACAAATGACTACTAATGGTTCTCTGAAGATCTACAAATATACCTGTATTTTCTCTCTCAGTACCTTACTCCCCTCCATTTCCTTTACTCTAGTTTCAGTACCCCTGCACAAATAACTAAGAGAGATAAGATAATGTTCTGTGCAACAGAGTGCTGCTGTGCCATCCATATCCCCCTCCCAATACAAATATTTGCCTCTCCCTATCTCCCCTCCCAGCGCAAATCCATTTCCCACCTCCAAATCTCCATTCTAGCATTTCCCCCCAGTAATCATCTCTCCTAGCATAAATCCTCTATCCCCACATTTCACCTCCTAGCACAAATCCTCTCCCTCTCATCCCCAACCCACTCTTCAAGCACACCCCCCCTAAACAAAAGCACCCCTTCTAGCACAAATCCTCTCCTCCAAATTCCCCCTCTTAGCAAAAATCCTTCCTTTAAATCCCTGCTCTTAGCACATATCTTCTCCCCTCAAAATCCCCCTCCTAGCAAAAATGCCCCCCAACCCCGCCCCCAGCATAAACCCTCCCTTTCCCTCCTCCAAGCTCAAATCCCCCCAAACCACCCCTCCTGTATCCAGGTCAGCTGTCCCTCCTGCCCCCCTGACCATGCGTTGTGGTGCACTAGAGAAAAAAGCTTCAGCTGCCCACACCTGAGATGGCAGCGCTGGAGAAGAAATTTTCAAGGTAAGTATTTCTTCTTGCAGGTGCGAACCGGGACAGATCAGAGGCTAGCCATTGTGGAATCTACTAGCCCTGACTGTCCCGGGGGGATTTTCATTGAAATTTTTTTTTGGTGGCCGGAACTCCGCTTTAACTAACTTTTTTAATGATAAGAGCCAATAAGTTCTTAAAGTAAAATTCACATGGCTAAAAATAATGTTTGACACAGCAACTATAGCTTAGTGAATTTTGCCTGTTTTTAGACCCGTAGGGGGCAGTTTTCACTTTCCAAACGGCATATTCACTTTGAAACTTTTGCAAGGTAAACAATGATAAGTGCTGCTCACTGATGCTCAATGCTGGTGATCAATGAAGCTGTGCTCACTTTGAATACCCATTCATATGCTAGAAAAATAATAAAAAAATGATATTTGATAGCACTTGGTGGAAATTTCTTGTTAGCGTTCACCTTGCTAAGTAAACATTTCTAAATAAAGGCCAATGATAGAAGAAATATGATTAATTCTAATAAGCTCATCACTTTTTTTTTTTTTACATTTTTATAACTGCATTTTTTGTGCATTCAAACAGCTCACAGTGCAACTCATTCTCCAATATCAGCCCTGAATAATCACTTCCCGACCACCCGCCGCCTATTTACTGCAGCAGGGTGGCTCTCATGTGCGCAAACCGACGTAGATCTGCATTGGTCGCATGAGAGAAGATTCCCCGCTGCCGAGTGGGGCGCGCTCACGCCCCCACTCGGCAGCAGGGAAGCCGATGCGTGTGTCGGGCGTCTCCGATTGCTGCCTGACACCCACGACCATTCCCCGCTGAGAGAGAAGGTCGGTTGGCTGTTGTAAACACAGCCGACTGTTCTTCTCCCTGCAATGACCATAGAGCCCATGTGATCCTTCTATATAGGATCACATGTCTCTATAGTCATTTCCGAAGCCATGCCCCCCCACAGTTAGAATCACGCCCCTAGGCTCACATTTAACCCCTTGATCACCCACAGAGTTAACCCCTTCCCTGCCAGTGTCATTATCACAGTAACAGTGCATATTTTTAGCACTGATTACTGTAGTAATGTCACTGGTACCCCCAAGTGTCAAAAATGTCAGTTAGGGGGTCCGATCTGTCCGCCGCAATGTCACAGTCCTGCAAAAAAATCGCATAGTAAAAAAAAAAAAAAAAACAATAAAAATTACGTAAATCTTTCCCGTAGTTAGTAGACGCGATAACTTTTGTGCAAACCAAACGCTTATTGCAATTTTTTTTACTAAAAATATGTAGCAAAAAACAAATTGGCCTAAAATGTTAAATTTTGATTTTTACATTTTTTTTTTTTTTTTTTGAGAATGTCATATAGCAGAATGTGAAAAATATATAGTTTTTTTCTTTTCAAAATTTTCGCTCTTTTTTTGTTTAAAGTGCAAAAAAAAAAAAAAAAAAATCACACAGCTGATCAAATACCACCAAAAAAAAGCTCTATTTGTGGAAAAAAAGGACATCAATTTTATTTGGGTACAGCGTCTCGCAACTGTGAAATTGTCCGTTAAAGTAAAGCAGTGCCGAATCGCAAAATAGAGTCTGGTCATTAAGGGGGCAAATCCTTCCGGTCTTAAAGTGGTTAATATGCATATGTCATTTACCGGAGATATGTCAACAATACCGTGTTTGATAGCCTGTATATGCAGCAATCTGCTTTTCTTCCTTTAAGGATAATACCCATGATTTTTTTGATACATGTGATCAAAATGTTGAACAGTAGCTATTTATATTGTTTATTCAGAAAAACATATGAATGAATGTTTGCCCAAAGTGTGTGACAGGAAACCTACATTAGAAAAAAAACATTGTGACCTTCCGGATCTGCTTTATTTATGAGTCTGTTCAGTGTGACTCATCGGAACCCTGCGGTTTGTGTATCCTGAAGACTTTGTATGATTATATAATGTGTGATGCTGCCAGCAGCAAATACAGATGATTGATAAGGAAGATAAGGAAGCTGGAGTGTTTTACTGAATTTTCATTTTTTTTTTTTATTATTTTTTTATGTTTTAATATTATAGAGCACATATTTTTTTAATATATAAAAGTTGATTACACAAGTTTCTCTTCCACCTTCTATTTGTTAAATTACTATTGTACTGTACACCAGGAGTATACAAAGTATTACATTTAAATAAATAATTTAATTTATTTACAATTAAAGGGTTAAAGTTGTAGCCCAAATGTTTTCAGTGCAGCTGGTGTGAGGATGTGGCTGCTCCCAGGAAAACTAGATGCTATGCTTAAAGTGGAAGTAAACCCTCCTATTGTTTTCAGCAAAGGAAGCTGCCATCTTGGCCTCTGTAATCTACAACTGCCATGATGCTGCACATGTGATCAGTTATGACACCAGCCATTGGATGGTTTGACAGTTTGACAGCACAACCAATAGGAGTGTTACATTTCTGGCACATGCCCAAAATGTAACTGTTTTTTTTGAAACTGTTAAATGGATGGGTTTACTTCCACTTTAACCACTTTACCATCGGAGGATTTTGCTGTCTTACGTCCAGGCCACTTTTTGCGATTCGGCGCTGTGCGAATTTAACTGACAATTGCGCAGTCGTGCGACACTGTACCCAAACAAAATTGATGTCCTTTTTTTCCCACAAACAGAGCTTTCTTTTGGTGGTATTTGATCACCTGTGCGATTTTTACTTTTTGCGCTATAAACAAAAAAATAGCGTAAATTTTGAAAAAATAACAATATTTTCACATTTTTTTTATATGAAATTCCCCCCCAAAAAATGTAAAAATCAATTTTTTTTTAAATTTTTGGCCAATTTGTTTTCTGCTACCTATGTTTGGTAAAAAAAATCACAATAAGCGTATTTTGATTGGTTTGCGCAAAAGTTATTGCGTTTACTAACTAAGGGAAAGATTTCTGTCATTTTTGGTGTTTTTTTTTTTTTTTAACGAGTAATGGCGGGGATCTGCTTTTTTTTTTTTTTTTTGCGGGACTGCAACATTGCGGCGGACAGATCGGACCCTTGACTGACATTTTTTAACACTTTTGGAGGTACCAGTGACATTTCTATAGTAATCAGTGATATAAATATGCACTGTTACTGTAAAAATGACACTGGCAGGGAAGGGGTTCATTTTATTGGAGAGGGAGGGGGTTAATGTATGCCTGGTGCTTACTGATGTGTGTGTGGGGGGAGGTGACTGAGTGTCACAGGGACAGATCGCATGTTCAGCTATGCTGAGCCCTGCAATCTGTCACTGTTTGTCACTGAGGAGATCCGCCCGCTCTGTTTACACAAGCGGGCGGATCTCCAGACTCGATTCCCCGACGATCGGGGAAGAGCAGCTCGCCGCTGCTCCTCCCCTGGCCCGACTCCCGCTCTGAATGAATACAGCAGGAGCGAGCCTCCGGCGGCGTGCAAGCGCCGCCCACAAGGGGAGGAGTCCAGCGACGTAGTACTACGTTGCAGGACGATAACGAGCCACTATGCCGCAGTAGAGGCACAGTGAGCAGTCGTAAAGTGGTTAATTGCTTTAATGTCTAGTATCACAGTATCACAGTTGCCTGTTACATGTATCTAGGACAACAGGTCTTAAGAGCTTTATGGGTATGCTGGAGCCAATGGGGTTGATGAACGCAATTACACTGTTTACTTTGCAAGGGAAGTTTCCTTAGAGCTTTAGTGAATGTGGTGAAAATTCACTTTGCATAGAATACCCAATCAAATGCAATGGAAAACAAAAAAAGCTGTATTTTTGCTTGCACATGATTGGATGATGCAAGTCAGCAGAGCTTCACCTTGGTCACTAAGTTAGGGGAAATGTATTTTGCAAAATGAAAATTTGCTTGCAAAGTGAACAGCCTACTTGCCTTTAGTAAATCAACCCCAATGAGTCACAAAGTTGATGCACTTAAGGTTAACGTGTACATGTAGCCTAAATGTAAAAATTCAAAAACTCCTGACAATGCCTAGAAGTCCTGTATCATCATCATGCATCATCCATTGTCAGCATCTACTTCCCCTAGTGACTCAATCATGTAAATCTTTGTGCATTTGCAGGGTCCGTTATATCCTGGACTGTGTACAAATTTCTCATCTTGATTAGACCCCCTCAAAGTTGCAGACAGGGTGATGATTTGTTAAGGGGAGATGGAAGCATGACTTTATCCTTCCTGCAGAGTAGGGATGGGTGAACGGTTTGGCCCGAGAATGAGTTTGGGCCGAACATTTGCCTGTTTGGCCGTTCACAGAACACCCGAATTTGCAGGGTGTTCACTGAACACCTTGCAATGCATTGAGTGCTGCACAGGGCATTCTGCACCCTGATAGAGCAAAGCTTTGCTCAATCAGGGCACAGTGTAAGCTGGTTGTCAAGAAGAGGGGCCAGGAATCCGGCCGTGGTGTCCTTAACAATCGATGAGTCATCGGCTGTCAATGGGGTTCCCAGCTGACAACTGAACAATAAAAAAAAAGTACTGGTAAAAAAAAAAGAAAAAAAAGAAAAAAGAAAACAGCTTGCCCCCCCCCCCCCCCCCTCCAATCCATACCATGCCTTACGGATCTCATAATAAACATAGGAGACACATATTCTGACAATTCCTTTAAAAAATAAGATAATAGTGTCCCTCGATGTAAATCCTTCATCAATCACCCTGCCCGCCGACCCAAAAAATAAAAAAAATAAAAAACACTCCTACCTCCTGGGAGGCCTCCCACCGAATGCCTGCTCTGTGCTTTGACATTTCTTATATAGGTAGAGGGCAGGCCACCTGGCTATGTCACTTGGTGGCACCTCCCCCTTCTGATGTCACATGCCCAGCAAGCACCAGTCTGTGAAATCAGAAGGGGGCGGTGCCACCGGCTGACCTGGCCAGGTGGCCCCACCCCTTACCTATATAAGCAATGTCAAAACGCAGAGCAGGCATTTGACAGGAGGCCTCTCAGGAGGAGGGAGCGTTTTTTATTTTTCGGGTCGGTGGACGGTGTGATTGACAATGGATTTACATCAAGGGACAATATTTTTTTTATTTTTTAATAAAGGAATTGTCAAAAATGGTTCTCTTGGGTTTATTACTTTTTGACACTTTTTTGGTGAATAAGTAGGGGTAGGGGTTTCCTCTCCAAATCCATACCAGTGCCGAAATATCTGATATAGACCCCACTCAGTTTTTTTTTTCTTTATTTTTTCCAATAGCAGGGCACGGCAATTGTAACCGTTTTTTTTCTTTAGAAATTTAATTTTTGCTGCAGCATGTTTTATGCATGCTACAGATGCACCACATTACAGGCAGACTAAGGGGACCCACCGGGTACTATATTTAAAGGAATTTTTAATTTTTATTCTTGCACTTTAAGCATAATTAAAGTTACTGCTCCTTCCAGGTTTGGGCCGTGATACACAGAGCAAATGTCTTTCCTGAATTCCTCCAGCCGGGCCATTGCCTTCTCCCAGCAGGAGGAGGGGGAGGGGGCGGGGGGAAGACTTCACTGCTGGGGAAAGACAGTGATTTTCGCTAGCAACTATAGCAGCTGCTTGGGATAATCATAAGTGAACTGGCAGGCTGGTTGTACCTGAGTTGATTGATCGATCAACTTGATACATTCAGCCGGCCCACTAATGCTTCGAATCTTGGCCGGTTCCTTCTGCACTAGCTGAGATTCGAACTGTGTATGGCTGGCCTTAGACACAGCCATCTGATCAGAATTTAAGGACTGTGTTTAACCCTTGGTTCACACCTATGCAGTTTTTAGTGCGTTTTGCAGAAACGCACTACAGTCTATTTAACATGGTTTCTTGTGGATCTAGTTCAGATGTGTGCATTTTGAGGTGGCGCAATTTTTGAAAAGGGTCAGTGACCAGCAGATTGCATTTTGCATATTTTTTGCTTGAAAATTACTTAGAACCCCCAAACATTATATATATATATTTTTTTATTAGTGACCCTAGAGAATAAAAGGGAGATCATTGCAATTCTTTGTCACACCGTATTAGCGCAGCGGTCTTAAAAACACAATTTCCTGACAGACTCCATGGCAGCATACGTATCGGGGTTTGGCCCCACCTCCAAACCTACCCATAGGACATCACTCCCATAAATCTTTGCACCTGTTCAGCACACGTGTTCCTTTTATGTCCTCCAAAGGCTTACCTGTATCCTACCTGAAGATGGATCCCAGGAGATGGATGACTCTACCAATCGGGTATTTGAGTATCTCCAATAAGCCCCAGCTGCTGCGGGGTATGGAGTAGGGGCGAAGAGGTATGCAGCCCTTGGCCAAAAAGCCCAGCTGCTGCGGGTGGCCGGTACCCTAGAATATGCTAAGTCCGGTGTGTACCCCATTAACATGTCTAATCTCCATGTCAGCTATTGTGTTATTTGCTAAGTGGCTGTATTTTTCTTCTGATGTTCCCTGGTGGCTAGCGGTCAGGGGCCGGTCAGTGTCTTACTTCCTGACCGGCTGCCGGTTCGGTGCACTACTGCGCATGCGCGGGCGCCTCGGGAACGAGGCTTGGTTCTCGCGCATGCGCAGTGGCATCCCGGCGCATGCGCAGTGAGATTCTCTGGCGGCACCCGCTGATGACGTCACGGAGCCCCATATTTAAACTCCTAAAGCTGTCAGCAGAGTCTGTGTGTTACACTCTACTGCCGTGGGACGTTTTAGTGATTACCAGCTCGGTTTTTGCTTCCTGGAAGGAGTTTTCCCTGCTGCATCGCTGCCGCTCTGCACTATATTCCACCTGGTTTCCTGGTGAGTAGCTGGACCCCAGAATAGGGAGCCACCCCCCCCCCCCCCATATTCGCTTCCTCTCTGACATCGTTGTCCGGCTCATCCCTGTAGGTCAGCTCCAGAATGGAAGCCTCTCCGCCCCCTCTGGTGGTCAGCCCGCCCTTAACAGGTACTAGGGGCTTTTGGGGTTCGGGGTGTGGATTAGGGGGGATTGGAACATTTCTTATGTTCCTAGCTTCCTGTTTGTGTTTTCTTTGCTTCCTTGTTTTTTTCAGCCCTTCCTGTTCGGAGACTCGTCACTCCTCTCAAAGGAGCGAACGGCGCTCAAGTTCACACCACCGGCACTCTTCAAAATCTGCTCGGAGGTCCCCATCGGGTTCCCAGCATCATAAGAGAGCGTCCACATAATCTGGCCACTCACGTAGACCTGAGAAAGCAGGTTGTTGGAGTTGTGGCGTTCGGATCCCTGAAACGAAGTCCCTGTGCGACAAATGTTTTTCCCAGGCTGCGGGAGAAAGGGACACCTCCGACGAGGGCCTTGAAGCCCTTGTTAAGAGGATCGTGCAGGACTCTTTGGCCGAACTGGGTGTCAGTCAGCCCCAGGGCTCTGTAACAGCTCCTCCAAGCCCTTCCCCTGCGATGGTACAACCGCAGGAAGACTTTGAATCTACTCATACAAGTCATCAATCAGTGCTCCTGTTGGATAGCGACTCTGAAGTTGAGGACCCTTGTCTGGGCTTTGAATTCGCCTTGGTTCCTTCCCTGGTAAAGGCGGTCAGGGAGACCTTAAATTGGGAAGAGTCAGCTGTTCCTCCTCAAAAACAAAATAAATATTTTAAACAGCTCAATAAGGAGCGTCTTAATTTTCCTTTCCTGGGAGAGTCGGGAGAGATCATCTCCGAGGAATGGAGTAAGGTGGAGAGGAAGAACTCCTTGGTCTCTAAGATGTCTGGATTGTATCCGTTTAAAGAGGAAGATGTCAAAAATCTAGAGTCTCCTCCTCTAGTGGATGCAGCAGTCATGAGGCTGGTTAAGCATGTGACCCTCCCCTTAGAGGATACGGTCTCTTTTAAGGATCCTTTAGACCGCAGAATGGATTCGGATCTGAAGAGGATCTATTTGACGGCAGGTATGGCCTGCAAACCGGCCCTGGCCTTAGCAGCTCTTTCCAAAGCTATGGAGTCGTGGGCCGATGTAGTAGATGAGTCCGTCAGAGCAATGTCGGAAGAAGTGGCCAGGAGTTCCCCGATCCAGGAACTTAGGTTGGCGTCGTCGTTTCTTGGGGAGGCTTCCATAGATCTAATCCGTCTGTTAGTTAGAGTTATGCTGTCCACAGTTACGGCAAAACGGGCCTTATGGCTCCGTCCTTGGGTTGCCGATCCGGCTTCCAAACAAGTTTGGTGCCGTATTCCCTTTGAAGGGTCCTCCCTTTTTGGGAATAAGCTTGACGAGGCCATAACTCGGGCTACGGGCGGGAAGTCTGGGTTTCTTCCCCAGGATAGGCGCCAGTTCAATGTGAAGAAGGGGCAGCCTAACAGGAAGTTCGTCCCAGATCGGGCCAGGGAGGCTCGTACATACAGGCCTGGACGAGAATTCTGCCATAATTGAAGGTCAAGGCAATCCTTCAGAAAGACCTCAAAGAATGTTTCCTCTGGTGACCGCAAGCCCACTAAGTCTTTTTGAAGTTGGGCCCGCTCAGGCATGCCGAGTAGGAGCACGTCTACTCTCTTTCCGTCATGTCTGCGCGGCTTTGATTCAGGACCCCTGGACTGTCAGGACGGTGTCTTCAGGTAACAGGTGGGTCTTCAAAGAAACCCCCAGTTCAAGATTTCTACCTACAGCTCTACCACCCCTAGGAGAGAAGCGTCAAGTTTTGCTTTCCTATGTAGAGTCTCTGGTATTTCAAGGGGCCGTCATTTCCGTTCCAGAATCTGAACGAGGCCAGGGAATCTACTCTCTGCTTTTTCTGGTCCAAAAGAAAAACGGGTCATGGAGAGCAGTTATAGATCTGACTTTCTTAAACCAGTTTATAAAAAAGGAAAGATTCAAAATGGAGACCGTGCTATCCATACAAAAAGCAGCACAGCTGGCCAACTGGATGGTGTCCATCGACCTAAAGGACGCATATTTTCATGTCCCTGTGGCAGAGGGGTTTCAGAAGTATCTCCGGTTCGCCGTAGGCGACTCACATCTGCAATTTACCTGTCTCCCATTCGGGCTTTCCACATCTCCACGGATCTTTTCAAAAGTCTTGTTAGCTGTGGTATCCCTGTTAAGGACAGGGAGGATTTGGCTCCATCATTACCTGGACGACCTCCTCCTTCTATCTCAAGACAGAGACTAGTTGATAGATCATCTAAATCAGGTCGTGTCTACTCTTCAGAGGTTCGGTTGGCTACTGAACGAAGAGAAAAGCCACTTGACTCCAACACAGTCCCTTGTTTACCTCGGTGCCTTGTTCAACACAGCAAGGGCGACAATCTCTCTTCCAGAAGAGAAAGTAGGTATAGTCCGGGACAGAGTTGGCTACGCCCTCTCATCTTTCCATCTTCAAGCACGTCAATGCCTGAAGGTGATTGGGACTATGGTCGCAGTAGTCCCTATGGTGAAGTGGGCCCTGTGGAGGATGAGACTTTTTCAGAAGGGATTTCTGCAACAATGGGACGCATAGCACCTTGATCAGCCTATCTTTCTGACTCTAGCCATGAGAGTGAGTCTCCCTTGGTGGCTGTGCAGAGATCCCCTGCTGAACTGCCATACACTGAGACCGACTCCGTGGGTAGTGGTAACTTCAGACGCCAGCAATACAGGCTGGGGCGCCCACTGTCTTACGGAAGTGGCTCAGGGCAAGTGGAGTTTTCCTACTCAAGGGATAGTATCCAATGTCCTGGAAGTTCGGGCAGCATTTCAAGCTCTGCGGGCATTCTTCCATCTGACAAAGGGTCTACCAGTAATGCTAAGGCTGGACAACACCTCAGCAGTAGCTTATGTGAAAAGGCAGGGAGGAACGCGCAGCTGGTCCCTGCTGAAGGAAGTGGAGCCTATCATGTCGTGGGTATAGAGAAATCTATCAGATCTGTCGGCAGTCTACGTTCTGGGAATCCAGAATGTCGAAGCCGATTTTCTGTCCCGAGTAAACCTGGACAACAACGAATGGTCTCTCCACGGGGAAGTATTCAGCTGGATTCTGTCGCTGGGGTTCTCCCCAGAAGTCAACCTCTTCGCCTCCCCCTGCAACCACAAGTTAGTGAAATATTACACAAGGTTCAGGGATCCCTAGGCATTCGGGGTGGACGCCCTTTCGGATCAATGGAGGTTCCACAGAGCGTATGCATTCCCGCCAGTACCGATAATCAGGGCCGCTGATAGAAATCATGGGGCCCCCTACAGCCTACCTGACGGGGCCCCCTTTAGCCCAACCCTCAACCCCCGCCCCTGGCCCCTCCCCAGACCCTGCCCTGAAACAATAATTGCATGTAAAAATCAGACAGGCTGGTTGTACCCGAGTCGATCTATCACTTGAGTACAATCAGCCATTTTCCAGGCGGACCTGATCTGACCCCCCATTCACTACAAAAGAGCGATGGATCTAAACTGACTTTTTACACCTGCCTACCTCCAATCCGATCTGCTAAGCAAAACAGAAAGGGATCTGTTCCCCTCTGTTTAGTGCAGGGGTGGGGAACCTTTTTTCTACCAAGGGCCATTTGGATTTCTGTTACATCATTCGGGGGCCGTACAAAATGTATGCATAAATGTAATAGGCATTGCTTTGCGGCAAAAAACGTTGTAAAAAAATTGCGTGACTTTGAGGTCACAAAAGTGTGAAAGGGGCCTTCGGAAATCAAGGTATAGTGTGCCCCCTTTCAATGCAGACTGTCCACAGCGTGCCCCCCCTTTCAATGCAGACTGACCACAGCGTGCCCCCCTTTCAATGCAGACTGACCACAGCGTGCCCCCCTTTCAATGCAGACTGACCACAGCGTGCCCCCTTTCAGTGCGGAGTGACCACAGCGTGCCCCCTTTCAGTGCGGAGTGACCACAGCGTGCCCCCTTTCTAAGCGGAGTGACCACAGCGTGCCCCCTTTCGGTGCGGAGTGACCACAGCGTGCCCCCTTTCAGTGCGGAGTGACCGCAGCATGCCCCATTTCAATGCAGAGTGACCACAGCGTGCCCCCTTTCAATGCGGAGTGAGTGACCACAGCGTGCCCCCTTTCAGTGCGGAGTGACCACAGCGTGCCCCCTTTCAGTGCGGAGTGACCACAGCATACCCCCTTTCAATGCGGAGTGCCCACAGCATGCCCCCTTTCAATGCGGAGTGCCCAGAGCGTGCCCCCTTTCAATGTGGAGTGCCCACAGCGTGCCCCCTTTCAATGTGGAGAGCCCAGAGCGTGCCCCCTTTCAATGCGGAGTGCCCACAGCGTGCCCCCTTTCAATGCGGAGTGCCCACAGCGTGCCCCCTTTCAATGCGGAGTGCCCACAATGCAGAGTGAACAGCGTACCAAGCCCCAGTGCACTTCACTTACCTGTTTTAGCGGCAGCTTCCTCTTCAGTCCCCGCGTCTCTTCGAGTCCTCCCTGTTAGTTACTGGGACCCCTGATCCCAATGATAGTCCCGGACCATCATTAACTTCTTTTGCTCGCTTTGTGTCTGACAGGCCTGGGAGAGTGGTTTCTGGAAATAACACAGACGGAGACAGATGTATAGTGAAACCAAGCTCTCAGTTTATTATAGGCTCGTTGCGGCTTATATAGTAAAGAAAAAGGCATATAATCATAGGTATAGGGCACTTGTTACGTTCTTATTGGTTAAACAGCTTCAGGAGACAAAAGGTCACCTTGGGGAGTAATACCATATAAAACATATCTCGTGTGACTAGAATCACCTGACACAGCCTTATCGCGAACTGCAGAAACTTTCCATGGTACGTAGGCACTTTTCATATCTTGTGTAACTAAGGTCACATACACACACAAACACACAGCTTATAAGACATTAATGCATACAAAATGGGGTAGAGACATACAAAATGGAGGACACATAGAATTTGATATCTCCCCATCTCCCACAATCCCCTCTTAAAATCATTAACCCTTAATTGATTTTCCCTTGTCACCCTGTATATCATTGGAATATATAATTCTTAGGGATATTATCAGGAGTCCTAAACCTCCTAGGAATATAGTACCACGATTGGCAGATTAATTTTCTATATCCCTGCTGCTTGAAAGACCAGATCATATATCATCCTTTAAACAATAAGGTTCTTTTTTTCTTTCTGTTTATACCTCTTAATGTACTCAGTATATTCTTTAGGGTTATTAGTCGAGGAGGTCTGGTAGCCTGGGACTTGGTGGGATAGCATAGAGACATTTTTCACCTTTGGTCGGGAAACTCTAGCAATAATACACATTACGAGTTTGAAGCATGCATATAGGAATAATAAAAAAAGCAAAACCATTACAACAGTCATAGCGATATTTTTCAACCATGAGGATATTCCTCCAAATTCAAAATTCCCACTACCAAAAGGACTCCATGTCTTAGCAATATTCCTAGCTTCCTGTTGCAACTTGTCTACTTCTTTCCGGTGCTGTGCAATAATATCATAATAATCGGGTATCTCAACAGATGTATTGTGTATCCATGTGCAACATTCATAATCCTCCGTAACTTCACATAACCCAGTAAGAGCAGCACTCATGCTTTCTATGGCTAGGTCATGGAGCTCAAGTTGTTTCTTAATTGCCCTCACTTCTATATTTAATTTGGTAATGTCCCCTGAGTTCTTATCTAGGATGTCATCGAGAATTTTAGAGTAATTATTCAACCTTTTCATCATGTCTATTCCCCATCCGGTCCATGAGGGGAACCAGGCCCATACCATATCCTTCTCAAGGAATAATTCCCTTTTATTGCGGTGTTTGAGGGGGTACCTAGGATACATACTAGCTTCGAGGAGATGTCCTCCTTCGTTGTCTCCCACTACACCCATGATGGGAACTAGGGATGCGAGGTAACACCACCCTTGGGGTTCAATGGGGATCCAAGGGTGACAAATCTTTCCACAACAAATATAAGTACTGTTTCCCAAAGCTAGGGGACGTTTGTGAAGTAGTGCCATTAATTGATCATCATAACTGGACCAAGCTAAATTTGACAACAACTGTCCTACTGGGGAAGAGGAAGTGGAACTGGAGTTAAGAAAGTTCATTAGAGTGGCGTTTAGGGCTGGTTCTGAGGTGTGCCAGAAGGAGCTGTCCATCGAGGTCATTGAGAAATTAATCTTAGTTTGCCGGCACACTTCAGCTCCCTTGGTGGAGTTTCCCAACCTAAAACACCAGTCTGGGGAATGACTCCTACCAATAATTTGGAAAGTGAGGGTATCATTTGAGAGTGTTCTCGTGACATTGGTGAGGACAACAGGAGGTGTACCATTTAGGAAAGGGGTGAAGTTTAAAGGTATCGCTATTAGGGGGATTCTAGCGGTGCTAGGATGGAGTTTACTACATATCCAACATTTTTCATATCCGGACTTCTGGGCATATGCATATTTAAATTGCAACAATGACATTTTATCTGTAAGACTTTTTGAGCTTTCATCTCTCTTTTGTCTGTTATGTGCATTACTCTGTGTTGGGGTGTTGGAAGCTCTGCAAATGGCCTGTAGCCCTACCAGGTCTTCTGGATAATAAATACAGCTAGTGGTAACCCATACTACAGAGAAGACTGAAAATGATACGAGTCCCATAAGTAGCCAAAGTTTTCCAGAATCTGGTGCTATTAGGAATGTCATTTTTCTACAGGGTCAGGGCCGCCTGCCTCTGAAAAACCCCCTTTTCTTGACTATCCTGTTCGAGGTCAGAGTCGTCCACTCCCGTTAGTACCTCTCTTGCTTCTGGACCTTCCTGTTCAAGGTCAGGGCCGTCCGCCCCCGTTAGTACCTCTCTTGGGTCTGGATCTGGACTTGCTTCTGGGGGTGGAGCCTCCTTCACCAATTTCACTCGAGTAGCATGGATCCAGGCTTGTTGGTTCTCCACAAGGACAGCGATTCTGGTCACTGCGACTACCTTTGTCTTTTGGTCCAAAACGAAATCCGGCCTTGGTCTTGTGATGCTACTTCATCTCCTTCCTTCAAGTGATGGGTTGATACCTGTGAAAAGAAAAGAAAGGTGCGAGCAACTTTTTCGTTCCACTTGATTCAAAATTCCAATTTACTTTTTCTCAACTCGTCTTTGATTGTCCTATTTATCCTTTCCACTGTACCTGAATTCTGGGCAATGCAAATAGGAGCACTATTACGGGGTATACACGGTTTCCCCTCTTTGCAAATCAATCCTGTTTCAGGATTCCTTTGCAAAACAGGATAACACCAGTCCTCCAATTCCTCAGCAGTGGCTGAGGCCTGTAGATCTGTGATCAACTGGGCATCATCGGGGAGGATGTGGGTTAGGACAGGCATTTGTTTTAGGGCTCCTAAAGGTAACTGTTGTGCGGCTGCTTTTGCTATTTTGTCTGCTAGTGCGTTGCCCTTGGAGATGTCATCAGTACCTCTGGTATGTGCCCTACAGTGAATGATAGCTAACTCTGAGGGTAACAACATAGCCTGAAGAAGGTTGGTGATGAGCTCTTTCATCATGTCTGCACGGGGTGAAGTGACACTTTCAATAGTTTCTAGGCAGTCATGTGGTTCTTGGCCCATATCATCTGCTGAACCCATCTACTATTGACTAAAAGGAACTCTTATTTCTCCCCTGCTTTGGGCCTATATGTGAAAACCTATCTGTAGATGTGTGAATGGGGTTGATGGGTATTGGAGATGCTCATATTTGGCCTTTATATGTTTGGATTGTTTGTACCTAATACAGGTGATGCATCTAGCAACATATGCTTTCACTAATTTAGGCCTGTAAATGCAAAAAAAACTTCAGTAATACTTCATATGTTCTTTCCCACCCCCTGTGTCCTATTCCATCATACTAGGCAATAGACAGTGGGGCGTTAGCTGCGGGGATACAAGATCTCCCCTCTTTTAGAAAAAGGCCACTCTCAACTTTTTTCTAAACCATCACCTAATTCCTTAAACCTGTTCTGTAGAATGCGTTTGTAGCTCTAATAATGTGTGATCTTTTGGCCTGACTTTCAGCTCTACAACCAGGAACCATCTACAAAAACATCCTCTTCTCCCTCTATGGCTGTCTAGATATATTATGTCTATACAATCATGTTGTTGTGTAACACACCCTTTAATCCCAGTAACCCATTTAAAACTGGGGCCTACCTAGGGCAAAAGATGTGGCCATCCCTATTACCATCTCACAAGATGCTATGTTTGGAGTCACCTCAGGCATGCCTTAGACCTGGACTGCGACCATCTTTGGACAAAAACTATAGGGCAAAGTCCACCACCATACTCCTGGGCAAGTACATCTGTCATGGTCTTACAATTGTCCCTTGCATAAACACAAAACATTTTTCCATAATTTGGGAGGCCCAGTGCAGGCGCTACAACCATAGCATTTTTCAGATACATAAACGCATTCAACATTACTTGTGACATTTCTGGACCTGTGGCTTGTCTCAAAATGTTGTCATAAAATAGGAGCAGTCGGATCCATTGCAATCAATGATCCTGGTTTTGTGGGCGGGCAAGACCCACTGTGGGCTGGCAAGACCCACGTGACTGACTCTCCTTTTCCCCCTCTGTGAGAACAAAACCAAGGTAAACAACACTTTCCTGACACCATTGTCATTATTCCTGTGACACTTTGTGTCCACATACATGTACATTTCTCAATGAACTCACTCGCTCTGACTGGCCTCCACAGAGTGACTACATATGTTATCCACATATTGTAGCGGGACTGACTCATGAGCAGGTGTCCATCCCCTCTTGCGTGGTCTGGAGAACTATAGAGCAGACAACTAAAACTGTCTATTTAGCCCTGAGGCACTTCTACACCAGGTCAGTTACCTGGACTGATTAACAAAACAAGAAACAAAGATGGCTGTGTCTCCTCGTCCACTAGGACGGTAAAAAAAACGCATTACTTCAACCAATCACTGTAAAGTGGGTAGCATCGGATGGTATGGCTATCGGTAGAGATGGCACATCAGATACCACTTGCATACTACATACTACAGTCAGATAAAACTAACATTTTTTGGCTCTGTGCCAATCTTACTAAAAAAAAACTTTTTGGCCTTCTGCCAATTTAACAAAAACCTGTCCAGAGGTTCCCCTCCCTCAACAGAGGACTCCCCTAAAATATCACCCAAAAACTGAAATCAGATAAAAAGTTAATCTGATTTGAAACTTTTGGCTCGGTGCCAATAGGGTCCAATGGTCACACTAATTGCGGTAACCCTTTCTGTCCCAAAATAAATTCCATAACTTATAACAGGAATGAAAATATTTAAGTTTGAACCCTTTCTTGGCAAGTAGCCAATTCTCAAAATTTTGCACCAGAGCTCCCTTTTATATTTAGGGACACAAGGGACCCATTTGTAAAATGTAATTTCTCATTATCTATAATTCTATAAAAAATAACCTCAAAATATCTTGCCGACTACGGCGAACTATGTTTTGCCTGATAAAAACTGTATTTGTTCACTATTATTACTCTTCCCAGAGGTTCCTATGCTTTATGCACAAATGTATAAATGGCAAAACTCCAAAAATCCCATAAAAAGATAATTGCATATGTTTGGCAAGCTGAGACCCATAGTCCCACGAGCTGGAACACGTAGTCCTATCAGGCTCCGCGCAAGAATTGACCCCCTCCCTAGGAATGTGGGAACCACCTTTCCCTAGAAATGTACCAACGTCAAAGCCAACATCGCAGTTTCAAACAATTATGTATGTCTAGCTTGGAAAATGAATATTCAGAACAACAAAAAACAGGGGCGCCATGTTATCTCGTGAGGTAACACTATTTTAAATGTACCTTCGGCCAAGAGTCTGTCTAATGTATGCCTGACTTCATACTCCCTAACAAACTAAGTGGACACCTAGGTATTATTCTGAAACCGTGCCAAATGATTGAGTACCCTCCTGACTCTTCTATAATTGGTAAAGGGGGGGGGGGGGGTTTCTAAATGTCTTGGTGGGGATCCCATTGAAGGTTCGGCTTCTAATGTCTCTCCATTCCAGAATTCTTGTGATATGGAACTGCTAATCACTCCACAATCCACGAGAACTAGAAGATTCATGCCATCTACACAAAGTGAAATCATAGGCAGTTGTTGGTAATTGAGAGACACACGGGGAAATGCCGAGTCCCCGCCTTCTGGGCACCATCATTGTTGCGGATATTGGGGCTGCTAGTTAATGTTAAACTTAACTCTAGGCTTCTGTTGCTGTGGCTGGTCAGCTGCAGGTGAATCACCGACACAACGTTCCTCAGAATGGCAGTCCCATTTGAAGTGATTTGAAGTGATTTTGATCCCCACAGCTGAAACAACCATTCCTCTGCTGGGGTCTATTATTAAAAGGGGGCCTATTCTGAGAATGCTCTGCTCTGCCCCTGAATCCCCCCTTGCCTCTTCCACTTTGATAGCGTCCCTGATAGGGTGTCTAAAAATATGTAGCAACGGGCTGTTTCTCTCTGGGGAGATCAAAACATCCCGCCGCATCCTTTTCTGTTAAGGCTTTCTGGAAACCATCCATGTCTTTGTTTGTCCAGTCTGAAACTTGCTGTTTCACAATCACCATGTATTGGGACTTTAAATTATTGATAAATGTCTGAATCATGAGGCTGTGCCGTTCCTTGGTGACACTTAAACCGGCCTCCTGATTCCATACATTTTTAAACCTTGTCCAAAATTCCAGAACGGTTTCACTTGACTTCTGCTTACAGGTGATTGCTGTGGCAAGTGAAGGATATAGACTAGCAATGGGGACACCAGGGGCATACGAGGGTGGACATCCCGAATGACCCAGATGGGATTTTTCTGTATTTGAGCAGAATCTCTGTTTCTCCACGGCGTGGAGACCTGGAGCTTCTTTGCCTTTCAGGTTACTTTTCGGCCTTTTTGTCCTCTTGTCTGTTTTATTAATCTCTGTCCAGATTGCTAAATTATCGACCCACGGGTCTGTATATGTATATCCACCCGATACCCGGGTGACACACGCTTTGCATGTCTCCCCCCGGTTCAGGTGGGGGGATGTTCTTAGACTGACTTTTCCCCATTCCCAAGGATATCACAAATATCTCTCCCTGACAGAGAATACGTACAGATTATAAAGCTTTCTTTTCTGTGATATACCTGACTCTTAATATCTTCTAGGCTAAAACCTTTAATACATTTCACATAACAATGTATATTAATTCTTAATACTCTAACTTAAGGTAGACCGTTCTTCTACCTTAATTTACTTCCAGGAATATTACTCACCAAATATTCCTGGCCATTTACATAACAAGACAATAAACAAATACCAATATTCTCTCACTCAATAAGACATGTCTCTATGATTTACACATTCACATAATTACTTGTTACCATGGTAACCCTTTATGGTTTCAAAACCCTCCTTCAAGCCACTGATGTATATAAATTAAACCCATATACTTTTGGACTCGGGTGTCCCTTTTAGGACAAAAAGAAAAAAAAACCCTTTCCGAGTCTTGACCAATACCTCCCGGGTACAGTGGCTATCAAGAAAGTTTTCCTACCATTATAGACAAACAATACAAATTATCTTATACTTCTATGCGACAGAGAAGGAAAGCTTAAAGATTTTTCAGACACAAAACGAGCAATTTCTCTAACACTTCTTAAGTCTCCCTGAGACTAAAAATATTTCCCTGAAATATTTCAATTATGGGTCTGTTGCGTGTGTTCCCGGAACACACCAACCCCCTTGGTTCATTTGATATGATTTTAGTCAGTGTCCCGCCCCGGAGCCACACTACAATCGGCTGTATAGAAAAGGATTTTTCTACTTACCGAATGAGCGTGGTTGTCCGCGAGGGATGACTTTCATATCCCGGACGAGCCCCCAGCTGTTAGTTACTGGGACCCCTGATCCCAATGATAGTCCCGGACCATCATTAACTTCTTTTGCTCGCTTTGTGTCTGACAGGCCTGGGAGAGTGGTTTCTGGAAATAACACAGACGGAGACAGATGTATAGTGAAACCAAGCTCTCAGTTTATTATAGGCTCGTTGCGGCTTATATAGTAAAGAAAAAGGCATATAATCATAGGTATAGGGCACTTGTTACGTTCTTATTGGTTAAACAGCTTCAGGAGACAAAAGGTCACCTTGGGGAGTAATACCATATAAAACATATCTCGTGTGACTAGAATCACCTGACACAGCCTTATCGCGAACTGCAGAAACTTTCCATGGTACGTAGGCACTTTTCATATCTTGTGTAACTAAGGTCACATACACACACAAACACACAGCTTATAAGACATTAATGCATACAAAATGGGGTAGAGACATACAAAATGGAGGACACATAGAATTTGATATCTCCCCATCTCCCACACTCCCGCCTCCTCCTCGGCCAATTGGCCGAGGAGGAGGAGGATCCGTGAGACAGTAGCGAATTTTCATTTGCTATTGTCACACAAATGGGCGGGCTCGAGGCGCACTGCTCTGCGCCTCGGGTCCACCCTTTTCGGAGATTCACAGTGTCAGAACGGAGCCATCGGCTCCTTCTGACACAGTGGCACGGGGGGGCCGGACAGAACAATCGTGCGGGCCGCATGGGCCGGAGGTTCCCCATCCATGGTTTAGTGGATTAGATGGAAACAGAGGGAAGTCAGATGTAAACAGACTCAGCTCAGCAGGGGGATCAGTGGACAGATCCCCCACTGAGCAAGCAGATTCCGCCCTAAGAAGCCTTAATTACAGCAACACAGGCATTTTAAAATCATCAGGATTATGATAACACACAGGCAGGTGCAGGTGCTTTATCATGGTTGGCTCTGTCACAGTGCTTTACATGACATGGCTGTTGGTGGCTGACCTTCTTAACTTATGACCAATAAGTTAACAAAATCAGCACCCAACAGCCATGTCATGTAAATCACTGTGACAGAGCCAGCCATGATAGAGCACCTGCACCTGCCTGTGTGTTATAGATAGTGACATAGTAATGTACATTACAATCACTGCTGTATATAAAGATATAAACATATTACCCACCCCCAGGCACCCCTGTGCTGAAGCAGCCACAATGAATTCTAGCTTCCCTCTCCTCCTGGACACGGTCACATGACTGTTGCCGCCGCCCACCTCACAGCCTCTCACTGTCCTGATCTCTCTCAAGCCGACTACTGAGTGAAGAGATGAGCGGAGGGATATCACTCTGCCAGTGAAGGAAACAGACAGCAGCAGGCAGCCGGACTTTAAGCAGCCGATCTATGCAGAGCAGGAGCTGAAAAAACACTGGGCATGCGCCCGAAAATGAAAAAAAAGTTCCTCCACTCCCACCAACATTACATGCATAAACAAAGAGAGGCTCAGTAGATAGTAATAAAACACCCCCATAAGCTAGAAGGAGCAGCTGAGCGGGGTGTAATTTAGAAAGACCTTTTTTTTTTTGCACTGATCGTCTGCAAAGCTGCCCGGGCCCCCCCCCTGCTGAGCCGAGGACGCCGGGCCCGGTACAACAGGGCTGGTGGTACTGGCCTATCAGCGGCCCTGCCGATAATATTACAATTCCTACGGAGACTCAGGTCGGAGGCGGTAGAGATTGTGGCGGTGATTCCCTTCTGCCCCAACTGGCCATGGTTTTCCCTTCTGACACTTCTCAGTGTTCAAGATCCAATTCCGCTGCCCATCAGACCGGATCTGTTGTCCCAGGGGTCTGTGCTCCATCTATAGATAAAAGCAGAAAGTGACCAGCGCTATGGAGTGTGCGGTGAAGCGTGAACGGCTATCAGGTGTAAGCGGCCAACAACCAAACCCCAAAGGGGTCAAGATATGGGTAAAGTGCAAGAAAGGGGTTGAAAACGGCGCTACCTTTGTGCAATAAATAATAAGGTGCAATCACTTGCAATCAACTGATAAATAAAGGGGTGTATCCCATAAAACCATAAAAACTTAAAATTCATATATACTGTGTATTGGGTGGATTCAAATAGAACCGATTAAATCTCCTAATGTGTAGTAGGTACAACCCAAAAAGTGCTGAAGTGCAATAAATACATTTATGACATAGACAAGTGTGTTTATTGTGATAAAAATATATAAATAAATCAATACAGTGCAGAAGTAAAATAAATCATGTGTTGGATAATAATCCTGGCACTGTTACTATTGTGGGTGTAACATGCCAATACAAAACAATTGGTGATCAGAGTGGTGAGTGAACCAGGGAAAAAATCTCTTAAGGTAAGGTGGCAGCTGCAATCACCTGTGTAACCACTAGGTGTCGCGCTGTGTATACAACCTGCAGCATATAGAAGTCAGGCCAATGTATATCTCCGAGGGTCCCCCTCCACGGTCAACAAGGCACCAGTTGGCGTGTTTCCATATGGAAAAAGAAAGAGGGGAGCCCCATGAAGTATTGATCAAAAACAGTTAGAGAAAACGTAGCATCCACTCACTGTGAGAGCTGCCTCGGATCAGTAGCAAACGCCGGGAAGCTTCCACGTTCCACGGCGGTGGAGTCTCGAAACCGGAAGTGACGCTATGTCGGTTTCGAGACTCCACCGCCGTGGAACGCGGAAGCTTCCCGGCGTTTGCTACTGATCCGAGGCAGCTCTCAAAGTGAGTGGATGCTACGTTTTCTCTAACTGTTTTTGATCAATACTTCATGGGGCTCCCCTCTTTCTTTTTCCATATGGAAACACGCCAACTGGTGCCTTGTTGACCGTGGAGGGGGACCCTCAGAGATATATATTGGCCTGACTTCTATATGCTGCAGGTTGTATACACAGCGCGACACCTAGTGGTTACACAGGTGATTGCAGCTGCCACCTTACCTTAAGGGATTTTTTCCCTGGTTCACTCACCACTCTGATCACCAATTGTTTTGTATTGGCATGTTACACCCACAATAGTAACAGTGCCAGGATTATTATCCAACACATGATTTATTTTACTTCTGCACTGTATTGATTTATTTATATATTTTTATCACAATAAACACACTTGTCTATGTCATAAATGTATTTATTGCACTTCAGCACTTTTTGGGTTGTACCTACTACACATTAGGAGATTTAATCGGTTCTATTTGAATCCACCCAATACACAGTATATATGAATTTTACGTTTTTATGGTTTTATGGGATACACCCCTTTATTTATCAGTTGATTGCAAGTGATTGCACCTTATTATTTATTGCACAAAGGTAGCGCCGTTTTCAACCCCTTTCTTGCACTTTACCTGTGCTCCATCTATGCCCTGCTTGTCTACGTCTGAGGGTATGGATGTTGAGAGGAGGAGGTTGCAAACATTAGGTTGCCCTGAAGAAGCAATTTCTACGATCCTCGGTGCCAGAAGAGACTCAACAAATAGGGTCTACCAAAGAATTTGGTCAAGATTCTCCTCACAGTTGGCTGCAAGACCTGATCCTCAGTCTTCCATTAAAATCCAGGATGTGCTGAGCTTCCTGCAACCAGGTTTGGATCTCCCGCTTTCAGTGAGCTCTCTCAGAGTCCAAGTATCAGCCATTTCAGCCTTCACGGGTATTTCCTGGGCTAGTCATACCTTGATACGCCAGTTCTTTAAGGGAGCAGTTAGAATCAGGCCTCAAAGAAAGCCAAGAGTTCCCAAGTGGGACCTTCCTCTGGTGCTGGATTTCTTAGCACATCGTATTCAGGATATGTCTGAGTCCCTTACCATCAAAGAGCTTACTCTAGTGACAGTCTTCCTAGTGGTTGTGACTTTGGCGAAGAGAGTATCAGAGATTGGGGCCCTCGGGGCACAAGAGCCCTTTTTGACATTCTTTCCTGACAGAGTGGTACTTATTCCCATGTTGGATGCAAGACCAAAAGTGACATCGGTCTTTCACGAGAACGTTGAGATCGTGTTACCTACCTTCAGACAGGAGGAAGGCTCTCCGGTTCATCCACTGGACGTGGGTAGCTGCATCAAAAAGTATCTGGATGCCACATCTCCCTTCAGAAAGTCGGAATACCTTTTTGTCACCTTTCATGGCAAAAATAAGGGCTCAAGAGCCTCTACAAGATCAATCTCCTCTTGGATCATTCAGGCCATCCAATGGGCTTATAGGGCTAAGGGCTTGATCCCTCCAGTAGCGGTTACAGCTCACTCGACGCGGAGTGTTTCTACTTCCTGGGCAGTCTCTAGACACGTAGCTCCTGATGTAATCTGTAGAGCAGCAGCGTGGTCTTCTATTAATACCTTTTTATCTCACTACTGTGTTGAGCCAGAGTAAATTTTGGTTTACAAGTCTTGTATGTTGACAAAGGGAATTAAACTTTTTTGTTCAGCACCTGCCCACCCTATTGTGTACGGTGAGTTATTTCCCGATACGTATGCTGCCATGGAGTCTGTCAGGAAAATTGAAAATTTATATCAAATACTTACCGTAATTTTCCTTTCCTGATGGACTCCATGGCAGCAGGAGTTCCCTCCCGGATTCTGTGTAGGATAATTACAGAACACGTGTGCTGAACAGGTGCAAAGATTTATGGGAGTGATGTCCTATGGGTAGGTTTGGAGGCGGGGCCAAACCCCGATACGTATGCTGCCATGGAGTCCATCAGGAAAGGAAAATTACGGTAAGTATTTGATATAAATTTTCCATTTTTTTGGGGAAAAAAACACTTTTTTAAAAAAAAATAAGAAAACAGTAAAGTTAGCCCATTTTTTTCTATAATGTGAAAGATAATGTTACGCAGAGGAAACTGATACCCAACATGTCATGCTTCAAAATTACGTGTTCTCATGGAATGGCAACAAACATTGATACTTAAAAATCTCCATAGGCAACGCTTTAAACATTTCTACAGGTTACCAGTTTAGAGTTACAGAGCTACAGAGGAGGTCTAAGGCTAGAATGTGAGGCGATACCTCACATGTGTGGTTTGAGCACCGTTTACATATGTGGGCACGACTTGCGTATGCGTTCACTTCTGCGCTCGAGCTCGGGGGAACAGGGCACTTTAAATTTTATTTATTTTTTCTTATTTATTTTAACTTTTATTTTTACACTGTCCCTTTAAAAACATTTTTTCTGATCACTTTTATTCCTATTACAAGAAATGTAAACATAATAGAAATAAGAAGGACAGGTCCTCTTTAATGTGAGATCTGGGGTCAAAAAGACCTCAGATCTCACATCTACACTTAAAAGCAGAAACAAAAATGTCTTTTTTTTTCAGAATGAAAGGCCGTTGGTAGGAAGCGACGTATAACATCGCTCCGGTTCTCCAAGGCCATAGAGTCGAGTGGGGGCCATCTTACCCTCACTCAACTTCCTGCCGAGGACTACAATGGACCGGATCATTTTCCCTGCTACCAACGGCTCCGGTAAGTGGGGAAAATGACCGGGAAGCGACGGGAGCTCTCCCACCGCCCATAAAAGTGATCCCATGGCTAATCTGCCAATGGGACCACTTTTATGTGAAAGAGGACTACCATAACACCGGTATTTACCATCAAAGTAGCGATGTAAAACTGCGGTGGGCGGTCCGGAAGTGGTTAATGGACCTGCACAAAAAATGCAAATGTTGCATTTTGTATGCGTTTTGCGGTTTGTTTGTTTTTTGCTAATATGAAAGTATAACCGTTCATCAAAGTCACATCAACATAGTACAGATAGTGTGTCTAAACTCGCATTTTAGGGTTACGTTTAGGGGTTGGGTTAGGATTAAGGGCTAGATTTAGGGTTAATTATTAGGATTAAGGTTAAGGGCTAAGGTTAGGTTTTAATGTTAGGGTTAGGGTTATTTTCAGGGTTAGTTTGCTAGGGTTAGGGTCATACTTTCCTATTAGCCAAAAATAAAACGCAAAACGAATCAAAAATACGTGTTCAAAAGTGCAAAACGCACTGCAAATTATGCCGGAAAAATGCATCAACCACAACCTGCAAAGATGGGAACTTAGCCTTAATGATAAAGTATGCAGTTTTTAAAATGATATTGTATATGGAACTTGGCGCTACTGATAAGTCTACCACTTGCCTACCAGCCAATTTTGACATTTCTCGCACATGTAAAATTCTGTGTTTTTTTTGCTAGAAAATTACTTAGAACTCACAAACATATATATTTTTTTTAGCAGAGACCCTGGAAAATAAATTGGTAGTCATTGAAATTTTCTTAGGTCACACGGTATTTGAGCAGCAACTTTTCAAACACATTTTTTTTTGGAAAAAAAACACTTTCATACTTAAAAAAAAAGACAATATTTACCCCAATTTTCTTGTATAATATGAAAGATGATATTACGCCGAGTAAATAGATATCTAGCATGTCACATGTTAAAATTATGCACGCTTGTGAAATAGCGACAAATTACGATACGTAAAAATCTTCTTAGGCAACAATTTAAAATTTTTTTAGGGTTGCCAGTTTAGAGTTACAGAGGGGGTCTTGTGCTAGAATTATTGCTCTCACTCTAATGTTCGTGGTGATACCTCACATGTGTAGTTTGAACGCCGTTTACATGTGTGGGCGCGACCTATGTATGTGTCTGCTTATGAGGGGATGGAGGCGCATTAAAAATTATTTTTTTATTGTTTATTTTGTTTTTATTTTAACACTTCCTCCCTTTTTTTTGATCATTTGATCACTTTTGAAAGCTTTGCCCAATCAGGGCACAGAATGCACTGTGCAGCACTTAGTGTATTGTAGGGTGCAAATTCGGGGGTTTGGCAAATGGCTGAACAGGAAAATGTTTGGCCCGAACTCATGCTCAGGCCGAACAGTTCACCCATCCCTACTCCTGAACAAAAGTACAATCTCATAACTATGCTAATAACAGCAACACAGTCCTTTGACCCCCCATACTAAGAAGGGTACAAGAAGAACACCCCCCCCCCCAAAAAAAAAAAAAATCATCCCTTTGTCCTTCAGAATTGGTAGCCCTGGCACGGAAACAGAGGCAACAGAGCGTAAAAAATAAGGGTAGCTTTGTTGGAACACTACATGCCAACTCTTAGCAGCACAACACACAGTGATCACTAAAATGTATTGGTAATGGGCAATCTCCAACCTGACACTCCAAGGAAGTTAAAGATACCCTGCTGCTGGACTACTCGTTTCACCAAAAATCTTTCCATCAGGCTATATGTACATTTTACCTATTAGATGTTATATTTACCTTGGGTGCAATGTCAGGACTCTGTACTACCTATTCTCCTTGACTCTCCTTCAGGTTATGTTGAGGGTGGAGGAGCTTGGCCAGCACAGAAATAAACACACCAAAAAGAAGAGATGACTATGATGTGCAAGGTGTCCTCCTAGCTAGCAGGGTAAAAGGCCCATTGCAAGCAAATACAGTAAATATATCAATGTAAAAGAAAAACACTTAAAATACTTGACTTTTGTGTTTTTAATTGCAGGACTGTGCTTGCTGAGGGCTAGTACGCCCCTCTAAATCTGAATTAATGTTGTTGCTAAAGGCTTTAATTCCAAGACTTCAAGGCTAAGCCCTCTGAGCCATCACCCCCTTTCCAATGAAAATGCCTTTGTTGGCCACTGAGACATTTTATTGTAAAAGGTGATAGCAGATGCACAGAACTTAGTTTTTAGAATAAGGAAAGCCAAGCTCCTAATTAAAAAAAGAGAGGATTCATTTGCAGAGGGTCACACAGAGAAAGATTTTCTGGATGACAAAGGCAAAAGCAGACTAATTTGATGCTTGCTGTTAGGCAGGAGTTTTACAAGTTTAAAATGGATGACGCATTTGATTTAACCCCTTTGCGCCTAAGGGTAAAACAAATCTTAATGCCTAAGCCCAATTTTGCAACTTTGACATGTGTTAGTAAAATTGTACATTACAACAACTTCTTTGTGCATCCAGGAGGATTATATCTTTCAGGACAAATTGGACTTGTATTTGTTTGTGAATGGTAATGGATATCTACTGATTTTTTTATTATCAAAAGAAAACTGGCCAAAAATAGTAAAAAAAAATAAAAAATAAATGTTTAAAATGTAGCTGTATATTTCTTGCTACTGCCATAATCTACCACAAAAGAACAACCAAAAATAAATTTTCCTGCTCCTGATGATTGCAGCGATATCACATATGTGTATGTTAGTTGTTGATTGTACCCGTAGCAGAGCCCAGAAACAATAGTGCACACTTTGCTTTTTTTTTTTTTTTCATCTTACCTAAAACACATTGACACTAACTGACACTGATACTAATTTAAAAAAATCCAGTCCAAAAAATACTGACCCTGACCCTTGATTCTGACCTTGACCTTTGACTTTGATCCTGACCTAGACCCAAACACTAATCCTGGCACTTTGCAATATGGGCTAAATCAGGCAGACTTGGCTCTAATCATGTATACTGCACTCTGACTGACAGGATAAATAAACAATTTAGAGGTTGGTCTCAATCCAAAGAAATTAATCAGATTCTCAAGACGACAACCCTTTGGCAACAAGTGATGAAATTACATATAGGAACAACATGGTCACACCTAAAAGCTCCTCATTTTCATACTACAACATTACAATGGTACTAACAGGAACACATCTTAACACTCTACAACTTAAAAAAAAATAAAAAAAGCGGACACACCCTTTTGAAATAATTGTTTAAGCCATGTTTTATGTAAGGAGGTCTAAACAACACCAATCAACAACAGCTCTTTGAGGAATTGAGGAAGCAAAATTGAGAATTTATCATTCCCAGAATAGGGTTACCACCTCATCCCTTTAACCACTTTCCCACCGGAGGATTTTGCAGCTTAAAGACCAGACCCCTTTTTTCAACTTGGCACTTCGTGACTTTAACTGATAATTGCTCGGTCATGCAATGCTGTACCTAAACGAAATTTACGTCCTTTTTTTCTCACAAACAGAGCTTTCTTTTGGTGGTATTTGATCGCCTCTGCGCTTTTTATTTTTTGCGATATTAATAAAAAAAGAGCGAAAATTTTGCAAAAAAATGACATTTTCAACTTTGTCTTTTAAAAAATATCCAATATACTCAATTTATGTCATTTTTTTTTGCCAAAATATATTTAGCTACATGTCTTTGACAAAAAAAAAATCAATGAGCGTATTTTTATTGGTTTGCGCAAAAGTTATAGCGTCTACAAACTATGGTGTAAATAGTGAAATTTACGCAGCTTTAATTTCTGACTGCCAATCTCATTTCATGAAGTGCTAAAATGGCGGGGCAGTACAAAACCCCCCCAAACTACCACTTTTTGGAAAGTAGACATCCTAAGGAATGTCCTGACAGGCATGTTGAGCTCATTGAATATTTCATTTTTTTGTCACAGGTGTTTGAAAAATGACTAAAAAAAAATTTTTTTTTTTTTTTTACACAAAGTTGTCATTGAAATGATATATTGCTCACACATGCCATGGGTATATGTGTAATTACACCCCAAAATATATTCTGCTGCTTCTCCTGAGTACAGGGATACCACATATGTGGGACTTTTTGGGAGCCTAGCTGTGTAGGGGTCCCCAAAAACAAATCACCACCATCAGAATTTCAAAGGGCGTACATTTTTCATTGCATTTTCTCACTACCTCTAACGGTTTAGGAGGCCCTGAAATGTCAAGATACCACAAAACCCCCCCAAATGACCACATTTTGGAAAGTAGACACCCCAAGCTGTTTGCTGAGAGGCATGGTGAGTCCATGGAATATTTTATATTTTGCCACAAGTTTTGTGAAAATTACAATTTTTTTTTTTAATTTTTTTTTTTTACACAACGTTGTCACTAAAAGATAAATTTCTCACACATGACATGTGTATATGTGGAATGACACCCCAAAATACATTCTGCTGCTTCTCCTGAGTATGGGGATACCCCATGTGTGAGACTTTTTGGGAGCCTAGCTGTGTACAGGACCGCAAAAGCCAATCAACACTCTCAGGTTTTCTAATGGCGTAAATTGTTCATGTCATCTCTGCACTACCTGTCACAGTTTCGCAGGCCCTAAAATTCCAAGATAGCACAAAACCCCCCCAAATGACCCCATTTTGGAAAGTAGACACCCCAAGCTATTTGCTGAGAGGCATGGTGAGTCCATGGAATATTTTATATTTTGCCACAAGTTCCGGGAAATATATATATATATATATATTTTTTTTTTTTTTACACAAAGTTGTCAGTAAATGATATATTGCTCACACATGCCATGGGTATATGTGAACTGACACCCCAAAATACATTCTGCTGCTTCTCCTGAGTACAGGGATACCCCATGTGTGAGACTTTTTTGCAGTCTAGCCGAGTACAGGACCCCGAAAACCAACCTCCACTTTCAGGCTTTCCAAGGGCGTAAATTGTTGATTTCACTCCTGACTACCTATCACAGTTTCGGAGGCCCTAAAATTCCAAGATAGCACAAAACCCCCCCAAATGACCCCATTTTGGAAAGTAGACACCCCAAGCTATTTGCTGAGAGGCATGGTGAGTCCATGGAATATTTTATATTTTGCCACAAGTTCCGGGAAATATATTATTATTATTTTTTTTTTGTTTTTTTTACACAAAGTTGTCAGTAAATGATATATTGCTCACACATGCCATGGGTATATGTGAACTGACACCCCAAAATACATTCTGCTGCTTCTCCTGAGTACAGGGATACCCCATGTGTGAGACTTTTTTGCAGTCTAGCCGAGTACAGGACCCCGAAAACCAACCTCCACTTTCAGGCTTTCCAAGGGCGTAAATTGTTGATTTCACTCCTGACTACCTATCACAGTTTCGGAGGCCCTAAAATTCCAAGATAGCACAAAACCCCCCCAAATGACCCCATTTTGGAAAGTAGACACCCCAAGCTATTTGCTGAGAGGCATGGTGAGTCCATGGAATATTTTATATTTTGCAACAAGTTCCGGGAAATATATTATTATTATTTTTTTTTTGTTTTTTTTACACAAAGTTGTCAGTAAATGATATATTGCTCACACATGCCATGGGTATATGTGAAATGACACCCCAAAATACATTCTGCTGCTTCTCCTGAGTACAGGGATACCCCATGTGTGAGACTTTTTTGCCGTCTAGCCGAGTACAGGACCCCGAAAACCAACCTCCACTTTCAGGCTTTCCAAGGGCGTAAATTGTTGATTTCACTCCTGACTACCTATCACAGTTTCGGAGGCCCTAAAATTCCAAGATAGCACAAAACCCCCCCAAATGACCCCATTTTGGAAAGTAGACACCCCAAGCTATTTGCTGAGAGGCATGGTGAGTCCATGGAATATTTTATATTTTGCCACAAGTTCCGGGAAATATATTATTATTATTTTTTTTTTGTTTTTTTTACACAAAGTTGTCAGTAAATGATATATTGCTCACACATGCCATGGGTATATGTGAAATGACACCCCAAAATACATTCTGCTGCTTCTCCTGAGTACAGGGATACCCCATGTGTGAGACTTTTTTGCCGTCTAGCCGAGTACAGGACCCCGAAAACCAACCTCCACTTTCAGGCTTTCCAAGGGCGTAAATTGTTGATTTCACTCCTGACTACCTATCACAGTTTTGGAGGCCATGAAATGCCAAGACAGCACAACCCCCCCCCAAATGACCCCTTTTCGGAAAGTAGACAACCTGAGCTATTTGCAGAGAGGCATGTTGAGTATTTTGCAGATCTCACTTTTTGTCACAAAGCTTTGGAAATTGAAAAAAGAGGAAAAAAAATGCATTTTTCTGTTTTTTCTTCATTTTCCAAAAAAAATTAGAGCTGCAAAATACTCACCATGCCTCTCAGCAAATAGATTGGAGTGTCTACTTTGCAAAATGGGGTAATTTGGGGGGGTTTTGTGCCATCTTGGCTTTTTATGGACTTCAAAAGTGTGATAGGTAGTAAGGAGTGAGATCAACAATTTACGCCCTTGGAAAGCCAAAAGGTGCGCATTGGTTTTCCGGGTCCTGTACGCGGCTAGACTGGCAAAAAGTCTCACACATGGGGTATCATTGTACTCAGGAGAAGCAGCAGAATGTATTTTGGGGTGTCATTTCACATAAACCGATGGCATGTGTGAGCAATATATCATTTACTGACAACTTTGTGTAAAAAAAAATAAAAAAATAAAAAAAAATTTTTTTCCCGAAACTTGTGGCAAAATATAAACTATTCCATGGACTCACCATGCTTCTCAGCCAGTAGCTTGGAGTGTCTACTTTGCAAAATGGGGTCATTTGGGGGGGTTTTGTGCTATCTTGAAATTTCAGGGCCTCTGAAACTCTGACAGGTAGTCAGGGGTAAAATCAGCAATTTACGCCATTAGAAAACCTGAAGATGTGGACTGGTTGTCGGGGTCGCGTACACAGCTAGGCTCCCAAAAAGTCTCACACATGGGGTATCCCTGTACTCAGGAGAAGCAAAAGAATGTATTTTGGGGTGTCATTTCACATATTCCCATGGCATGCATGAGCAATATATCATTTAGTGACAACTTTCTGTAAAAAAACAACAACAAAAAAAATAATAATAATTTTCCCGAAACTTGTGGCAAAATATAAAATACTCCATGGACTCACCATGCCTCTCAGAAAAAAGCTTTGGGTGTCTACTTTTCAAAAAGGGGTCATTTGGGGGGTGTTTGAACTGTCCCGGCATTTTATGCTCAATCTTAGCCACACATCACCCACTCTTCTAACCACTTGAAAATCAAGCCTTTTCTGTGCCTTTTTGTTTACATGAAAAAATATTTTTTTTTTACTAGAAAATTACTTTGAACCCCCAAACATTATATATTTTTTTAAAGCAGAGGCCCTATAGAATAAAATGGTGGATGTTGCAAATTTTTTTGTCACACGGTATTTGCGCACAGATTTTCCAAACGCAATTTTTGTGAAAAAAATACATTTTTTTTTAATTTATTGCACAAATACACTATATAATTCCAATTTTTTTGGTAAAATTTAAAAGATGATCTTATGCCGAGTTCATAGACACCTAACATGACATGCTTTAAAAATTGCGCATGCCTGCGCAGCGGCAAAAACATACGTACATTTTTAAAAACCTTTAAAAGTCTCTACAGGTTACCACGTTAGACTTACAGAGGAGGTCTACTGCAAGAATTACTGCACTCGATCTGGCGATCGCGGCGATACCTCACATGCATGCTGCAATTGCGGTTTACATATGACACTAGACCACCGCTTGTGTGCGCCATTGCGCGCAAGCACCGGGGGAAAGGGGGGGGCTCAATTTTTTTTTTTTTTTTTTCTTTTTTCTTTTGCTTTTTTATGTTATTTTGACACCTTTCCTTTCATTTTTTTTTTTTTAAATCATTTTTATTGTTATCACAGTGAATTTAAATATCCCCCATGATAGCAATCTGTGGTGACAGGTACTCTTTTTTAAAAAAATTGGGGTCTTTTAGACTCTAGATCTCTCCTCTGACCTTAACGCATCTGACCACACCAAAATTGGTGTGATAAAATACTTTCCCAATTTCCCAATGGCCCTGCTTATTTCTGGCGAAACAGAAGTCATGAAATGCTCGTAGCCTCCGGCATCTTAGGCCATAGAGATGATTGGAGCCATTCTCATCTCCAATTAGCTCTATGGTTAGACAATTGAACCACCGGCTGCACTCTCGGGTTAACCGGTGGGACAGGAGAGCCCGAGAAAAACCACGGAAGGCTGCGGAAGGCGGCGGTGGGGGGGGGGAGGCCCCTCCCACTGCATGTAAAAGCAGTCTAGCGGCCAATTACCTGCTAGGATTGCTTTTACATGTAAGCCGACCGCTGGCTGTAAAAAACGATACCAAGATGATGCCTAAATCTGCAGGCATCATCCTGGTATAACCACTCAAAGTCCAGCAACGTACCAGTACATTGCTGGTCCTTGTTTGGCATATAGGTTTTTTTTTTTTTCATGCAGCCTGTGGGCTGAACGGAAAAAAAGAGAACCTATCAGAAATCAGCACAGGAATAATGCGTAGTATTACTCATCATTAACCGCCCAAACAACCACCCACTGAATTTAATGATGGGTATACACGACACTATCCACGTATACCAAAATAGGATTTTAACTGCAGTGCTGAAATCAGAAAATCACCACAGCTGCTATCAGCAAAGGTATCCATATATGCTGAGCGCAAACACTGTTTGTGTCAGAATATATAAAATCAATGCGTGGTAGCCGACGAGTACCTGCTAGAGAAACAGGTCACAAAAGAATGAAAAAACAAAGGACATTAAAAAAAAGTACAGTAGGAAGAGTAGGACATATAAAATGACTGACACAACAAAAGTTTTTGGATTCTCATCATTAACCGCCCAAACAACCACCCACTGAATTTAATGATGGGTATACACGGCGCTATCCACGTATACCAAAATAGGATTTTAACTGCAGTGCTGAAATCAGAAAATCACCACAGCTGCTATCAGCAAAGGTATCCATATATGCTGAGCGCAAACACTGTTTGTGTCAGAATATATAAAATCAATGCGTGGTAGCCGACGAGGGACCTGCAAGAGAAACAGGTCACAAAAGAATGAAAAAACAAAGGACATTAAAAAAAAGTACAGTAGGAAGAGTAGGACATATAAAATGACTGACACAACAAAAGTTTTTGGATTCTCATCATTAACCGCCCAAACAACCACCCACTGAATTTAATGATGGGTATACACGGCGCTATCCACGTATACCAAAATAGGATTTTAACTGCAGTGCTGAAATCAGAAAATCACCACAGCTGCTATCAGCAAAGGTATCCATATATGCTGAGCGCAAACGCTGTTTGTGTCAGAATATATAAAATCAATGCGTGGTAGCCGACGAGGGACCTGCAAGAGAAACAGGTCACAAAAGAATGAAAAAACAAACTAAGGACATTGAAAAAAGTACAGTAGGAAGGAGAAGGACATATAAAATTACTGACACAACAGTTTTTGGATCCTTTTATTTTTCTAACTGTTTCTTGATTTGGGACTGCGATCTTCTGCGATCTTCTCTTCCAGCTTGGGTCTCTCAAAATGTCGATGGACATCCAACATCTTTCGAGACCCTGTGTTTATGTGCCCTACACTGTGTCGTGCTGTACCCTACGCTAATACTCCACTAGTGTATGGTAGCGCTCGAAACATTCCCCGATGCAGAGACCAGGTTGGTCAGGACATTTGGGACAATAATAACGGGTGTCACGCCTAAATCCGCGCCTGCTACAGACACGACATCTTTTTTGGGGGTATCTTTGGGTAGGGGTACTCGGGAGGACATAAGGAAAATGCCTCTCATGCAGCCGGCTCACTGCATCTGGAAGGGGAAGTTGGGCAGGCATGCCTCCTGGGTACAGGTAGGCAAGGATGATCTCTTCCTGGAATTCCCGGAAAGATCCAGTTCGTCCTGACGCCCTGTATAGGACAAAGGCGTTCAGCATAGCCAATTGGTAAAGGTAAACAGACACTTTTTTGTACCAGCGTCTGGCTTTACGGGCAACTAAATACGGCGCCAAAAGCTGGTCATAAGGTCCATCCCTCCCATGTTAAGGTTATATTCGTGGACACAGAGGGGTTTCTCCACAACGCCAGTTGCCGTAGTGATTTGGATCGTCGTGTCTGCGTGAAGGGAGGACAGAACATAAACATCCCGTGTATCCTTCCACTTCACCGCAAGCAATTTGTCCGTTTTCAAGCAGGCTCTCGCCCCCCGACTAAGACGGGAATTTACAAGCCGTTGGGGGAAGCCCCGGCGATTAGGTCGCACGGTGCCACATGCGCCAATTTGTAAATCGAGAAGGTGACTAAATAGTGGCACGCTTGTATAAAAGTTGTCCACGTACAAATGGTACCCCTTTCCGGATAAGGGTGACACCAAGTCCCAAACGATCTTACCGCTGCTCCCTATGTAGTCTGGGCAGTTGGGGGGCTCCACACAGCTATCTTTTCCCTCATAGACCCGGAAACTAACTGTATAGCCTGTGGCCCTGTCACACAATTTATACAGTTTGACCCCGTACTTGGCACGCTTGCTGGGGAGGTACTGTTTCATAGCAAGGCGGCCAGTAAATTTAATCAGGGACTCGTCAACGCAGACAACTTGTTCGGGGGTAAACAAGGCTGCAAACCGCTGATTGAAGTGGTCTATGAGGGGCCGAATTTTGTGGAGCCGATCGTATTCAGGGTCTCCCCGAGGACGACAGATTTCATTGTCGCTGAAATGCATGAATCGCAGAATTTGCTCGTATCTCCCCCTGGACATGGAGGCAGAGTACATGCGCATATGGTGAACTGGGCTAGTGGACCAATATAGCCGCAATTCACTCTGTTTAGTTATGCCCATGTGGAGGGAAAGGCCCAGAAAGATCTTAAATTCGGAAACCGTTATAGGTTTCCAGCCGAATTGTCTGGCAAGGTGTGAATTTGGGTTGGCGGCGATGAACTGTTGTGCATACAAATTTGATTGATCCACAATCGATCTGTAAAGATCTTCCGTGAAGAACAGCTCATAAAAGTTTAGGGGCGTAAAACCAGCTGTCTCCACGTGGATTCCAGGTTGGGCGGTGAATGGGGGAAGTACTGGCGCTGTAGTATCGGTGGGTTGCCAATTAGGATATGCCAGCGCATCAGGGAGGGCACTATGGGCTCTACGGGCCTGTCTACGAATACGCGGTGGCTGCGGGCCACTACTTGTGCTAGCCACCGCACCAGCTTCAACTGCACTTAGGGGACTCGCCACGTCACCAGGTCTTACTGCAGTGCTGGTTGTACTAGGTCCAGGTTGTACTAGGCCGCTGGCGCTTGCCAGGTCGCCAGAAAAATGAGCGGCACTAGTACCCACACTCTGCTCCATACGAGCACCCTGCGATTCCTGCATCTCAACAACTTCAGAATGGGGTCGGGTACGCCTGGGTCTAACAGGGACCCATCTGTCGTCGGAGCTATCTGTCAGGGAGCCGCTGCCGTCATCAGGTTCATATACTGACACTAATTCGGTCATTGTAGCTTCCCCTTCGCTATCAGATGACTCGGTCAGCATATAACTGAGAAGCTCTTCATCCCTGTACGAACGTTTGGTCATTTTGGCAACTAAATTTACTCGTACAGTGATGCGACTCACAGGTAATAAAAGCACCTGGTTGTCGAAGATTATTTCAAGCGCTACAAAAAAAACTGCTAATGCTAGCAGGGATCAGGCCTGACTCTGCTAACACAGCGGTTTTGTGTCTTGTGTTTTTTTGCAAGTGACAGTAATCTATTGATTACTACACTTGCCTGGGTGAAAGGGTTAAACGCAGGTGCTGGCCGGAATCAGTACTGATCGTGCAAACACCGCGTTTTGGGAACCCTAAACTATGGGGGCGCTAGTATAGTTCTGATCAGATCAGATATTGATCTGTTCAAACACTATACTAGAAAGGGAAGTGTAGGTGCGTGCGTGCGTGCGTGCGTGCGTGTGTGGCAATCAAGGGGTTACTTCTAAACTATGCGCTGGGGATCTGGGGGGGGTGGCGGGGACCCTAAACCTCCTTTGGGAAAGAAACTAGCTAGCTAGCGCAACCTCAAGTCACAATGACACCAATACAAAATACAGTAAAAACAGTATATTATGTGTGTATTAGTGCTAATGTGACAGAGGGTGTAGGGGTTAACGGGATGTGATCAGGGGGGGATCAGGGGTTTAAATCTTTATTGGAAGGGGCTGGCGGGTATCCTAAGGATAAAAGGAACGGTGGCAAGCGCTAAACCTGGTCACAAGTCACACTTATACAGGTATATAGAAAATGCTATATACTGTATACAGTGTGTGTTATGGCAGGGGGTGTAGGGGTGATCAGGGGGGGATCAGGGGATTAAATCTTTATTGGGCGGGTGGCGGGGACCCTAAACCTCCTTGGGACACAAACTTAGTCGCCTGCGCTAATTCTGATCACAATCACACTAATACAAAAATACAAAAACACTGTATATTACGTTTGTATTAGTGCTGATGTGACAGAGGGTGTAGGGGTTAACTAGCGGTGATCAGGAGGGGATCAGGGGGGATCAGGGGCTTAAATCTTTATTAGGGGGGGGTGGTGGGTAATTCAAGTGGAAAAAGGGGGGTCGCAAGCGCTAGACCTGACCACAAATCACACTTATACGGGTATATAGCAAAATGCTATATACTGTATACGGTGTGTGTTATGGCAGGGGGTGTAGGGGTGATCAGGGGGGGGTCAGGGGCTTAAATCTTTATTGGGCGGGTGGCGGGGACCCTAAACCTTCTTGGGACAGAAACTTAGTCGCCTGCGCTAATTCTGATCACAATCACACTAATACAAAAATACAATAACACCGTATATTGCGTTTGTATTAGTGCTGATGTGACAGAGGGTGTAGGGGTTAACTAGCGGTGATCAGGGGGGGGTCAGGGGAGATCAGGGGCTCAAATCTTTATTAGGGGGGGGTGGGGGGTAATTCAAGTGGAAAAGGGGGGGTCGCAAGTGTTACACCTGTTCACAAATCACACTTATACAGGTATATAGGTATATGCTATATGCTGTATATAGTGTGTGTTGTGTCAGGTGCTGTAGGGGTTAATCGGGGGGGCGATCGGGGGTGAAATGTGCCTATCTAACTGTGTGTGGGTGTGCTTGGTGCAGTACTCACAGTAAGATGTGCTCTCCTCTCACGCTGGATCCAAAAAGACCGTTGTGGGGGGAGGGCACATCTCCTCTAAGCCTGTGTTTACATTTCACAGGCTTAGAGGGAGATCTGATTGGGCAGGACCGATCAACAGGTCCAGACCAAAAATGATTGGCCTGGACCTGATGACTGATCGGTTCTGAACCCAATCGAGCCATCGGTGTCGGCGGGCACGCGCGGGAGCGCGCACAGGACCGGCAGGAAGTAGCGACGTAGACCTACGTCACTCTGCCTGGCCGGGGCCGACTGCCGCAGTAAATATACTGTGCGCAGTCGGCAAGTGGTTAAACCAGGATACACATTAATTACACAGGTTCTGTGGCTAATTAAGCTCACTTAGTACCTTATGTACATTAAATTAGCCTCAGAACCTGTGTAGTTAATATGTGTCATGGTTTAAAGGAATGAGGTGGCAACCATATCCCAGAAATGTCAGTGAATTGTTTTGGGTGAAAAAAAATTGAACGGAAAAACAACAATGTAAAACGTAATGTACATTTATACTGACAGTCCACAAATAATACTCACATACAAAAAAGGAAAAAAAAAGGAAAAAGAAAGAAGGCTAAATTAAATAAACTAGAATACCCTAAGTACACTAAAACCACCCTCTAAATCAGGGGTGGGGAACCTTTTTTCTGCCAAGGGCCATTTGGGTATTTATAAAATCCTTTGGGGGGGCGTACAAAATTATCAACTTAAAAATGTGCCTGTTATATTTGGTCAAACATTTAATTAACTCACCCCTAATGTGTTGGCTGCAACTGCTTCTGTTTGGTAAGGTGTGTGATGTTAGCTGGTATTGATGATGTTGCAACTGGTTTTCCAGGTTTGCGTCGGTCAGTCTGGAGCGCAGTCAACTCTTTGTGGTGGTAAGTTTTGAAAAGAACTCCTGATGGGTACTGCTGGTTGGTACTGCTGGTGGGTATAGCTGGCTGGTACTGCTGGTGGGTACAGCTGGCTGGCACTGCTGGCTGGTACTGCTGTGGGTATTGCTGGCTCTGGCTGGTACTGCTGGTTCTGGCTGGTACTGCTGGCTCTGGCTAGTACTGCTGGCTCTGGCTGGTACTGCTGTCTCTGTCTGGTACTGCTGCCTCTGGCTGGTACTGCTGAGTGTGCTGCTGGCGGGAAATGCTGCCTAGGAGAAGTGTAGCGTGCAGCGGCACTGCTCTGGAGGAAGAGGCGATGTTTCCTGCATTGGTCAAAGCGGGAGTGCATTTGATATCACTCCGCCTGTGACTCACTCAGACTTTCAGAACGGAGCCGGAACTATACAGGAAGCATCGGCTCCGTTCTGATAGATCAGCTGAGACACAGACTCAGCTGCACAGGGGGCCGGACCAGATGACTTTGCGGGCCGCATACGGCCCCTGGACCGTAGGTTCCCCACCCCTGCTCTAAATAAATAAAAAGTAGATGTTTTAATGTTTTTGCCTGAACTGTTTAACGGGCAAAAATTCTGCTTCCAAGGAATTTTATCAAAGGCGAAATTGGTAAATTAATTGCAAAAACAGTTTTAATGAGCTCATCCCAGAGCTGAGTATGAATCCTTTTTTTAACTTCAGTACAGTGGAATCTGCTTAGCAAATGTTTTTGCTTTAGATCACTTAATGTGTAGCTACCCTATGTGGTGCTACCTACAAGAGCTACTAGATCCAGACCTTAATTGTATGATATTGATACTACTTCTGTGGGTAAAGCCCTCCACCACTACCTTCTCAGTTAGTGTCTCTCTTAGTAATACTATCAGTTCTGTAAAATATTTTACGCTTGCTGGATTTGCTACTGCCTTTGGTTTTCAAGCACTTATCTTATTACGGTCTCTTAATATGCCACCTACACTGCATGGCTGTTCGTACATGCAGCTTCTTCATATTGATACATGAACTTACCCACTGTTTCTTGCCAATGTGAGGATAGTACCTGCAGCTTGGGCTAACACTTTGGCCTTTTGACAACACTCGGGGAAAAATCAAACTCAGGTTTAGTTATTACCCAACACCCCAACATCTGCGGAGCACCCAGAACGTCTCACATCCTTGTGAGACATTTCCAGAATCAAATGTTATTCTACATACAGCTCCCTACAGTTGTATGGTAGAGACATAAAATGTATTTGGCCAAGTGCTGGAATGTTTACAAGTTTATGTCTTTGGTTCTTCAGCCCCGCCCACCGTACATTTAGCTGCTGGGCAAAGCGACCTAGCCCTACGTCGCTCGCTCAGTAGACTCTAGGGGGCGAGCGCAGGTGATCAAATACCACCAAAAGAAAGCTCTGTTTGTGGAAAAAAATATGTCACTTTAATTTGGGTACAGCATCGCACAACCGTGCAATTGTCCGTTAAAGTCACACAGTGCCGAATCGCAAAAAGTGGCCTGGACGTAAGACAGCAAAATCCTCCGGTGGTAAAGTGGTTAATCTCTTCTATCCTAGTGAGGATTTGAGAAAATGGGACCACATTGTCCTTCTAATGTTTAGCTTTTGTCCATTGAACGGCTACACAGATGGTGTGAATCAATTGAGAGAGTTGTGGGTGAGTGTCTGGTATATTTTGAAAAAGTAAACAATTATAATGTGCTAATACTATTTTTTTGCCTGCTAGTTTGTGAATAAGGTTAAAGACCTTCGACCATGTTTGTGTAAGTCTGTCACATTCCCAAAAGATATGCAAAAATGTGCCTTGATAAGCACATCCCCTGAAACAGTTGGGAGAGGTTTCAGGAAAATTTCTGTTTAATTGAACCGGAGTGTAATACCATCTGGTAAAGAGCTTTACTGCTGTTTCTCTAATAGCTAAAGATTTTGTGCATTTGTGTAAATTTGACCACATCAAGGTCCAATCCCTGATGGATATATCCGTGTTGAGATCTGCTTTCCACTTCAGCATAAAGGGAAGCTTTTTTTCTGGGGTCTGTGTATTAATCTCATTATATAATGTTTTGATCAGTCCTCTACCCTTTGGGTTTGCGAGACAGATCTGCTTAAAAACAGTCCAGGGGATGTTTTGGCTTTCTAAACATACAAAGACAATATTAATTTCTGCACATAAAAAAAAAAGTTAGTACTTACCCTTTCTGTCTTTCTTTCCTTTCTGCCATGCTGGCTTCCACTTTAGGTTTCTACAGCAGTGCCCCCACCCTTGTGGCTTGCGCTGAGGCTATCCTGGTGTGTGCCTGTCTCCCGGGGGACCTTGGAAGCTGTGGGCACCTCTCCACGGCCCGATTAGCCTGACAGCAGTGCCAGGCTAATGACAGCTTCCAAGTTCGGCAGCTGGGCTCGGTGAACACATAAACGGACAGGAGCCAGACACTACTGTCCTGTGTGTGCCTGTTTCTGTGGAGGCGGACAGTCACTCCTGCAATTGTGGGCTCCCTCTCAACAACCCAAGTGGCCTGACAGCAGGGCAGGGCCGACAGGTGCTTGCCACATACAAAGTTCAGCAGCAGGATGCACACAGGAGTCAGGACTAATGCTCGGCTGGGCCTGGGTAGCTAGGCAGGTGGGCCCCCCGGGCAAGTGGGGCCCCTGGACAACTGCCCAGGGTGCCCATGTGGTAAGACAGCCTGAGGGCACCTGTCTGAAGATGATATGATAAGGGGGAAAAGAGTTGTTACCTGCAAGAGGGCAGAGTTGGTGAACACCATACAAAAGGCAGCTGGGCACTGAGAATCTAGGGTTAAGATCTTGGGGCCTTTACATTGTAAGGTAGAGGATATTTTTAGAGAAAGCTTAATGTAGACAGATGGGTGATGTATTGCCTGTACTGTAGAGGCACTAGATGCAGTAATGAGTTATGACTTAGTAAGTTCCTCTCCAGGGATGGTATTTTGAGTCAAGGACACTGACAAAACTAAGTAAGTGTGGCCCTTGAGTTTTAGCGACTGTTCTGGGAAACTGCTGAGAGGAGTACCTCGGATGAGGCATCTGGAATAAGAAATCTGCTCTGCCATAGCATAACTACTTCTTAAAGAAGACTTTCCCTTTTTTGCACTTTATTCTCCTGGTCACCGATAATAGGCGTATTACAATTTTATAGCAATTAAAACAGCGTGCTGTCATACAGAAGTATTATTCACATGTACATTAGACAAGGCACATTACACATTTACATTTAAATTGCACCTAATAGTATGTTTTACTTGAACAAACTCAATCATTTGGTGGGAATCTATGAGAACACACAAACACAGATAGTGTCCTTAGCGAGATTCAAGTCAAGGATTCCTAGCACTTCAATATGTAACTGTTATTAATTTAGCCACAGTTCCACCCTATTTTGCCATATTTACCTCTCTGCAATATTTTTATATTAAGACACCTACTTTCCATATTTCTATGTTAAATCTAGAGATATATTGATATTTTAGGCAAACCGTAGATGGCTTTAACCACTTAAGCCCCGGAAGATTTCAAAGACCAGGCCCTATTTTGTGATTCGGCACTGCGTGATTTTAACAGACAATTGCGCGGTCGTGCTAAGCTGTACCCAAACAAAATTGACATCCTTTTTTTCCCACCAATAGAGCTTTCTTTTGGTGGTATTTGATCGCCTGTGTGATTTTTATTTTTTGCGCTATAAACAAAAAAAGAGCGACAATTTTGAAAAAATAACAATATTTTTCACATTTTGTTATATGAAATTCTCAAAAAAAATTTAAAAATCTAAATTTTTTAACATTTTAGGCCAATTTGTTTTCTGATACATATTTTTGGTAAAAAAAAATCGCAATAAGCGTATTTTGATTTGTTTGCGCAAAAGTTATTGCGTTTACTAACTACGGGAAAGATTTATTTCATTTTTATTTATTTAATTTTTTACTAGTAATGGCGGCAATCTGTGATTTTTTTGCGGGACTGCGACATTGCGGCGGACAGATCAGACCCCTGACTGACATTTTTGACACTTTTGGAAGTACCAGTGACATTACTACAGTAATCAGTGCTATAAATATGCACTGTTACTGTCAAAATGACACTGGCAGGGAAGGGGTTAACTTTATTGGTGATCAAGGGGTTAAGTGTGTCCCTAGGGGCGTTATTCTAACTGTGGGGAGCGTGGCTTGTGATACAATCACAGAGACATACGATCCTACATAGCAGGATCGCATAGCCTCTGTGCTTACATCAGGGAGAATGACAGATGGCTGTGTTTACATTAGCCGTCTGTCTTTCTCCCTCTGCATCGGGAGAGGCCGGTGGACATCGGAGTCGCCGGTCACTCGCGCTAGCTCCCCAGGGAACAAGTGGAGACAGATGGCTGAGTGAGTGACGTACCCCTACGTCACTTTGCCCAGCAGCGGCTGCCTGCCACAGTATATCGTGGTGGGCGGTCGTTATGTGGTTAAGAAATAAATTTTTTCTATCATAAAATTCACCTACTGGCTAGTTGGCTACTACTGAGTTCAACTTTTTCAGGGGTCTGGAGTAAACATGAAGTATGTACCCTAATTATTCAATATAATAATTCATTATTCTATCCAATGTGTAGGGCACTTCTGGATCCAATCATTTTCCAGTTGGGCTGCTTTCATAGCCTAATGAGAATGTTCTGGTCATTGGTAATAATACACTGCTCAAAAAAATTAAAGGAACACTTTTTAATCAGAGTATAGCATCAAGTCAATAAAACTCCTGGGATATTGATCTGGTCAGTTAAGTAGCAGAGGGGGTTGTTAATTAGTTTCAATTGATTTGGTGTTAATGAAATTAACAACAGGGCCACTTGATGGGCAACAATGAGATGACCTCCAAAACATAATGGTTTTCCAGGTGGAGGCCACTGAAATTAATTTTGCATTTGGCTAGGGTCAGTGTCACTACTGGTAGCATGAGGCGATACCTGGACCCTATAGAGGTTGCAGAGGCATTCCAACACCTTCAGGATGGCACATTAATATGCGCCATTGCCAGAAGGTTTTCTGTGTCTCCCACCACACTCTCAAGAGCATGGAAGAGATTCCAGCAGACAGTCAGTTACTTTAGAAGAGTTGGACAGGGCCAAAGACGGTCCTTAACCCTTTAGCAGGACCGGTATCTGCTCCTTTATGCAAGGTGGAACAAGATGAGCACTGCCCGAGCCCTACAAAATGACCTCAATCAGGCCACTGGTGTGAATGTCTCTGACCAAACAATCAGAAACAGAGTTCATGAGGGTGGCCTGAGGGCCCAACATCCTCTAGTGGATCCTGTGCTCATTGCCTGAAACCATGGAGCTTGATTGTCATTTGCTATTAAAAACCAGAATTGGCAGGTCCGCCACTGGCGCCTTGTGCTTTTCTCAGATGAGAGCAGGTTCACTCTGAGCACATGTGACAGACGTAAAAGGGTCTGGAGAAGCCATGGAGGGACGCACAGACCTCTACAGCCTAAACAATGGCACCCTGACTGCAATTAGGTATTGAGATAAAATCTTTGGACCCATTGTGAGACCCTTCACTGGTGCAGTGGGTCCTGGGTTCCTCCTGGTACACAACAATGCCTGCCCTCATGTGGCGAGAGTATGCAGCCAGTTCCTAGAGGATGAAGGAATTGATACCATTGAATGGCCCCTATGCTTGTCTGACCTAAATCCAATAGAACATCTATGGGACATTATGTTTTGGTCCATCTGACGCCACCAGGTTGCACCTCAGTCTATTCAGGAGTTTAGTGATGCCCTGGTCCAGATCTGGGAGGAAATACCCCAGGACATTATCCGTCATCTCAAAAGGAGCATGCCTCATGTTCTCAGGCATGCATACAAGCACGTGGGGACCATTCAAACTACTCGGTACTATTTTGAGTTGCTGCTATTAAATTTCAGCAAAATGGACTAGCCTGTTGCATCATTTTTTCACTTTCAGGGTGTCTCTGAATTCAGTTCCCTGTAGGTTGATAATTTTCACTTCCATTAAACTATGTGGCATCTCTTCTTACACATTACCCAGTCCATATCAGTATAGATATCCAGCATAATATTTTTCTCCATTGAGATCCGATGATGTTTTTAAAGTTTTAAAAAGTTCCTTTTAATTTTTTTGAGCAGTATATACATTATCTCACAAAAGTGAGTACACCCCCTCACATTTTTGTAAATATTTTCTTATATCTTTTAATGTGACAACACTGAAGAAATGACACTTTCGCTACAATGTAAAGTAGTGAGTGTACAGCTTGTATAACAGTGTAAATTTGCTGTCCCCTCAAAATAACTCAACACAGCCATTAATGTCTAAACCTCTGGCAACAAAAGTGAGTACACCCCTAAGTGACAATGTCCAATTTGGGCCCAAAGTGTCAATATTTTGTGTGGCCACCATTATTTTCCAGCACTGCCTTAACCCTCTTGGGCATGGAGTTCACCAGAGTTTCACAGGTTGCCACTGGAGTCCTCTTCCACTCCTCTATGATAACATCACAGAGCTGGTGGATGTTAGAGACCTTGCGCTCCTCCACCCTCCGTTTGTGGATGCAAAACAGATGCTCAATAGGGTTTAGGTCTGGAGACATGCTTGGCCAATCCATCACCTTTACCCTCAGCTTTTTTTAGCAAGGCAGTGGTAATCTTGGAGGTGTGTTTGGGGTTGTTATCATGTTGGAATACTGCCCTGCAGCCCAGTCTCCGAAGAAAGGGGATTATGCTCTGCTTCAGTATGTCACAGTACATGTTGGCATTCATGGTTCCCTCAATGAACTGTAGCTCCCCAGTGTCGGCAGCACTCATGAAGCCCCAGACCATAACACTTCCACCACCATGCTTGACTGTAGGCAAGACACACTTGTCTTTGTACTCCTCACCTGGTTGCCCCCACACACGCTTGACACCATCTGAACCAAATACGTTTATCTTGGTCTCATCAGACCACAGTACATGGTTCCAGTAATCCATGTCCTTAGTCTGCTTGTCTTCAGCAAACTGTTTGCAGACTTTCTTGTGCATCATCTTTAGAAGAGGCTTCCTTCTGGAATGACAGCTATGCAGACCAATTTAATGCAGTATGCAGCGTATGGTCTGAGCACTGACAGGCTGACCCCCCCACCCCTTCAACCTCTGCAGCAATGCTGGTAGCACTTATGCGTCTATTTCCTAAAGACAATCTTTGGATATGGCGCTGATATTCACACCTGAGACCTTGTAACACTAATGAGTCGCATGGTAACGGGGAGGGAAAATGGCAGACTGGGCCCAATTTTGACATTTTCACTTAGGGGTGTACTGACTTTTGTTGCCAGCAGTTTAGACATTAATGGCTGTGTATTGAGTTATTTTGATGGGGCAGCAAATTTACACTGTTATACAAGCTGTACACTCACTACTTTACACTGTAGCAAAGTGTCATTTCTTCAGTGTTGTCACATGAAAAGATATAATAAAATATTTACAAAAATGTGAGGGGTGTACTCACTTTTGTGAGATACAGTATTGTCTAAGATCCCTTATGATACAGTGATTATGCCACATTCCAGTACCACATACTAACGTTAAAAAAGATAGTAAATTGTGGTATTAATGCCAGTTAATGTATGCTATATAAGCAAGGGCAGGCTAATTGGGAAGAATACCTTGTCTTTCTCCCTCATAACATTTCAAATGAATTTGTTTAAAATAAATAAGCTAGTAAATGAGGAACATAATGATAGTCTGTAGGTGGATGTGGTTAAATGTAGAAATACTAGACAAAGATGCAGTTGTGTAAATTTCAGCAATGAAGACAGCAGGAAAAAAATGTAACTATAAAGATTGCATTTATAGTGATGTAGTCATTAAACACAAGCTATGTGACTAAAGGGTTGGGTTGTACATTTGTGAAGTTTTTAAAATTAAAGTGCCACGAACAGCTAATTTGGAATGTTGGTCTTATAGTCAGAGCCAGCGCTACCACTAGGCAAACTAGGCAGTCGCCTAGGGTGCACTGCCACCTAGGGTGCAGCCACGGCACCTGAGAGGGAGGAGGTGGGGAAGCATCCAGTGACAAGCCGGCGGGAGAAGGAAGTAAGGGGTGCAGCAATTAGTGCCTGTCCCCCAGAAAACCCATCCACCTGCTACTCTCCTCCACCTCCCTCCTCCGATGGCCGCTCCATTCTCTGCTCTGTGTGTCACTGTGCTCAGGTGACGGCTCGGGAAGTGCAACTGTCCTAGGTGGAGAGAATCCATTCCCCACACTGTTCTGTCCTCTCCACCTCCAGCATGTCTGTAGCAATAACATCCCTTCTCCAGCCCCTCCCATGTGCTCCGTCTAAGAAGGAAAGGTGGATGGGAAGAATAAAAAGAAGTAGCCAACAACCACACTGAAAAACTGCTGAGTGAGCACCCGGGACCATTCCACGTGAGTGAGCACTTTGACTGACCAGACCCTGCTCTCCCTCTCTCTCTCTCTCCCTGACCCCCCTCTCCCTTCTCTCTGACTCCCCCTCTCTCTCTCCCTGACCCACCCTCTATCTCTCCCTGCCCCCTCTCTCTCTCTCTCCCTGCCCCCTCTCTCTCTCTCTCCCTTACCCCCTCCCTCTCTCTCTCTTTTTCTCTCTCTCTTTCTCCCGCTGGCCCCTCTCTCTCTGACCCCTCTCTCTCTCCCTGACCCCCCCCTCTCTCTCTCTCGCTTTCTCTCCATGACCCCTTTCTTTCTGCCCCCCCTCTCTCTCTCTGTCTCTCACTCTCTCTTTCTCTCACCCCTCTATCTCCCTGACCCCCTTCTCTCTCTCCCTGACTCCCCCCTCTCTCTCTTTCTCCCCCCTCCCTGCCCCCCTCTCTCTCTCTCTTGCTCTCCCCGCCCTCTCTTTGGCTCTATCCCCTCTCTCTCCCTCCCTGCCCTGCTCTCTCTCTCTCAATGGGTGGCTGCATTTGTTTTGTTTTTTTTGTTTTTAGGTTTTCTTCTTTTATTTGGACCTGGTGATCCTGCTAGCTAGTCTGTTATTTTTTCAAAAGAACAAGCTGTCTGGCAGATGTAGCAGTTAGTGGGTTGAATCAAACCATTTAACTCTGTTCAGGGGCAGAGCCGGGGGGTGGCAATATGAGGTTTTGCCTAGGGTATCAAAAATCCCTCCACCTGCCCTGCTTATAGTAAATAGAAACTATGCACAGGATATATAAAAATAGGCACAAAAGTAATTTCCACACATAATTTCCACACATAGAGCACACAATGTCAAAGTCCATTTGAAGCTTTGTGGATTTTAAATGATGCAAACAAGCTCATGGGCATGTGCCATATTTCTGTCATCTACAAAAGCAACTGCTTACCCCAACTTTAACTGCGTAGGCCCTGCTACCAATATTTTTTGTGGTAGCAACATGCTGTTTGCATTAGACCCTCATAGATAGTGTGAGCCACAAGGATTTGTCAGCAACTTTTTAGCAGGTGATATATGCAAAACCTACCTGCTTTGTGTGTGTATACCTGTGCAGGAATACCCCGCATGTGAGCAGACATGCTATTGGTCTCTGCCAGTTCCAACACCTGACAGAGATCAGTGTCATGTCTGCGCATGCATGGAATCTCACTGCATCTCAGTAAAACATTGCCTCCTGGGATGTGTGTCAAGGACATCTCAGGGGCAGTAAGGAGTCCCTATGTCATTCACACCTAGGTTAGAGGCAAGGAAGTAGAGGGTACTGGCCCACAGAAAAAAAAGTGATAAACTTTTCCAAAATTAGGAATCATTACCCAGTTGTGTAAGGTGGGAGAAGGGTGGAATAAGAAAAGAAAACATTTTTTTTGAATGAGTAAAAGTCTATCTTTAACCACTCTCCTAGCAAATTACGAATGCATACTGTCCTGTACAGAGCAGTGGCCCATGACTGTTGTAAGATAGGTGAAAGAGTCTTTGACATGCAGGCTGTGATTGACAACTTGGGTTTGTATTTTTCTTTGCTCTTCAAGAGGCAAGGCGGTGTCAATTAGAGGGAGAGTAACTGGGTCTGGGTTTATGATAAAGGGGAGTACAGGCTTTGCTCACTAATAATAAACTTGTGATCTGTTTATAAGATGAATAATTCTTATTTGGGAGATGTTTCTTTAGTTATTGGCAAAGGAAGGATTTGCTTTAACAACTTGAGGACATTGGAAATTTGAGGTATGTTCAAATTAACTTCACCCTTGCACCCCTCTTGCAGCCACTTTACCCAGCAAAATCACTGGGGCCAGCTTTCTGTTTTACAAGTGTACAGACAGTGGAAGCTTTGTAAATGTAGACTGTAAGCACTGTTTGCAGGCCTAATTAATAAATATGTTATAACTGAAGTATTGTTGCATAGTTTTTTTAGACCAGTTAATTTATCATATACTTCTTTATCTGCTTATAATGTTAGGTAAAGATGCAGAAAATGTAGATGACAGAGATGGATGATGGTAAAGTATAACTCTGGCCAAGAATTTGCTTTTGCTTTTTGATAGAAGGGTTAGAACAGGTTAAAACATCTGTCAGATTTTTATTGCTAACTCCTACAACTGGTATTTAAAATTAAAATGTATAAAAAAAAAAAAAAGGGTCAGTTGGAGTTACACAGATGATACATGTATCACTGTCCCCTAGAGGGCTGCTGGATATTACAATTCAGGGATTCCCCTGGCTTACCCGTAGCAACTGTTTGCAGAAAACGTAACACTTTAAGTTCTAGGCTCAGTCAAAGATCAGTCCAGGGGTTGTTGTTTTTGTGGTTTTATTTAAATTGGGAAGGGAGAAGGGATGATTGGGATACTCCAACTGTTAACTATTCACAATGCTGAGGACTTTTAACTTGAGAATGTGGCAAGGCCTCTACTTCATCCTGCCACTTGAATGAAGATGAGGTAAGTGTTCCTATAGTATTTCTCTTCAGGGCACTCCCCTAGTACCCCCTTTCTCTCTGGGCTAGCTGACACCCGTCCACTGACTCTACACTCCGGAGCGGTCCCCTTCCTGGGAAGACCCCTGGGCAAGTTCCTCTGTACTCAGGACACTGTTTTTCCAGATTCTACAATGCCCCAACTCTTGTAGTCAGCTCTCCTGGACCTCCAGGTTCAGTCTCACACCACTGATACACCAGGCCGACTGCCTGTGACCACCACCAGCTGCTGAAGAAGAGGAGGCAGTCGCCCCCCTACTTCTTGGACCTGGCTTTCCACCCAAAGACCTCTAAATCATGTGCCTGTTGTTCTTTATACCCTGTCACATAATGCACCACTCTCTGTGCCAACCCCTGGGACAGTACAAAAAGCCTGTGTGTCATTGGTCAGGTTTCCTCCAGCATCAGCTGGGGATACTCCCTAAGACCAGATGAATCAGCTTCGGACACTCCCTAAGACCAGATGAATCACACACTGGGCACACTGAGTAGACCTAACTACAAATCCTGCTCCCTGATAAGCAGAGTGCATAACAATTTTGCCTGCTGCTCTTCTGGTAAGAGAGAGCCAAAACTACACTCTCTACCTAGCACCTGACTAGGAGGGTGCTACATACAGAATAATGATACAGGACTAAAATGGGGGTGATTTTTAATAGGCACTGCTAATGACTACAGCCAAAATAACTTAAAACATCCAACTGATAAAAACAAGTGAAGTCACAGCCAGCACATTCCACACAGCAAGAAAGAATGCCCTTTGAGATTACAAATAATGGTAGTGATTCTTTGTTAAGGGCTAAGACGTGCATGGTAAAGGATCCTGTATTATAATGGATGATTCCATGAATAACATTACCTTTGAAAAACGGTGTCAGCTGTGTTATAAATGTAGCATCCTCGTAGTGTAGGTTGCTAAGCAAATTTAGCTTTAGTCCTTCTGTAATAAAGTAAGCAGTAATGGTTTGTTCTGGCCTGTTCAGGATCTCACAGGCTTGGAGTTTGATTGCTTCCTCCTGCTCTGGAAGAAGCTTGCTGAGCATAGGGCAGGAGATTCAAAGTGACCAGCCTGATTATTTATTGGGTTCCAGAGTATCCCTGAAGGGGAAGTATCTAGTAGGGGCTGAAATTTTGGATAAATAGTCTGAGACTCTGGATATTAGGGCTCCTTCTCCCAATGATGGTTACAGAGGTGCAGGGGCTGCTGCTTTCAGGCAACCTATGGACTGAATTGCTGCTCTAAGAGGCCTCAGAAATGCCAGGACTAAAGTTTTACATGGACTTTACTCAGAGCTGATTGCAGAACCACCCTGCTTGGGATCTAGTCCTAAGAGGTGCCGTCTTACTCTCTTGACCATGTCCGGAAGAAACCTGAAATGAAGTAGCTGTTCTGGGGATTTATTAGTAGTGACTTTCAATTGATCCCTGTGTGATGGAAACTGCACTGGGGACTGATCGATACGGATTGATGCAAGGTAAGCAGATGTCCAAAGACTTGCCCCATGGTCTCCAGCTGTGGGGCCTTGGGCTGTTCACCACTAACTACTGTTACTAGGATAGACTGTCCTTTGATCACTACTACTGAACTTTTTTGGTGTATCCCATGCCTCCAACCCCTCTTCTGTTACAAGTTTTACAGGAAATAAATTAAATAAAGACAACCCCCTAGTCTTTTTATTAGAGCCAGAGTGAATGGACTGTTATTCAGGTGTCTGGCAGCCTCTGTACTGTTTGGGAAAGTTAATATAAGTGGCCCCTGCAGGGGTAGTGCTTCATAAAGAAACCTGTTATCAAGTAGCAAGTACCTAAACCAGGGCTTCCCAAACTTTTTTGGGCCGAGACCCACTTCTGAATACAGTTATTTTTCGGGACCCACTGTAATTGAATATTGTAAAGCGCTACAGAATTTTTTGGCGCTATATAAATGCAAATATTATTAATAATAATGCATATTTTAAAGGGAGGGGGATGTTAAATTAAAAATATCAATCAAATTATTTTTGAATACACTTAATATTTAAATAAATATAAGGCTATATGGCACTCACCCTCCTTCCCCTCCCAGCGGTCCACAGTGAAGGCGAAGCCCCTGTTTGCCCTCTCCAGGGCCCAGCACACCTCACCCAGAGTCTCCATGATGAGGAGCTCTATGCTGGTCTTGGTGTCCTGGCTCTTCTCCTTCAGATCCTCTACTGGGGTTACAGAAGCTGCCATGAACTCCTGACACTGCCGGGCCACCTGGTCCTCCTATGGCACCAAGGCTGCTGTCTCTGTCCGCTATAGCTGAGAGAATCCCACCGCCAGTCTAGCCACCACCGCTGCCGCCAGCAGGACTGAGGAGCTGGCTCTGCACCCCATGAACATATCCTACATAACAGCCCACATATGTACTCACTGATGCAAGTATCCTCCGCCTCTATAAACTGCGTGGGCGGGGTCCTGAATCCATCGCAATTTGACTGTTCTGGCTCTCTGTAATTTGCGCGGGCTCGCACAGCACAATTTAAGCGGGCCCGTTCTCAGTGATTTCTGGCTCTTCGCGACCCACTCATATGCAGCTCGCGACCCACCAGTGGGTCCCGACCCACAGTTTGGGAACTCCTGACCTAAACAATGAAAATGAAGATTACAACAGTACTGTGAGAAAAAAAACTTAAAGTCATTTTATTATTGGATCCCTTTTAGAGTTTGGATACTGACTCAGCAAAGTGGGAGTTGCAGGTTACCATGCAGGTGTATGATAGTAGGATCTATGGCCTGGAAAAACTGTTATTTGTTTTATGGACTGCTCAGTCTCTGTCCCATAGTGATCAATAGAGTTTTTTTATCTCATCAAAAACAACAGAAAATTTCCCAGCACACTTACCAGCTAGCCTGAAAAAACCCAAACAAACAAAGTGACCCTGTCTAACAGTTCACTTTAAAAAAAGAGGGTTTTGCACATTTTCAAATATATGTGAAAGGCGCAGTGCCTCATCAAGGCTCCTCTGTATACTTACAACTAAATTAAAGAGGTTGTAAACGGTAATTATTATTATTATTTTTTTTAATTGCAAACCAGTTATACTTACCTGCTTTGTGCAATGGTGGTGATCCAAATCCTTCTTTTCTGGGATCCCCTGCCAGTGCTCTCGGCTCTTCTTTTTGTACCACCCTAGGAAACCGATGCCTATGGTGGCACACCTGAAACCGCTGCCTATGGTGGCACACCTGAAACCACTGCCTATGGCGGCACATCTGAAACCGATGCCTATGGCGGCACATATGAAACCGCTGCCTATGGTGGCACACCTGAAGGGTTGCTCATGAGTCGGACTTTTGTCCATTAACACACAGCACAAGTTGGCCATGCCCCCCCCCCCTCCCCCTGCTCCCTTTTCACAGGATTTGGCTGACAGCAGCAGGAGCCAATGTCTCCCGCTGCTGCCTCCATGTCCTGTGAGGAGAGAGAGAAAGTAGTGTGCTGTTACAGTTGGGCACAACACTGGTTCGAAATAGGAGTCAAGTAAGTATTTAGGGAGGTGGGGGGATACAACAACTTAGACATTTCTTACCTTAATGCAGGGAATCCATTAAGGTAAAAAATGGCTTGACTTTACAACCACTTCAAGGGCAGGTTTACCTGGAGGGAACCCTCTCCTCCTTAAAAGCACAGGGCCACATTGGAGGCCCAGCAAGAGCACAATGGCAGCTGAAGACACCCAATGTGTTCCCACTTTGTTTTGTCACAGGTACACTTAAGTGTAATTCAATGACCTGGCAGATGGACAGAGGACTGGTGGCTTCCTGTAGAAAGTTAGTAGGAGTCCCTGGTTCCTAACACACATTATATCATGTCCACATGCGTTTTCTCTGATTTGATGTGGGATGCTGTCTATTCCAACTGCAGCTAACAAAACCCACAGGCAGCATTGTATTTACGAAAAAAAAAATCTTGAGATGGATGCCTTAAGTAAATATATTGCAAACAGTGAGTACTATACTACCAGAGGGGGTTTGTTATAGTGATATCTCAATCTGCTTCTAAATTTTCATACAATCTAGATTAAGTTAGCAAGGCTCCATGATGTCAATGGCATCATCATACCGTATGTGGTTGTATCAGGTCATAAAGTGATTCTCAAGGATATAAAAAAAAAAACATGTTATGTACAGAGCAGCCCGGATCCTCCTCTTCTGGGGTACCCCCCCAGAGCTCCTTACTCTCCACCCCCAAGTGCCCCGATAGCCAGCCGTTTGCTATGGGAGCACTCATGTGGGCCCGCTCCCAAGCTCTCTTCACTGGTTTTCACTGACAGCAGCAAGGAGCCAGTGGCTCCCACTGCTACCTTGATTGCCAGACAGACAGATAGAGCTGAGGGGGAACAGCAATGGGATTGGGATCAGGTAAGTATAATGGAGGGGGGGCTTGGCACAGAAGGTGTGCAGAAAATAGATTAAGGTAAAAGAAACTTCTACCTTTAGTGTCACTGCAAAAATATAAATCAGTTAAAAACTACCTAAATGATATATTATCATTGAATTAATTAATTTGTAAAGCCTGAAAAAGCCAGCTAACTATCCCAAAAGCTTGCATCTTCAAACACTTAGGGACCGCCCCACATACAGTTACTGCAGCAGGGAGGCCCTTAGGTGAAAAATCGAGTACCTGTACTTGATTTTTTAAAAGGGCTCTAAGGGGCGTGTGCGCCGCCGGAGCCACGCTCCAGATGTGATTGGACACAGCGGGAGCCAATCAGTGGGTCCGGTGGCTGCGATGGTTGCCGCCCACCCGCAGTTATTCAGGAGAATGACAGAACGGCTGTCTGTCTATGTAAACAAGGCAGACCGCAGTTCAGTCAGACAGGAAGAGAGATTTTGTGTTACTACTAATCAGAAACACAGATCTTTCTCTTCCTGCAGTCAGCCCATCCTCCACACAGTTAGAAAGCACTCCCTAGGAGCACACTTAACCCCTTGATCACCCCTGATGTTAACCCCTTTTCTGCCAGTGTCATTTATATAGTAAGGGTGCATTTTTTAAGCAATGATCCCTGTATTAGTGTCACTGGTCCCCAAAAGGTGTCACTTAGTGTCAGATTTGTCTGGCGCAGTGTCACAGTCCCGCTTAAAATCGCTGATCACCGCCATTACTAGTAAAAACTATTTTAAAAAAAGTCCATAAATCTATCCCATAGTTTGTAAACGCTATAACTTTTGCACAAAACAATCAATATATGCTTTTTGGGATTTCTTTTTTTTTTAACAAACATATGTAGCAGAATATAAATTGGCCTAAACTGATAAAGAAATTAGATTTTTTAAATTTGTTTATTGGATATGTTTTATAGCAGAAAGTAAAACATTTTTTTTTTTTCAAAATTTTTTTTGTTTATAGCGCAAAAAATAAAAACCGCAGAGGTAATCAACTACCACCAAAAGAAAGCTCTATTTGTGGGAAATAAAGGACATCAATTTTATTTGGGTACAGCATCGCACAACCACGCAATTGTCAGTTAAAGTAATGCAGTGCCGTATCACAAAAAAATGGCGTGGTCATTAGGAGGGTAAAATCTTCCGGAGCTGAAGTGGTTAATAGCTTTCAAAGGGTATCGCCTAAACTCCAAACTTTCTGCATTATGCAATTATACAAACTGTCACAAGGTGGCGGCATGGCTCCACTAAACAATAATGGTATATATGCATAGAAAAATCTTTAAAACTGAGAAGCTGAATTTTTTAGTTTCTGTAAATTCAAGGATATATTTGCTTTTTATTTTTAACCATAAGTTGCTATCTTGTATTGCCTTTTGCACTTCTTTTCACATTGGTTACCATTGTTAATAAACAGGTCCATAGTAACATACCTCAAAGGTACAGGTGTCTTTTCACCCTGTCCCACACGCTTCCAATGAAGACTACAAGTGTTTGTATCAAAACATATTATGTAGTGGACTGTCAACATCAGGAAACCTGCCCTGAGAAATACCATGCAGTGATCGCTGGATTGTATGTAGATAGGAAGTGACTGCAAAGAGGTTGCTATAGATTAGCTCTGAAATGCAACAAAGGATAAAAAGAGTTGAAAAAGTACTTAAAATACAATTGTTACTAGTATTGCTAGTTGCTATTTTTGCTAATTGCTAATTGCTGTTGCTTTAGAAAACAAAATGCTCTAGTTTGTTTTCTACTTTAAAGTGTTACAAACCCACAACAGTAAAATCAGTATGTGCAGGGAAGCATGCTTGTTATACTCTGTGGAACCTAAAGGGTAATCCTGCGAATTGTGTAAAAAGGCTGTTTGATGCTGTCTTTTCTGATCCTCCCCTTCTTCCCCTGTCTACAATCCATCTCCTGATAAGACAGAGCCCTTGGGGCACTCTGCATATGCTCAGTTTGAGGTGTATTGCCAAATTTTTTTTTTTTCTTGGGAAGGTGCATGGGATCAGCACAGAGCCAATCATCACTGTCAAGACAGAGGGTCAGGGGGTCATGCAGCCTCAGAGGAGAATGAAAACTCCTCCTACAAGCTGTAACCAGTGCTCTGCTGGACACTGATAGAAGTCACAAGACTGCTATATACTGCTGATAAGAAAAGGTATTTAGCAGTTTATATTTACTAAAACGTTTCCATTTCCATGTTCTGTGTACTGTGGGAGACCAGATATAGAGAATGCAGGGTCCTGGGTTTAGCAACACTTTAAGGGCTTATTCACACTAGTGGGTAAGTGTTAATGTGTGCACAACAAACCCCACCCCCACCCCCACACTGGTGTGTGTTGTGCATGTGCACTGCAATGTGTTGTACAATGCATCACAGTTTTTTTTTTTTTTTTCTTTTTGACTTCATTGAACCTGGCATTTCATTTAATGCGGAAAAGTGTATTGCTTAGTGCTTCATTCAACACTGCATTGGTGTGAACTGAAGAAATAAGGCCTATTTCCATGTTTATGCATTGTGACTACATTGGGCAATGCTCCCCAGCTCAGTCCAATGGGGCTTTTGTGAATGAGCCATTAAGAGTATACAAAGGACAGATCTAGTGAAAGCTTTTATTTAGAAAAAGAGCATAGCAGTGGCCTATAACAGAGCAATCAAAATCCATAATTTTTATTTGAAATAAGTAAAATTCTATCTGATGGCCATCTATGATTTGCCACACCTTTTACAGCTTTTTTTGGTTTATGACTAGTGTTGAGCGAACACGGACTGTATTATTCGGGTCCATACCGGATAATTGGATTTTTGCTACCTGGACACGGACCCGAAAAATTTACTGTATGTACGGGTTTAAAATCCGTGTTCGGTAATTTTATTTCCTGTTTTGTATGTAATGGCGCGCTTTTAATGGCGGGCTTTCAACAGCCAATCAACAAGCGTTTAACTGGTGTGCGCCATCACAGCCATGCCTACTAATCTATTAGGAGCTGTGATTGGCCAGCTGAAGCATGTGACCCAGGTCTTTATAAGCTCGAGCGCGGTGCGTCAGTCTGCTGTAGTGTAGGGAGAGAGCACACATCATAACGGTGCTGGCTGCTGCTGATTAGGGACAGACAGGGAAAAACAACATTGTGCTGAAAAGAAAGCAGGGACAGGTCGGAGTGTAGGCAGGGAAAGATATTTGAGCATTTTAGGGACAGACTGGAGAGATTAGGCAGGGAGAGATTAGGAGACACAGGACAGAACAATCGTCCGTTAGCGATCTACATCGATTTTGCTGTGTGGGGGGTGGTGCAGTGAACAATCTTTTTGCCTTCACTTGAGCCCACTGAGGAGGAGGAGGAGGAGGGAGAAACAAATATATTTTTATCAGTCTGTTGTGTGCAGCGTTCAGCTATATTTTACTACAGAGTGCTGTTCTAATCTGCTATTTAAAAATTACAAATTTAAAGGGGAATTTTTTTAAGAGCACTTGCCATGCTCTTAACTACATTTTGCTGCCATTTGCAGGAAAAAAAAATACTTAATGTTTGTCTAGAATTAAAAAAAAAATAGGCAGAAGATCTCTTGATCTTAAGTTCTGATCATTTAGTCGATCTTAGTCAGTCCTCATTAGCCAGTCTAGCATTGTACTGGAGTATTCTAGTCTTGTCCAGCAAGTTCTCTCTTGGGACTTGTACAGCTACAGTTTACATATTAGTTCCAATTAACAAGACAACACAAAAGGATCCCGCTGTTTTACTTCTAGAATGTAGCTAATGGTTTTCCCTTTGCAACTTGTTTGTAATAAGCAATGACCATGCTTTTAATTATTCCTCCAGAGAAGATAAAATGTACTGCCAGTATACAACAACAAGGGGCTTTGGGAAGAATCTTCTTCCCCTAATTCTGCCTTCAACTCCCTTTGAGATTTATTTTATTTTATTTTTATCCTACTATAACCCAAAAGTAACAGCAATCACTAAAATTTTAACAATATGTATTAAATGTGTATACTGTATTTGTTTTTATTAGTTCTTTAAATATGGGCTGCATTTAACAAATTGATATAAAGTGGCATTGCTTTAAAAATATTGTAAGGGAGGACATAAGGAACAACATATATTTTTCATATATAGGAGCTGAATTTGCTTGATATGTAAATAGAGATGTATGAACCCGATTCCAAAAAAGTTGGGACACTGTACAAATTGTGAATAAAAACAGAATGCAATGATGTGGAAGTTTTAAATTTCAATATTTTATTCAGAATACAACATAGATGAAATTTCAAATGTTTAAACTGAGAAAATGTATCATTTTAACCACTTTTTGCTGTCTTACGTCTGGGCCACTTTTTGCGATTCAGCACTGTGCGAATTTAACTGATAATTGCGCGGTCGTGCGACGCCATACCCAAATGAAATTGATGTCCTTTTTTTTCCCACAAACAGAGCTTTCTTTTGGTGGTATTTGATCACCTGTGTGATTTTTACTTTTTGCACTATAAACAAAAATCGACAATTTTGAAAAAATAACAATATTTTTCACATTTTTTTTATATGAAACCCCCCCCCCCCCCCCAAAAAAATGTAAAAATCTAAATTTTTTTAAATTTTTGGCCAATTTGTTTTCTGCTACCTATGTTTGGTAAAAAAAAATCGCAATAAGCGTATTTTGATTGGTTTGCGCAAAAGTTATTGCGTTTACTAACTAAGGGAAAGATTTCTGTCATTTTTGGTGTTTTTTTTTTTTAACGCGTAATGGCGGCGATCTGCGATTTTTTTTGCGGGACTGCGACATTGCGGCGGACAGACCGGACCCCTGACTGACATTTTTGACACTTTTGGGGGTACCAGTGACATTACTGCAGTAATCAGTGCTATATATATGCACTGTTACTGTAAAAATGACACTGGCAGGGAAGGGGTTAATTTTATTGGAGAGGGAGGGGTTAATGTATGCCTGGTGCTTACTGACGTGTAGGGGGGGAGGTGACTATGTGATTCATGGACAGATCGGATGTCCAGCTATGCTGAACAGTCCGATCTGTCACTCCCTGTCACTATGGAGATCCGCCCGCTGTGTTTACACACAGCGGGCGGATCTCCAGACTCGATCCCCGACGATCGGGTAAGAGCAGCGGCGATCGCCGCTGCTCCTCCCCTGGCCCGACTCCCGCTGTGAATGAAAACAGCGGGAGCGAGCCTCCGGCGGCGCGCAAGCGCCGCCCAGAAGGGGAGGAGTCCAGTCACGTTAATACTACGTGGCTGGACGATAACGAACCACTCTGCCGCAGTAGTATTACTGTGAGCGGTTGCAGAGTGGTTAAAAATATTGTAAGGGAGGACATAAAGAACAACATATATTTTTCATATATAGGAGCTGAATTTGCTTGATATGTAAATAGAGATGTACGAACCCGATTCCAAAAAAGTTGGGACACTGTACAAATTGTGAATAAAAACAGAATGCAATGATGTGGAAGTTTTAAATTTCAATATTTTATTCAGAATACAACATAGATGAAATTTCAAATGTTTAAACTGAGAAAATGTATCATTTTAACCACTTTACCACTGGAGGATTTTGCTGTCTTACGTCTGGGCCACTTTTTGCGATTCGGCACTGTGCGACTTTAACTGACAATTGCGCGGTCGTGCGACGCCATACCCAAATGAAATTGATGTCCTTTTTTTTCCCCACAAACAGAGCTTTCTTTTGGTGGTATTTGATCACCTGTGTGATTTTTACTTTTTGCACTATAAACAAAAAAAGCGACAATTTTGAAAAAATAGCAATATTTTTCACATTTTTTTTATATGAAATCCCCCCCCCCCAAAAAAAATGTAAAAATCTAAATTTTTTTAAATTTTTGGCCAATTTGTTTTCTGCTACCTATGTTTGGTAAAAAAAAATCGCAATAAGCGTATTTTGATTGGTTTGCGCAAAAGTTATTGCGTTTACTAACTAAGGGAAAGATTTCTGTCATTTTTGGTGTTTTTTTTTTAACGAGTAATGGCGGCGATCTGCGATTTTTTTTGCGGGACTGCGACATTGCGGCGGACAGATCGGACCCCTGACTGACATTTTTGACACTTTTGGGGGTACCAGTGACATTACTACAGTAATCAGTGCTATAAATATGCACTGTTACTGTAAAAATGACACTGGCAGTGAAGGGGTTAATTTTATTGGAGAGGGAGGGGTTAATGTATGCCTGGTGCTTACTGACATGTGTGAGGGGAGGTGACTGTGTGACACAAGGACAGATCGAGAGTTCAGCTATGCTGAACCCTGCAATTTGACCCTGCCTGTCACTTCGGAGATCCGCCCGCTTGTGTTTACACAAGCGGGTGGATCTCCACACTCGATTTCCCGCCAATCAGGGAAGAGCAACGGTGATCGCCGCTGCTCCTCCCCTGGCCCGACTCCCGCTGTGACTGAATACAGCGGGAGCGAGCCTCCGACGGTGCGGAGAAGGGGGAAGGTCTGCCGACGTAGGTCTACGTCGTCAGACCTACAAGAGCCACTTTGCTGCAGTACAGCTCTAGTGAGCAGCGGCAAAGTGTTTAAGGGAAAAATAAGTTGATTTTTAAATTTCATGGCATCAACACATCTCAAAAAAGTTGGGACAAGGCCATGTTTACCACTGTGTGGCATCCCCTCTTCTTTTTATAACAGTCTGCAAACGTCTGGGGACTGAGGAGACAAGTTGCTCAAGATTAGGAATAGGAATGTTGTTCCATTCTTGTCTTATACAGGCTTCAAGCTGCTCAACTGTCTTAGGTCTTCTTTGTCGCATCTGAATGAGGACTTAATCAAGGATGAGGAAATAGGAAATAGAATAGAAAAAGAACTAGAATTATATTTTCAGAAAAATGAAACCCCCAAAACCTCAGTAGCGACTATCTGGGAAGCATATAAAGCATATAGTAGAGGGATATTAATACCTATTGCCTCAAAAAAAAAAGGAAAGGACCAGTTTAATAAATAAATTAACGGAAATATATGAACTAGAACAGTGGTTCTTAACCTGGGTTCGATCGAACCCCAGGGGTTCAGTGGGTCAGTCTGGAGGGTTCGGCACACCCTCCACTAGTACCACTTCGCTGTCAGGGACTATTTCTCCAGGTTCGGGCATGTCCTTCCGCTCCCGTTCCACGCCGTCATCATTGAAATACATAACATCCAGTGATGTAGCGTGGGGGGTGCAGGGGGGGGGGGGGCGGCCGCACCGGGCGCAACATCTGGGGGGGGCGCATCCGCTCCGCAGTGTCATGTCACTCACTCTGTCATGATAGGCTGGCCGCCGCCGCCCGCTGAGTCTGCTCGCACTCGCAGCTCTCTCTGCCCCTGGCTCACTCTCAATGCTGGCTGTGCAGCTCGGCTCCCGGCCGAATCCGATCCAGCCGGAGCCGGCGTCGCCCTCTGTGGAGTGGTGGGGGAGGGGGGGGTGAGAGAGGGACCAGGCGTGCGGTGCGGAGAGGGACTGTCTGGGGGAGGGACTAACCCGTGCAGCGGCCGCCCCGTGCAGCGGCCGCCCAGTGCAGCGCAGGAGAGAACCACCAGGCCAGGCAGCTGCAGCAGCAGAAGAAGCCGGCAGGTGAGAGGCCAGAGAGCCAGTGGTGCTGCAGCCTGCAGGAGGAAAACCTAGCCTGTGATTGGGAGTCGGGACACAGGTGAAAAAAAGGTAGGACTGGAGTAGTACTGGCTGAACTAGTCTAGTGACTGACTGTCTGAGAACACTGAGAAGACTATGTAAAGGGGATCTATTTTATGGGGAACCTGGCCTGCTGTAAGGGGGGAGATCTAAATGGGGGACGGGACCTCACCTCACCCTGGCCTGCTGTAAGGGGGGATCTATATGGGGGACATGATCCCCCATATAGATCCCCCCTTACAGTAGGCCAAGGTGAGGTGAGGTCCCCCATATAGATCCCCCCTTACAGCAGGCCAGGGTGAGGTTAGGTCACTCTGGGGTCCCCCATATAGATCCCCCCCTACAGCAGGCCAGGGTGAGGTGAGGTCCGGGTCCCCCATATAGATCCCCCTCACCCTGGCCTACTGTAAAGGGAGTGATCTATATGGGGGATGGGACCTCACCTCACCCTGGCCTGCTGTAAGGGGGAGATCTATATGGGGGACGGGACCTCTCCTCACCCTGGCCTGCTGTAAGGGGGGATGCTGGACATAAAAACAAAGAAAAGGAACAGACTTTGTTGTGAAAATGACATGAGAGTGGCACTTGCCAAGATGAAGCCGCGCATTTCTGAACTGGTCTCTGAAAGACAACAGCAGAAGTCACACTAATTTGCAGTAAATATTCATTATTATGTTTTTGTTTTTGTGTGAAAATCATGTTTTAATGGTTTTGTTCTTTGTTCTTAATGGTTTTGTTCATTTTGTGCACCTATGTATAAATATATACCTAAAATAATATATACCTATGTTTTGAATTTGAAAAAATCATATTTTATTTTTCCAATTAAGAAGGGTTTGGTGAATGCGCATATGAAACTGGTGGGGTTCAGTACCTCCAACAAGGTTAAGAACCACGGAACTAGAACAAAGACATAAAAAAAGATTTAAAAAAAAGAAATAGAAAATGACCTTGTGTAAGAGATAAGTTAAAAGACTTACTGGAAGAAGAAACTAGATCCCATTTTAACAAACTAGCAAGATATAGATACAAATTTGGTAATAAACCAGGGAAATCTTTAGCAAGACTATTAATGAAAAAAAAAATCAAAAAACTATATAGAAAAAGTGAAAAACAGCAGAGGAGAATTAACTAACTCGACAACAGATATAGCTGGTGCTTTTCATACCTTTTATAGTGTTTTATATAATGTACGTCAGAAGGAAACACAGCAAATAAAACGGGAAAGAATAATAAACATACAAAGATACATTAATGAAGCAAATCTACCTAAGCTATCAAAGGATAAATTAGAACTTCTGGATGCCTCCATTTCTCAAGAAGAAATAAGAGATGCATTAAAAACTACTCAAAATGGGAAAAGTCCAGGACCGGACGGATATACAGTAAAGTACTATAAAAGATTCAAAGAAATTCAAATCCCCAAAATGCATACATATTTAAATAAAATTGGAAAAGAAGATTTAAGGGAGGAATCTCTATTGGCACATATCACGGTAATACCGAAAGAGGGGAAAGACCCAACCCTCTGTTCTAGCTACAGACCAATTGCCCTATTAAATGTGGATACCAAAATATTCGCAAAAATTTTGGCAACAAGACTAAAAGGACTACTGGAGCTCTGGATTCACCCAGATCAAACGGGATTTGTGCCAGGTAGAGAAGGGAAGGATAATGTGGTAAGAACCCTGTTACTCCTACAAAAAAACAAATATTATGATGTCCCTTCTCTACTACTGTCGATAGACGCCGAAAAGGCTTTCGACAGGGTGGACTGGGACTTCATGAAGGAGACAATAAAAAATTTGGGGATTGGAATAAGGATGAGGCAGTGGATAGAAGTACTATATAAAAACCCTACAGCAAAGATAAAAATAAATGGGGGATTATCAGAAAGCTTTAGAATGAGCAATGGGACAATGCTCCCCTATTGTTCATCCTAGCTTTAGAGCCATTAGTGGCAAAGATAAGACAAAATGGAGATATAACCGGAAGGGAAAGTTGAACAAGAAAATCATAAAATTGCAGCATATGCAGATGATCTCTTGTTCTATATTACGAACCCCAGGATTACTCTTCCAATTATTCAAAAAGAATTAAAAGAATACGGAAATTTATCCAATTTCAAAATAAACCCAGTAAAATCTGAAATTCTTAATATTAACTTAAACACCAGAGAAAAACAGATCTTAAAATCTTATTTCCCATATACTTGGACAAAAATCAAATTAAAATACCTAGGAATATATATAACAGCAGAAACTGAAAAACTATATCAAGTTAATTTTTTACCTTTACTAAATGAAATAAAAACTGACAAGGGGAGGAGATCAAATAATCAAACATCATGGATCGTGAGAATAAACGTTGTCAAGATGTTTTTGCTACCCATGATCCTATATAAATTCTCCTTACTACCAGTGGACATTCCCCCAACCTTCTTCAGAATAATGAAAACCATGATAACAAAATACATATGGCAATGGAAAAAACCCAGAGTGCAACATGCAATTCTCACAAGAAGTAAATCACAGGGTGGATTAGCGACACCAGATATAGAAAGGTACTATAGGGCAATAATTATTACACGAATGATCGCATGGACAAAAGAAATAACAGGGAAAAGATGGGTTAAAATAGAATGTGCTCAAAATAACACACACCTACATAGGACAATGGATCCCACCAAAATATAGAGAATCACATGGAGTACACAAATTGACAAGGGTGGTATATAAAATATGGGATGGGGTTAACAAACAATTAAAATGGGAATATAATTCCCCAATGATACCACTTACGGGCACAAAATATTTCCCACCAGGGAATGAAAGGAAATTTGGAAACTGGACTGGAAACACTCAATTAAAGATATAGTTCATGAGGGTCGTATTAAAACATTTCAAAATGTAAAACTTAATGATAAAGGGATGAAACTAGATGAATGGAGGTATCTCCAGTTGAACCACTTTGTGGACTCATCACCACAACCGATCAGATCAGAAAAAACACTAAATACTATTGAAAAACTATGTTATACATCAAATCTAAAACATGGAATATCTCAAATATACAAAATGCTGATGGAGTGGCATTGTCTGGAGAGACCACCATTCATGGCAAAATGGGAAAAAGAAACTGGGACACAACTATCAAAACAAGAATCGGATGTTGTACTAGGGGCAGTTGGATGTGTAGCCATAGATGTAGGAACCATAGAACTAAATTACAAATGTCTGTTAAGATGGTACATTACACCAGAATTAATACACAAATATCAATCAGACAAAACGGACAAATGCTGGAGGGATTGTGGAAGTATTGGAACGATGTACCATATTCTGTGGGAATGTCCCAAAATCAAAGAATTTTGGACAAAGGTATGACAAATAATCTGTGAAATAACTGAAACAAAGATTCCAAATGACCCATGGGTCTGCCTATTCCATAAAATGACAACACCACTTAAACAATATAAAGTAACTCTAGTCCCAACCCTGCTAAATGCAGCAAAAGGAACAATATCGAAGAAGTGGTGTGAAGTAAGCTCCCCAGAGTTAAAAGAATGGTGTAATAGGATAAACTATGTCTTTAATATGGAATAATTTAGCAATAGTCAGGAGGAAAATCTAATAAATATGAAAAAAATGGATAGATTTTAAAAAATCAAGTAAATATATAGAAATACTGTAAATAATTAAATATAATGAAAGGAAAAATAATAGAGATGGCAATGGAGTAGGCTAAGGATCAATACGGAGGAGAGACGGGGAAGGAGGGGGGGAGGGAGGAGGGGAGGGAGAGGGAAGACAGAAAAGGGAAAAATATATTGTAGGGCAATATTTTTGTTAATCTGATTTTAAAGATGATATGTGTATTACCTTTGGAATCGACTGTAAAATGTTTTCAATGAAACCTAAACAATAATAAAAAATTTAAATAATAAAAAAATGGAGGGGATACTGATATGTGGTTGTGTGACATAGAGTAGGAGGTCATCCGTGTAGAGAAATAATTTACAATGAGCTGATGGAGTGAGTATGCCATTTATGGAAGGGTTAGATCTAATAGTTTGGGCAAGATGTTCTATAAAAATGGCAAATAGGAGGGGCAATAGGGGGCAGCCCTGACGAGTGCCATTTGCAATGGAAAATCGCTCGGGTCCCATTAATCATTACCGTGGCAGAAAGAGTTAAATATAGAGACATAATACGGGAAACCATCCTGGAGCCTAAGCCTATCCTTTCAAGTTCTTGATGAAGAAAGGACCAGTTGACCCTGTCAAAGGCCTTCTCTGTGTCACATAAGAGAAGGCAAGCTGGAATGTGATTACGTTGAGCAAAGGAAATGAGGTGGAGCGTTTTTGCGGTGTTGTCCCGGGCTTCACGCCCTGGGACAAAACCCACTTGATCCCTATGTATAATTGAGGGAAGTAAAGGGGACAAACGATTTGCCAATATTTTGGCAAATAACTTTAGATCAACATTTAGCAAGGAAATTGGCCTATAAGTACTGCAGATAGAGATGGGGTTTAGGGATAACTGCTATTTGGGCTTGTAAAAGGAGGTTGTATGGGGTGTATTACACGGGCAAGATGTTTGCCACACTTATTGGCCTAGGAATAATGGAAGTATCACCCTTTATCTCTGGCTATCAGGGAATGTTCTGCTATTAGGCGTAAAAGATCCAGACGAGTGTTGGATAATTCCTCTACCGTCAAGGGATCAAGAGTACGCTTATGAGTGGCCTCTAGTGTGGCAGTCTGGGATAGAAGGTTTTTGATATCCAACGTGTGTTCCCTTTTAAGTCGGCAGCCATGTTGAATAAATATACCCCTAAGGACGCACTTCAGTGCTTCCCATTTGGTTAAAGGATTTGTTTGATCTTGGGCATGGTTACAAATAAACTCCTGAATAGCTTGGGAGACAGCTTAGGAGCAAACTGAGTCAGTTAGAAGATTATCATTCACCTCCAAGAAAATCCTTTGTTGCATAAAGGAATGCGTTGAGATTCAGGTGCACAGGGGCATGATTGGACCAGAATCACATTACAATAGATGAGGAAGGAGTAGAATCTAGGAGGGATTGAGAGATCATCAAATAGTAAGTTCGGCTATAAGACGAGTGAGCAGGGGAAAAGTATTTGGAGTCCCTCCCAGAGGGGTATAACACCCTCCACACAACTACCAGCATAATTTCGGAAAAAAGTCAGGGAGGCAGAAGATTTATAAGACTTACCCGAAAAGGAATCAAGTCTTGAGATTAATGGAGTGTTGAGACCCCCTCTGAAAATTATGTTTGTGGTGCTAAAATCTGAGTATGAATTTTGTAAAAGTGGTACAAAATTTGCCTATGTTTTCATGGGTATTAAAACCTCTACAATTTAAAGAGGATACTTGGAGGAGCCATTATGAAAAACAAAAAATATAACCTTGACCACAAAGGCCATGTATAGAACACTATATTAAGCATTGTGACCAGAGCCACTGTGGGTGCTGAAAACCCTAATGTGGGGATCATGAACAATGCACAAATTGGCTCATACAAACCGGGTATGAGGAAATTACCAAAAAGAAAACTAATAGCAAGAGTCCATAAAAAACTATGATTGGAGGGGGCGGAGCCGGCAGCCGGAGCGAATGGACGCCTGATCACACCGCTCTGCTACAACGGGTCTGATTAAGCCTTACTAAGCGATCAGCCAGCTTCTCCAACCGGTCGGTTACCCCGATAAAGGTGCCTGGAACCGTTATGGCTTCAACCGGGAAGCGCAAACAGCGTGACAAGCCCAAAAAATTGACTGAATTCTTCGGCCCTGCATCGGCCGCCTCAGCCAAAATGGCGCCGACGCGAGGTCCGGCACTCCCGCCTCGAGCAGAGGAGGATCAAGCCACTCCACTACGGCAACCCTGGAAACTGGTGAGTCCTCAACAGACCCTACTGCACAGCCTTTCTCTCCCTTTACAAGCCCTCTCAAGCAGCGGAGACGGCTGACAGGAGATAGTGAGGACAGGGAGCAGGATGGCCCTGATATAGAGGAGGGGGAGGACATGGAGCAGACCGTTTCCTATGGCCAGCAACTTGATGCTTATCCCACCACTGGACAGGCTATTACAGATACGGCAATGAAGGACATGATGAGGACACTGAGAGGGGCTTTACAGCAAGACATGGTAGCTTTCATGAGGGCTACTAAGAGAGAAATAGCTTCTTTGGGAGACAGGGTGAACTATACAGAGAATAAGCTGTGTGAATTCACTGGAGCACATAATGACTTAGTGGATGCCCCCTTTGAATTGGAAGACGAGCTCAAGAATCTTAAACTGAAAGTAGCTGATCTGGAGGATAGAGCACGCAGAAATAACATTAAATTCCGGGGGATCCCAGAATCAGTGAAGCCAGCGGAGCTCACCCCCTTCCTGCAACAACTTATGCAAGCTGCTCTACCCACGCTTAGCCCTGCAGACCTTCTCATTGATAGGGCTCACAGGTTACCGAAGCCATCTCATATCCCTGATGCGGTCCCCAGGGATGTGATTGCCCGCATACATTTTTTTCATGTAAAGGACCAATTAATGCGCTTCTCCAGGCAGCATCCTGCTCTCCCAGACCCGTACACCGGTATCTCTCTGTTCACTGAACTATCTCAGGCCACCCTCTCAGCCAGACACAATTTGGTTCCTATAACCAAGATACTCAGGAATCACAAAATCCTGTACAAGTGGGGTTTTCCTGCCAAAATCACCATTACAGTTAACAACATGTCCCACACTATCTCATCTCTAGCCAAGGGTCTGGAACTCCTCCGGAAGTGGGGATATCTCTCTCAGGATGAAGACAGGAATGCAGTTCCACCCCAGGGACACCCACGTCACGCATCCACCTCCCAGACAGCAACTACTTGAACCTGCTACATGCCATCCAGGCATCACCAATCTTTTAAATCCACAATCCGATCGGATAACAGCGCACCCGTTGTGCGGTTCATATGACTTGGTTTCCCCCTATGTCTGTGTGCGGGACGCCCAATGTTCTTTTTTCTTCCCTACCCTTCTTTTCCCTTCTGCCACCAGGAGCTATACTCGCTTTGTCTCACGCAGCAATGGTCGTTAGAGTGCTGTCCCTCAATGTCAGGGGTCTCAACAGCCCTTACAAAAGAAGAAGCCTCTGGAAAACAGCATTGCAGCAACACTGTGACATTCTCTGCATACAAGAAACACACTTTGCAGGTACTAAAGCCCCTTTATGCTCTCACCCTAAATTCCCTCACGTTTTTTCGGCTAATGACTCTAGCAAGAAGAATGGAGTCCTTGTGGCTTTTAAGGATACATTGTCATTTAAATTGTTGCATAGAGCGGAAGCTCTCCATGGCAGGGCTCTCCTGCTGATGGTTGAAATTAATGACACGTTATATACTATTGTGAACATTTATGCACCCAATCGGCATCCACTGAAATTTCTATGGAAAAACTTTCTTGTGGGCTAAAAAACAAGCTAAAGGGCGTCTGTTGTTTTGCGGGGATTTTAATGTAATTATGAATGCAGATTTGGATTGCTCATCAGTGGGGCGTAGACGCAGACCAATTTTAGGCCCTCTTTGTGTAGAGGAGGAATTGTACGATCCGTGGAGGTGTCTGCGAACCACTGAGAGAGACTATTCATTTTTCTCAGCTGTTCATGGTAGCTATTCTAGAATAGATCTATTTTTGACGGATAAGTACCTTTTACAGCAGGTTGTCAGAGCAGACATCCATTCTATCACATGGTCAGACCATGCCCCTATCACTATGGATATAATGGATGGTTCTAACAGATGCCATGCTCCCATCTGGCGCAATGATACTTTTGTGTTGGCCCACCCGGAGTACAGTGCAGAAGTTAAGGCTAAGATTGATGAATACTTTCTTATTAACGCTAATGGTACAACAGCCCCTGAGGTGGTCTGGTGTGCCCACAAGGCGGTGGCTAGGGGTCTCTTAATTCAGAAGACGGCTAGAGATAGGAAGAAAAGAGCAGCACACATCACAGATTTACAATCTAAAATTGCAGACTTAGAGAGAATCCACAAAGCTGGGGGAGCTACTTCCCCCGACGTTGTGACCGACCTCACAAACTTAAGGAACGACCTGCGGGCTACCCTGTTACGTGACCATGACATTTTTTTTAAGAGGTTAAAATTGACTTGGTACTCCCAAAGCAATAAAGCAAGTAAACTTCTGGCCTCTCAGCTTAGGAAGAAGCGCCTTAAATCTAATATCCCCCTGATTAAACACCATAATATGGGCAAAGTGTTCAAAAATCCAAAGGATGTAGCCAATGTATTTAGAGATTATTATAGTTCCTTGTATAACCTTAAGGATGACCCAGACACGTACGCCCCTTCTGACCAAGACATTGACAAATTTCTGTCCTCACTCTCTCTGCCCTCAATAGATGACGCCTCACTAGAAATCTTGAATAGACCCATCACCCAGGACGAAATCCATAAAGTAATCGACTCCCTTCCACTACACAAATCTCCGGGACCGGACGGATTTTCAGCAGAATATTACAAATTGATGGCCCCAGTAATTGTTCCTCATCTTGTCCCCCTTTTCAACTCGGCCCCGGTGACTTGCAATCTCCCGCATGAAATGCTCCAAGCTACAATTGTGACTATACCTAAACCAGGAAAAACGACGGACACCCCCCTTAACTTTAGGCCCATATCGCTTTTGAATGTAGACCTGAAAATATATGCAAAGGTAATAGCTAATAGACTCCTGTTATGCACACCCTATCTGCTGGGATTAGACCAAGTGGGTTTCGTGAAGGGCAGGCAGGCGACGGATGGCACCCGTCGCATGATTGACCTTTTATCGTATACTGAGGAACATTCCACTCCAACGGTCTTTTTGGCATTGGATGCTGAAAAGGCCTTTGATAGGGTCCATTGGGGCTACCTGTCCAAGACTCTCACTAAGTTTGGGCTTCAAGGATTTATACACTCGGCTGTTATGGCCCTCTACACTAAGCCCTCGGCGAGAGTCCTCACAGATGGCATCTTATCGGACACATTCGACCTGACCAATGGCACGCGTCAGGGGTGTCCCCTCTCCCCAATCATCTTTTCCTTACCAATAGAACCTCTTGCAGAAGCTATTAGATCCAATGTTTGTATTAAAGGTATAAAAATTGGCCAGAATGAACACAAATTAGGACTGTTTGCCGACGATATAATTCTGACCCTAACTAACCCGACTGAGTCGTTGCGCAAACTTCAATCTATTATCCAATCGTTCGGTCAAATATCGTATTATAAGGTTAACACTGCTAAATGCTGTGCCCTTCCGATCTCTATCCCATCTGCTGACCACACCACCCTTACAAAGATGTTTCCATGTAATCGGGAGGCCCCCTCGATAACTTACCTGGGCATCCAACTCACCTCACCGGTTGCGAAGCTATATGAATGTAATATGTTGCCACTATTGGATCGTATTGAAGAAGAATTCTCCCAAATCAGGAAGGTCCACCTTTCCTGGCTGGGCAGAATTGCAGCATATAAAATGCAAGTGCTTCCGAAGATACTGTACTTTTTTAGGACGCTCCCCATCCCTATCCCCCAATTGTTCTTCAATAAACTGGCTTCTCAACTGAGAAAATTTATCTGGGATGGGAGACCTCCTAGAATAGCACTATCCACTCTATATAAACCCCATAATTTGGGGGGAGTAGGTCTTCCTGATGCGCAGGCTTACTACCGTGCTGCAGTCTTGACACAGGCCCGCTATTGGTTTGTGCACCAGGAAGATAATCTATGGAATCAGATAGAGATACGAATCTCTCCGGGTCAAAACCTACATGCCTTAATATTTGCAGCCACCTTACTTCATAAGCTAAAGATTCCTCCTTACCCCACCATTCAAGCTACCCTGCAAACGTGGTCTCACCTCCTTACGCAGGACTTTACAGACGAGGAATGTGTAACCCTTGATACCCCACTAGCAACGTATGATTTACTACTTCCAGAAGTATCGACCTTGCACTGGAGAAATCGAGGCTTCCATTTCTCCGCTCACTTGCCCCTAACCTGCTCCTCCATGGACGCGCTGACTAAATTCCAAATTACGGCTTACAGTAAAGCTCACAAATCGAAGATTCCCCCAATACCGGTGAAGCTTTGGGAATTTATGATCGCAAAGTCCCCCTCTAATATTAAAGGTATCTAATTGTGTTATAGGTTTTGCAACTATCACCCTCCACTTCGCAAGTCCCCCACTATGCTCAAGTGGGAGGATGAGCTAGGCCAGTCCTTCTCTGATGTTCAGTGGTTGAAAGCATTACAGATCAGTCGCTCATCTTCGGCGTGTGTGGACCACTGGGATAACTCCCTGAAACTCTTTCACAGATATTATATGACGCCTGCCAGGCTTCACGCTATGGACAAGAAATAGAAGGAAGTGGATCTGCCACTGTATGTTCTTGATAGAGTGTCTAGCTAATCTCCATCCCTGAACATATAAAGCAAAAAATAGAGGGGGCAAGTGGGACTTTAGATGAGTACGGCTAGACACCGGGGCTGGACACTGTTTATAAATTGAGATAAATAGACAAAAATATATAACATATCCATGTATTACATATAAATAAAATGTCGAATTTTCATTGGTAAATACACGACTTTATTGTGAAAGTGATTACTCCGTGGGTGCCAATTATACATGATGCAAAAGACAAAACTTTATATAAACCCAAAAGGGGGACCAAGGGAGAGCTGCCACAAATCGAATATCTAATTGATCAATAAAAACTCTAACATAATAAGTCTAATTGATAATAAAGACATTAATCCATACAATGGGTCATAAAATAAGAATACATGGATAACAAATACAATGCATTAGGACAGTTGTAATCAAGGACTATATGAAGTAAAAACATTAAATAAAAATAAAAATTGGATATGATTATGTAGACGATTTTCGGCTCATGTTTGTGAAGCCTTGAATCGAATTATCTGAATATGTGTCTGCTCTACGCGTTTCGTGGATCTCTGTCCACTCGTCAGGAGCATTTGTAAATCTGAGAATAAAAATGTGGGTTAAAGAATTATAACCACGAGAAAAAATATATATGAAATGAATCAGAATAGACACTAACTTGTGAGTGTCCAATGTCGAAGAGCAATCCAAATTGAAATCGGAGGACCCAGGGTGATCCAGGGGAAACCTGACCCGGGGCTGAGGCATGGTGAACGCCAGCACACAAGGACAACCGAGATGAGCGGACCAAAAACGATATAATTGTGGAAAACGATTGTAACAGATTGTAGCGGATAAGGCTCAAAATTTGTAAGGGCAACGGCACAAAGGGAACCAGCACAATCTAAAAATGAATGAATAGAAAAAATATATAAATAAATATATTGGAGAGGGAAAACTCTCAAAATATTATTAATGATTAATGGAACATATAAAATCAGTTAACTGGACCCAAGATGTGTGCCTGTAATTCGCCACTCAGAGAGTCAATACCAAAAAAGACCTATAGTATCTAAATTAATGTTCATGGTACAAATAAACGAGGTGTGAGCCTGAATAGAGAAGGTGAAGAAAATTGGTTAAAAGCCGGTACCGACATCCATGTGCCGATACCGTGTGCTCAGGGAAAAAGATGCAAAGAAATGGAAGGGTGGGGAGTGGTGCAATGGGTGAAGGAAAGGCCAGAAGAATGGATCATTCAAAACAAATGAAAAAGTGAATGGGAAGATATGACCGCTCAGGACAGAGGAATTACCAAGCATGAGAGGCTGAAAAACTTAGTTGCAAGGCATGCAAACATAAAAGGATGTGGGTGTTATGGAGGGAAGAGAAGGAATGACAAATGTGCACACGGTATCGGCACATGGATGTCGGTACCGGCTTTTAACCAATTTTCTTCACCTTCTCTATTCAGGCTCACACCTCGTTTATTTGTACCATGAACATTAATTTAGATACTATAGGTCTTTTTTGGTATTGACTCTCTGAGTGGCGAATTACAGGCACACATCTTGGGTCCAGTTAACTGATTTTATATGTTCCATTAATCATTAATAATATTTTGAGAGTTTTCCCTCTCCAATATATTTATTTATATATTTTTTCTATTCATTCATTTTTAGATTGTGCTGGTTCCCTTTGTGCCGTTGCCCTTACAAATTTTGAGCCTTATCCGCTACAATCTGTTTCAATCGTTTTCCACAATTATATCGTTTTTGGTCCGCTCATCTCGGTTGTCCTTGTGTGCTGGCGTTCACCATGCCTCAGCCCCGGGTCAGGTTTCCCCTGGATCACCCTGGGTCCTCCGATTTCAATTTGGATTGCTCTTCGACATTGGACACTCACAAGTTAGTGTCCATTCTGATTCATTTCATATATATTTTTTCTCGTGGTTATAATTCTTTAACCCACATTTTTATTCTCAGATTTACAAATGCTCCTGACGAGTGGACAGAGATCCACGAAACGCGTAGAGCAGACACATATTCAGATAATTCGATTCAAGGCTTCACAAACATGAGCCGAAAATCATCTATATAATCATATCCAATTTTTATTTTTATTTAATGTTTTTACTTCATATAGTCCTTGATTACAACTGTCCTAATGCATTGTATTTGTTATCCATGTATTCTTATTTTATGACCCATTGTATGGATTAATGTCTTTATTATCAATTAGACTTATTATGTTAGAGTTTTTATTGATCAATTAGATATTCGATTTGTGGCAGCTCTCCCTTGGTCCCCCTTTTGGGTTTATATAAAGTTTTGTCTTTTGCATCATGTATAATTGGCACCCACGGAGTAATCGCTTTCACAATAAAGTCGTGTATTTACCAATGAAAATTCAACATTTTATTTATATGTAATACATGGATATGTTATATATTTTTGCCTATTTATCTAAATTTATAAACAGTGTCCAGCCCCGGTGTCTAGCCGTACTCATCTAAAGTCCCACTTGCCCCCTCTATTTTTTGCTTTATATGGACAAGAAATGTTCTCCCCTCTGCTGGAGAGAATGCCAAAACCCAGGAAACGTCTTACATGTCTTCTGGAGCTGCCCGGTGGTCCAACCACTCTGGAAGGAAGTTTTTGCTTGGGCTTCTCAGCTGCTAGGATTGACCTGTGCAATTTCCCCGGCCTTAGCATTGCTGGGAATAGGTCTGGATTCCTTTTCCCCTGGTCCTAGGAGGGTGATGACTCATATTCTGTTTGCCACGAGAATCGCGATAGCAGCCAAGTGGAGGACTAAGGACCCTCCGCTCCTGTCAGCTATCAAACACAGAGTAGCCATTCAGTTTGAAATGGAAAGGATGCTCGCTTTCAAAAATAGGAAAGTGGCTACATTCCAAAAACAGTGGCAATCATGGATTGCTCATCCCCCTGATGTGACGTAAAAATAAACTTATTTTTGTTTCTTGATACATGACTTTCATGCAATATCCCCTTTTGCATGTTGTAGTGCTCTGGAGGCAGACCCCCCTTCTTTTCCCTTCCCCCCCCCTCCCATTATTCTTCTCCACTGTTACCACATCCCACATTTGTTTCTTTTGGTTTGTTCTTCTATCATTATGGATGCTCATAATTAACATCCTATAGGACTCAAAGGAGGGAGTCATACATAGGTAGTGGCGACACCTATGTTAGGAGGTTTTTGTCAGATGGGGACGGCACCATCACAGTTTGTGCCCAATTGGGGTGAGGGTCCGTCTACCATATACTGTATACTAATCCCTTCTATGAGCCAAATCTTAGATGAGTTCACTTCATATGTTTCCAGTTTATATTTTTATAATGGCTTGTGCATGTCTATCTTATTGAGTCATCTGTATGATCCTTTTCTCTTTTGACTTGTACTAGGTTGGACATATAAGTGCACAGTTTATTTTCCTCTGCATTTTGTTATTGTTCATGTATACTATTTCTTCAATAAAAATTTATTTTCAAAAAAAAAAAAAACTATGATTGGACATAGCCCAACTGTGGATGTTTCGGTAAGATGAAATATTGGGCTCTAAAGAAACATAAAAGTAAAAGGAACAACACAGTTACCATCATAGTGAATATAACAGTAAATATGAAAAACCATGAGGAAGTAAAGGATGTCGTAATCAAGACAGCCAGTAACAAAAGACTGGGAAACTGATTGCCAGCAGGTACAGTCCCAATCTTCACCCTGCAGGGGACATGGAAGCATTGGATCTGGAATGCTTCTTTTTATTGTGTGGTTGCCAACCTGTGGACAGAGGGACACCAGGGGTAGTCGATTTCAAGGGCCAGTCCCGTATGGAGATTTGAGGAAGCTCAAATGTTCAGAGGAAGGTAGGTAGATCACCGAGAGTGCGAAAGACAGCAGAGTTGCCCTAATGCGATGCTGAAAGTTGAAACGGAAAGCCCCAGTGGTATTTAACTTGTTTAGCTTGTAGTGCAGTAGGGAGTGGCTTCAAGGCTCGATGCATGTCCAGAGTCAGCTTAGAAAGGTTGGTCAGCAGCTTGACTGGGGTATCGTTAAAAAAGATGGTGTCCTGCGTGCGGGCAGCTTGCATAATTTCCACCTTAACTTTGTAAATGTGTACTCTGCAGATGACATCTCCTGTTTATCTTTTATAGAGATGTGAGTTTAATTCTTATGTGCCTGCTGAGGTTAACAGAAAGGTATCCCGGTGGTGTCAATGAGGGTGAGGCCTCATACAGGGCTAAACCAAGAGCAGAGGACCCAAATTACCAGTGACTCCTGAGGGTTCAGTACTACACATATATGTCAAATACGTGTGTTTGTAGAATGGCCGAACAGGCAAATATTTCTCACAAATTTCAAAAATATGGAATAGCAAATTCATGTGTAAGAAAAGAAAAAAACATTTAACTTGTTTTGTGAAAAACGGAAGAAGAAAAAATATTTGTGCCAGACAACTAGCCTTATTTTTACTGCCATAGATTATTAAATGAAAACCTCATCCAGATTGGTTGCTGTTGACATCATCTCTGTTTTTCCTTTTTTCCAATTTTCATTAATCATTGTTGCTCATATATTTGTACATGCATAAAAAAACAGTTTCCCAATGTGACTTTGTTTTGTAATTTTGTGAAAGACCTTAGCAAGCAGGATACAGAAATGCGAGGAATGAATCACAACAGTGTCAGTTATTACTAGAGCATAATATTTTCTCTTGCTGTTTGACAGATATAAAATGAGTGTGTTATTGCCTTTGTTGTCATAATGATTAACATAGAGCTCAGATAATAATGAAATATGCATAGAATGGATGGAATGTAAAATATGCTGCAGGATGGTTAGATAGCAGAAACATCCTTGTTTTTAGCATTCTGCATATTTTTTGATGAGAGTTGTATTGTCAGTTCTTTCCTTCTATCCAAATCATATACAGAATCTAAGCATCTAGCCTTTCCCAATCTTAACCTCAAATCTGACTATTCTGGTCAAATTGCCCCAATTTTTATTCGACTTTGCTATTTTTTTGGTAACAAATAATTCATCATAACCAGGGCTGGTACAAGTGGGCTCCTGCCCCGGGCGTTGTGTTGAGGGGGCGCGGACTCCTGGAGCCGCTGCTCACTGTTAGGAGTGATCGCGATTTCACTCCTGTCGCAAGGAGCATCTGCCAACACTTGCTGGAGGGAGGATTAGGCTTTCTCCTCCCTCCAGCCTGCAGAGGAAGATAGACAGCCGGCAGACTTTCCTTCCTCTCTCCCCTTGTCATGTCACTTATCAAGAGAGCTGTGGGTACACATGGGGAGGGGTGACAACTGATGGATGGGGCACTGTGATGGGGACACATTGTGTAAGGGGACACTGTGATAGGGACACATTGTGTAAGGGGCACTCCGGTGGGGAAACATTGTGTAAGGGGCACTCTGATGGGGACACTGTGATAGGGACACATTGTGTATGGGGGCACTCTGATGGGGACACATTGTGTAAGGGGGCAGTCTGATGGGGACACTGTGATAGGGACACATTGTGTAAGGGGGAAATCTGATGGGGACACTATGATGAGGATGCATTGTGTAGGGGGGCTCTCTGATGGGGACATTGTGATGGGGACACATTTTGTAAGTGGGCAATCTGATGGGAACACTTTGATAGGGACACATTGTGTAAGGGGGTAATCTGATGGGGACACTATAATGGGGATGCATTGTGTAAGGGTGCAGTCTGATGGGGACACATTGTGTAAGGGGGCACTCTGATAGGGACATTGTGATGGGGACACATTATGTAAGGGGGCACTCTAATGGTGACACTTTGATGGGGACACATTTTGTAAGGGAGCAATCTGATGGGGACATTGTGATGGGGACACTGTGATGGGGACACATTATGAAAGGGGTCACTCTAATGGGGACACTTTGATGGGGGCACATTGTGTAAGCTAGCAATCTGATGGGGACATTGTGATGGGGACACATTGTGTAAGGGGGCACTCTGATGGGGACACTGTGATGGGGACAGATTGTGGCACATTGTGTAAGTGAGCAATCTGATGGGAACATTGTGATGGGGACACTCTGATGGGGACACATTATGTAAGGGGGCACTCTGACGGGGACACATTGTGTAAGGAGGCACTCTGATGGGGATACTGTGATGGGAACACATTGTGTAAGGGGGCACTCTAATGGGGCCACTGTGATGGGGACACATTTTGTAAGGGGACACTCTGATGGAGAAACTGATAGGGACACATTGTTTAAGGGGGTAATCTGATGGGGACACTATAAAGGGGACACATTGTGTAAGGGGGTAATCTGATGGGGACACTATGATGGGGACACATTGTTTAAGGGGGCACTCTGATGATAGGGGCACTTTGATGGGGACACATTGTGTAAGGGAGCACTGTGATGGGGACACATTGTTTAAGGGGGCACTCTGATGGGGACACTGCGATGGGGACACATTTTGTAAGGGAGCAATCTGATGGGGACATTGTGATGGGGACACTCTGATGGGGACACATTGTGTAAGGGGACACTCTGATGGGGACACTGTGATGGAGAAACATTGTGCAAGGGGACACTAATGGGAAATGCATGTTGTACTAAAGGAGGTGTATTACACTGGGGCCATAATGCAATTATAGGCAGTTGTGGCTAATAGACAAAACCATTAACAGGATATGTAAGAGCAAGATAAAATGAAATAATAGTTAAATCTATACATTTTTGATTTACTTGATAAGATTAGACTATAGCATGGCATATTATTGGTATTATTAGTATACAGGATTTATATAGCGCCGACATTTTACGCAGCATATTATGCACTTATATAAAAACATATGAAAAACGTGCCATATAAAAGGCACATATTTACAAAACATATATACCCAATGGATCTCTATTTTTCCAATGTATCTCTGAGCATATCTATAAAAAGCAAATTGGTAGCACACTAAAAGTTTGTTAACTGGAGGAGATAGTTGTCCTATAAGTATATTTATTGTGCTTGGGACTATAAGCACCAATCTACATGTACATGTAACTACTTACAGGTAGAAGGGAGAGCAAACAATTGGGGAAGAAGCAGAGGGAAGAAAAGGGGGGGTTGGAGGTAGAGAGAATAAAAAAATGGGAATGCATATAGATTAAAAACATCACATTAGTCTATTGTCTTTTACATGGGTTTTTTTTTTTTTTTTTAACAAATCAATGTATATTGCTGCTCTGATTTTGTAATTTATTGCCTTATTAAGTCAGATTGTGGAAAGTAATTTTAGCACTAGACCTCCTCTGTAAATCTAAATTAGTAACCTGTAAAGGCTTTTAAAGCATTACCTATGGATAGTAAACGCATATTTCACAGAGCCTGCCTTCTGATCGACAGACGAGCTGAGAGTAGGAGTTTGCAGAAGTGGAGTCAGTGCAGGAATTGCTGCTTGCAGGCAGCAAGGTACCATGGGATATGTAGTCCTTAGAAATTTAATGTATACAGAGGAGGAGAAGATGCAAAGCATTGAGGGAATCCGGGAATTTGTGGAAAGATGACGAGCAGACAGGCAACAATCAGGTTATATTGTCAAAAGTAAATATTGTTTGCATTGTTACAACAAAGCTTATATTATGGAAAAGGGGAAAACTGCTCTAAATATCAGGAAAAAGAATAGCAGCAACTTAATATGTGACAAACATCCAGGAAAACAATAAGTGAGGGAAGCTGCGCTAAATGACAAGAACCATAAGTGATGATAGGTCCGGAAAAAGTCCCAAAAAATATATATAATGAATAAATATTGCTAAATCAACAAAAAAAAAATCCAAAACTTCAACCGAAAATCCACAGGTGCAAACAATGAGTGTAATTACTGCTTACCAGATGCAGCAGTATAATGAGCCTTGAGCATATATGGCCAAGCCGGATGAAAATCTGTGGGGGATTCCTCACCAACGATAGCCGACCCAGGAGCACAAATTGGTGGATATTGGAGTAAAAAACAAACACAAAAACATAGCGTGATACTGTATATTGAAAGTATGCAATAACCACTCCCGTGTGTGTCAGGAAAAGAAAGTGCTGATAGAAACCACCACCATCACAGGCAGCTTACCAGAATAAAAGTACAATAAGCAGATCAATCTATAGAATCCCAAATTAATGGAATATTAAGCCGTGAGATGAGCCACCACCATATTCACAATCTAATTACCGGATTTGTGCAGGTAAGTCAGGTGTAAGGTAACCACTCAAATCAACTCGTGACCCCGTTAGGACCGTCACCATATATCCCCGCTTACCAGAAATAGGCAATAATATTGCATATATCCCAAATCCGGATGGCACTGGGTATATAATCCTGTTCACTGTGAGTAATCCGATCCCTTATTCAATGAGGTTGACCCGCACATAGGGCTCCGATGTTCACCACAGCAATCCGTCCCCGGCCACCGATCCAGCATCCGCCTCCTCCCGCTCACCTTATATTATACAGTGAACGTTTATGCTGAGACCACACACTTTGCACATGCTGTGCAATTTAACATTAACACTACCAAATATAGTCTCACTCACCATCAGGTAATCTTTTCAATGCGAATGTATCACCAATTTCATAGTTTGTATAAGTTCAAGACCAGTATACCATGTGATCATGGATTGCAATATTGTATTTATCTCTATGCACTTGCATACATGTCCTTTACAGGTACAGTGTGTTTCAACTTGGGAAGCCTTAGAGCTGTCCAGCATTGAGTTTAACTTCCCAAGAAGCTTCACCAGGACGCTAGTGCACTTGCTCCTGCTTTATATTTTGTAAAAGTTTTATCTAGGGATTGGGTCACCCGAATAATTTTTTTATTTGCTCTTTCATGCTGATCTTACTCCACCATTACAGGGCTTTATCAAGTCTACCTACAAGAACATTCCCAGCTTTAAAGTGATTGTAAAGTCTCTTTTTTTTTCTATAAAAATAACAAACATGTTATACTTACCTGAATTGTTGCAGTGGATTTGCACAGAGCAGCCCAGATCCGCTGCTTCTCGGGTCCTTCTTCTGTGATCGTGGCCCCTCCCTCCTGTTCAGTGCCCCCACAGCAAGCAGCTTGCTATGGGGGAACTCGAGCTGAGTCACAGCCCTGTGTGTCCATTCAGACACAGAGTCCCGACCCAGCCCGGCCCCCTCTCACTCCTGATTGGCTAGCTGACTTTAATTGACAGCAGCAACAGCCAATGGCGCCACTGCATTGTCTCTGCCAATCAGGACGGAGAAGAATCTCGGATGGCTGAGACTCTTGTGGACATGGCTGGACAGAGAGGGACTTCAGGTAAATCTTAGGGGGGCTGCTGCACACAGAAGGCTTTTTATCTTATTGCATAGAATGCATTAGGAAAAAAAAACCTTCTGACTTTACCCCTTTATTGCCTGGTTTACTCCTTTCAGTATTAAATCCCATTTATTCCTATAATCATTAATCATTGACTTGAAGAAGGAAAAGCTTTTTCATTACCAAGTAATCCCAGTTTAAGGTAATGAGGATGAGAAAGTTGCAGCCAAGATAACCACTTTTCTCTCTCCACTGTGTACAAATGGTTGTTTACCATATCTGCTAATATCTGCTAATCGCGGGTTCAATGGTCTGCAGGCTCCTGAGAAAAAAATAAATACATATTTTTTACCTGCAAAAAATTGCTAGTTAATTACTTTTTTTAAAGCATGAATTTTTTTTTTGAGATTTTACAACAACGATCAACAGGATATTGGTACATGCCCATGACTACAACTGTCTTCAAAAATAAATATATAATAGAATCAACACAAAGAAATAAACAAAAGGAATAATACAGCCAACTAAGTCAAAACCGCTTCAACATACAGTATATGGAACCATGTCAGGATCTGATACTGTATATAAACCATCATGAAATTATGTAAGATGAGGACAGAAGTGAGCAATCCAGTTAGCCCAATTAGCGTGACATTTCTTGTGGTTATTCAGCCGATAAGATAATAATTGTTCATAACTTATAGTCAGGTTATTAACCGGTTGCCGACCGCCGCACGACTATATACTGCAGCGGTCAGCCACGGCCAGGCAGAGTGACGTAGGGGTACGTCACTCGCCTGTCACTGACTTGTGAGCCAATTGCGGGCGGGCGCGCGCCCGCCCCGGCTCGTTCACTGACAAGTCAGTGCGTGTGACCGGCGGACTCACGATCGCTCCGGTGAAGAGAGAAAGGCGGACGGCTTATGTAAACAAGCCGCCTGTCATTCTCCCTGGTGTAAAAATGAAGATCAGACGGTTCTACTATGTAGAACCGTTGATCTCTGTTTTTACACCAATAGCCATGTCCCTTTACAGTTAGAAACACGCCCCTAGAACACACTTAACCCCTCCCTCTCCAATACAGTTATCCCCTTCCCTGCCAGTGTCATTTTTGCAGTAACAGTGCATATGTATAGCACTGATTACTGCAGTAATGTCACTGGTAACCCCAAAAGTGTCAAAAATGCCAGTCAAAGGTCCGATCTGTCCGCCGCAATGTCGCAGTACCGCAAAAAAAATCGCAGATCGCCGCCATTACGCGTTAAAAAAAAACACCAAAAATGACAAAAATCTTTCCCTTTGTTAGTAAACGCGATAACTTTTGCGCAAACCAATCAAAATACGATTTTTTTTACCAAACATATGTAGCATAAAACAAAATGCCCGAAAATGTTAAAAAATTTAGATTTTTACATTTTTTTGGGGGGAATTTCATATAAAAAAATGTGAAAAATATTGTTATTTTTGCAAAATTGACGCTCTTTTTTTGTTTATAGCGCATGATCAAAAAATCGCACAGGTGATCAAATACCACCAAAAGAAAGCTCTGTTTGTGGGAAAAAAAGGACGTCAAATTTGTTTAGGTGCAGCGTTGCACGACCGCGCAATTGTCCGTTAAAATCACGCAGTAAAAAATCGCAAAAAACCCCCTGGTCTTTTAGCAGCCAAATCCTCCGGGGCTTAAGTGGTTAATTAATGGACTTCAGCAAATTGAGGGGTTATGTTGCCTTTCCATTTTTGATTTGGTTCTAACTTCATATAACTTCTAATGTGTGGGCAGCTCCAAAACAGAGTAGACTACCAGCATGCCCACAGCCGCGCCAGCAGAAGATATCTGTGCCAGCCTAGAGTTTGGCCAGGCAAACAGGGGTTAAACACCATTGTAGTTGAATCTTCTAGGAGAGCTCCCAGAAGTTAATACATCTGGTTAGGCTTCTTGTATCCACCGTGTAACAGTGGATATCCCCCCCAAAAATAGAAAATTCTATTCCAAGGTCCTCTTCCCACTTATGCATAGAGGGGCTTTTAATAAAGGTACCTTTAGATTGAAGGAGGGAATAGAAGAGTTTAATACCTCTGCGTTATCTGGCATCGGCTGTCCAAAAGGTCCAGACCTTCGAAGGGCCCGATATAGGCTCTAGGGGCTTGCTGCAGAGATGCTAATTGCATATATGATTAATGACCAGTAACTGGTACCCAATGGGTACCCAATGGGTGTTTGTAATAGTCTGGAAGAGAAGAAGCTTGCCTTTTTCCAGATGTAGGAAAGAAGAAAAGCCAGCTCTTAAATAAGAGACCTGGAATTAAAAACTGGAACATGTCTAGAGGTATAGGAATACCACTTAAAGGTGATTTGGGGTCAAAGGAGCTTAGGAAAAATGACCAAGTCGTCAAAGCTGTTGAAATAGTTGGGTGCGCCTTACAATTTGCAGGTGGGGAGAAACATGAGGCTATTAGTAGGGAGCTCAATTTCCCCTGCGGGGAAAAGTATTGTTCTAGGCTACTCCAATGCAAAGAATTCAGTTACATAACCATTGTTGCAGTTGTTCATGTAAGACAGCCATATAGTAATCCTTTTAATCAGGAAAACCCGTACCACCTGCTTCTTTAAGCCTGATGAGAGCAGAATGTGAGCATCTAGGTTTTTTGCCTTGCCATACGTATTGACTCAGTATGCACTTCAGCGAAGTGAAGAAGTAAGCAAGGATATGTAAGGGCATTGGTCGAAAATAATATAACATTTTAGGCAAACATAGCATCTTTAGCGCAGTCATTCTACCCGACCAAGACAAGAAAAACGTATCTAGCCTATTTATTTCTTGCCTGCAGTAGGAGAGTAATGGTTCAAAGATTCGTTTGAATAGACTGGAGACTGGAGACCCAGGATGTTAATGATATACCTTAATAGGTCAAGTGGGTAAAAGACAAATTAAAGGGGAAACATTTTTGCAAACAAGTCTTCATGTTTCTGTCCATGCTCACATCAAGAATGTTACATTTGGATTAATTGATTTTATAATATGAGACCTGGTTAAATAGCTTCAAGAGATCATAAACATCAGACAGGGAAGGAGCTGGTTAAGTGAGGGTTAGGATGATATCATCTGCAAATAATGTAATTTTGTATTCCCTGTTAAGGACTGACATGCCATGTATAGATGTAGATGTGGAGGTTCCTATCTTCTGGGCTAATGGATCCATCAGCAAGGTAAATATTATGGGGAAAGGAGGCACCCCTGGCACGTGCCATTGGAGATATGGAATCTCTTGAAGGCACTCTCCATAAACATTTGTACCGAAGGGCAAGTATACAGAGCTAGGATAGAGGATAAGATATTACCTTGTAATCTGAATTTAAGCAGGGTATGCTTGAGGTAGCCCCAATGGATTCTGTCAAAGGCTTTAGATCATCTAAAGCCAAGAAAAGAGACAGTTTCAGCCTAGTGTAGGAGATGTATCTTTCGCCTGGTAGCATCCGGTGCTTGGCAACCCAGAACAAAGCCAACTTGGTCATCGTTGATCGAAGGGGGCATAATGGGTGCGAGTCTGCTTGCTATGATTTTTGTGTAAATTTTAAGATCAGTAATAGGAAGTGATATGGGGGTGAAAAACCTGCTCCTTCCCTGGCTTTGGGATGGTGACAATAGTCGCTGAGAGAGCATCTCTTGGGGGAAGGCGCCCAAGGACATAGTTTAGAACTTTTTTAAAAAGTGAACTTAACCTTTAGGATTTCTGATCACCTCTCATTGCATTTCAGGATTTAATGTTTTTACCTTTACCTGTTGAGGATAAATGTCAATTAAAATATAGCCCTTAATTATAAAATTCTCCAGAAGTAAGATACATATTCAAAATGTGTCTTTGCTACTGCTTTGGAAATGTAAGATTTGGAAAATATTCTGCTTTTGTTTGGATATCTTTTGTGCAGATAAAACTGCACATTAATAAGAAAAAAACTATGCTTGACATATATTTAAGCTAGAAATTATTTTTTTGCTTACATTCTGAATTCTTACTGTTTCTGCAATGCAGCATGTAAACAAAGGTGAGTTAGACAGACAGATATTATCCAGTGCTCCCTAGAGGATCTTTGGGCCATGAATCCTGCTGCATCATTAGAACACATTCATAAGCGTGTAATTGCCTGTTGCTGCTCATGAGTCCCTGTGTAACCATACCGCTCTGGGATATGTACAATTAACACTATGGTTTGCCCAGAAGCTTCTGAATAGCCAGTAAATGCATGGAAAGAAGAAGATATTTTATGAATATTTTTTATTTTATAGAATAGTAGAAAGTCTAAATTGTTATAATTTTAATTAAAATATGGTAAAAAATAAATAAATGAGCGCATCAGAGCAGGTCATACTGTACCTCAAAATGCAGAATAATAAACATGGTAGTCTATACATGAAATATAAATACAATAAAGTCCAAACAAAATGCAAAAAATTTATCACCGCCCTATGGACACGCCCATGTAATCAGTTTTCTATCCAAGAAAAAACCTTGACATTGTCATGCTATTAATTAGTCTATCTTCCACTACAACCCCCAAATCCTTCTCCATTCTGGATTCCCCCAGGGGTTCCCCTCCTAGAGCATAATTCGGGTTTATGTTTTTTGCCCCCAAGTGTAATACCTTACACTTCTCTACATTAAATCTCATTTGCCACATAGTTACCCACTCTGTTATTTTGTTCAGGTCATTCTGTAAGATTTCTATAGCTTGATGAGAAGTTATTGCCCTACATATCTTTGTGTCATCCGTGAAAACTGAGATTGAGCTACTGATTCCATCCTCTATGTTATTGATGAATAAATTAAGCAAAATTGATCCCAGGACTGAGCCCTGGGAGACCCCACTTACCACTCCAGACCAGTCTGAGTACGCGTAATTTATCACCGCCCTATGGACACGCCCATGTAATCAGTTTTCTATCCAAGAAAAAACCTTGAGGTCGATGCCTGCAGACCTTAGCTTGTAGATGAAGCGTTGTGGGGAATAGTGTCGAATGCCTTAGCGAAATCCAGATACACAACATCCACAGGTCTCCCCCTATCTAGCTCACAGCTCACCTCCTTGTAAAATGTCAGCAGATTGGTTTGGCAAGAACGTCCTTTTGTGAACCCGTGCTGATTACTGCATAACAGGACTTTTCCTGACTCTCTCTGGGACCCTCTACTACATATCCCCCCTCTTGTTTCAACCCCAGGATTGGAACACCTGTGGCCCAACAGGAGTGACCACGGGACAGGGCATCTCTACATTCCCTATCTCAACATCTGGCCTGTGTTTTACTGTGAATGAGTAATCCTGTAGAGTCAAAAATCACTGGTTAAACCGTATGTTAGTCTCCTTCTTTTGGGTCGTCCATTTCAGGGGAGCATGGTCAGTTATTAAATGAAACTACCACCCTAACAAATCGTATCTTAGTGCGTCCAAAGCCCACTTTTTGGCTAAACATTCCTTTTTTATGACTGTATACTTTTTCTCATGTTCATTGAGCTTTCTGCTCAGGCACATCAAAGGGTGCTCTTCCCCATTGTGTACCTGTGACAATACTGCCCCAATACCTTCATCAGACGCGTCTGTCTGAACCAAAAAATCTTTGGAGAAATCGGGGGAGTACAGCAATGGCTGTGCACAAAGAGCATTCTTCAGGACTTGGAAAGACTCCTCTGCTACTGGGGACCATTTCAACATTACTGAGTCTTTCCCTTTCGTAAGGTCAGTCAGTGGGGCAGCTAGAGTTGCAAAATTTGGTATAAACCTTCTATAGTAGCCTGCAATCCCAAGAAAGGCTCTGACCTGCTTCTAGTTTGCAGGACGTTGCCACTCTTGGATGGCTTCTATTTTGTTCAACTGAGGTTTTATGACTCCACGGCCAATTGTGTAGCCCAAATACCTGGCTTCCTCTAAACCGATAGCACATTTTTTTTGATTTGCCGTAAAACCTTCCTTGAAGAATCCAGGACAGTCTGTACATGGGGCAAGTAAGACTCCCAGTCAGTGCTATGTACCACTATACCATCCAGATAAACTGCTGCATACTGTTGGTGGGGGTCTTAGGGGCCTGTCCATTGCCCTCTGAAATGTTGCAGGGGCATTTTGCAACCCAAAAGGCATTTTTTTGTACTGAAATGAACCCTCAGGGGCCACAAATGCAGACTTCTCTTTGGCACTAGCAGTCAGGGGTATTTGCCAATATCCTTTGGTCAAGTCCAAAGTGGTCAGATAGTGGGCCTTGTCAAGTCAATCTATAAGTTCGTCTACCCTGGGCATTGGGTACGTGTCAAACTTTGTCACTGCATTGCTTTCTGGAGTTGTTACAAAACCTCTGAGTACCATCGGGTTTTGGAACTAATATGATGGAGATAGACCAGTCCCTATTGGATTCCTTAATGCCATCTAGCTTCAGCATTCTTTAACTTCATCACTGATGTCCTTTCTCCTAGCTTCAGGAATTCAGTACGGTTTGAGCTTGACACAGATCCCAGGTTCAGTAACAATATCATGCTGAACCACTGAAGTTGTACCAGGTAACTCTGAAAATTTCTATCTATTCCTTATCAGGAGCTCTCTAGCTTCCAGTTTTTGGGAATAAGACAGGGTGTCTGGAATAGTGATCTCCGGGACCAGAGGGGACTCAGCACAACCAGGCATTACAGGAATGAACCTTGCAGTCAATGCCAGCCTATCATTTCAAGGCTTTAACAGGTTTATATGGTATACCTGCTCCGGCTTCCTTTTACCTGGTTGATATACCTTGTAATTGACCTTCCCAGCTCTTTAAATAACTTCAAAGGGTCCCTGACACTTAGCCAGGAACTTGTGTTCAACAGTGAGAACTAACACCAGGACCCTGTCACTAGGTGTGAAACACAAAGTCGGGCCCCACTGTTGTAAATTCTCTGTTGGGCTGCCTAGGCCTGCAGTAAGTGTTCTTTTATCATAGGCATGATTGCTGCAATCCTGTCCTGCATTTGAGCGATATGCTTAATGACACTTTTGTGGGGTGCCTGCTCCCCCTCCCAGGTTTTCTTGGCTATATCTAAGAGTCCCCGAGGGTGTCTCCCATAAAGCAACTCGAATGGAGAGTATCCCATAGAGGACTCGGGTACCTCAGTGAGGGCAAACATCAGGTACGGAATCAGGAAGTCACAGTTTTTCCCATCCTGGTGAACAACCTTTTTTACATACCCTTTAATGTTTTATTGGTGCGTTCTACCAAGCCATCAGTTTGAGGGTGGTACACGAAGGTTCGCAACTGTGTCACCTTAAATAAATTACCCAACTCCCTAAGTTATGTGTGACATGATTGGGGTGCCCTGGTCTGTAAGGACCTCCTTAGGGATCCCAACGTAACTGAGCACCATGAACAAGTCTTTGGAAATGTTCTCAGCAGACACGGTGTGTAAGGGAACTGCTTCAGGGTAACAGGTAGCATAATCCATGATTTCAAGAATATTCTGATGGCCCTGCGCAGACTTGGGGAGTGGACCCACAAGGTCCATAGCAATCCTATCAAAGGGCACTTCAATAATGGAAAAGCACACTAAGAAACTTCAGAAGTGGGGTAGTGGGGCTGACATTTGACACACAGGACAGGATTGACAAGAATTCTCAATGTCTTTCTGTATCCCGGAACAGCAAAATCTGAGTAACACCCTTTCAGTGGTTTTCTCAACCCCTAAATGACCACCTAGCAAATGTCCATGAGAAAATTGCAACACGGCTTGTCTGTAGGGCTTAGGGACAACCAACTGTTCAACAATTTCATCATTCTTTTTAATATACATGATACAGTAAATCCTCACTGCTGCTAAAATAAGGAAACAAGGGCCTGTCTCCTGGTTCAACAGGTACCTCATTAATCACTACTACATTTTCCCAGGCCCTGGCAAGGGTAGGGTCTTTTCTCTACTCGGTACCAAAGTTTTCCTTGTGCACATTAAGATCAGAAAAATTTGAACAGTCAAGGCTGACATCATCAGATCCCCTGATGATGTCAGCCTTGACTGACGAAACGTCGGGAACGTGAGACCATACACATCCGGGTCTGAGGTCTGAGGAGCGCAGCGTGGAGCGGCGTCTCCCATCCCCAGCAAACGATTTTATTGAAGGCTTTTATCTGCTTTTTGTCTAGTAAGTGCAATTTGTCTTAAATAAATGCTTGATTGATAAGAGATACTGCACCATGAGACTATTTTTTCATCCCTGCATATGGCTTGGCTTTCTGATTATGGCACTGACTCTGGCTGTGATGACCTCTACTTATGGGAGCAAGATGCATTAGAGTTCCTTACTGGAGTACACAGCGCATTTGACCCCCTATAATCAAGGGGTCCATTAAATCTGGTAAGCGGCTCATATAGTTATTCCACTGGGTGATCGTGTGAAGGTGAAGGCTTTGCTAAGGAAACCACCCTATCAAGTCGGTGTCTTCCATATTGGCTGTCAATTATCTAATTGCTTTGGACACCAGAGACTTTATTGCACGAATCATCCTATATGGTTTATATGGTTCACATGTTTGTATTTATTTTATATATTTCTGTCGAGCGCTACATCCCCATTTGTTCACTATGCCTTACTATATGCTTACCTGTATGTACAAGTTAAAACAAGTTAAAACAAGGACTTTACTACTACTTTAGGATGTTGTGTTATATCTTGTTGCAGTGTTGTTGTTATAATATTTTTTGTCTATTTTTATTGGTTTATTTAATTGATATACTATATATTGTTTTTTCACTCCAGAAATTAGGTTTGGCTTTTTCTTGCAATTCCTCTTTGGACAGACCAACCTTAAGTTCCAAAGCAATGTACACATATTCTCCTATTGTTTGATTTTGTTGATATTTTGTTGATATTGTTTGAAAAACAACACATGGAATCATATGAATTGCTAGCTTTTAAGACAGGAGTTGGATTATATACATATACTGTGTGTGTGTGTGTGTGTGTATATATATATATATATATATATATATATATTTTTTTTTTTTATAAAGACTGAATTTAAATATTCCACTCCAATTTTTTTTTTTTTTTTTTTAATTGCAATGGGGTAACAGTGTTTGTGTGTGTTTATTTTGATCTAAAATGCTTATTGAAGACACAAACATGGCCTTCTTATTTATTGAATCATGAACCACAATGTGTAAATTAGATCTCATTTGTTTATAGTGTTAATTTTGCATTAGGATCCATAATGCACATAATAAACTTTTTTTTTTTTTTGCGCCCAGATCTTCCCAACATATTGAATTTTAATTAAAATACCATATCAAGTCCCCCCCCCCCCCATTATCCCTGCCACTGTGTACTAGACCATGCTCCATACCATTAAATATTATTTAAGATAGATTATACCCTACCATCACTTGTGGTGAACCTGCTCCCAATGTTTCATTAGGTGTCAGTTCCGCATACTGTTTCCTGAAAATGTCTTTGATAATCAAGGGGAAATTATAAACTCATCAAACACATCCATCAGTAAGACATAAAAATAAACACCTTTAAACAAGTGTAATGTCAATGTTTTGGTGTGTGTATACATATACGCAATATTTTTTCGGGCTTTACAAAAAAAAAAATAAAAACAGTTTTGTCAATGTTTTTAGATTTTAGATCATTATTCAGTTTTTGCATATCTTTATGTTTATGCATTCACTGTTGCACATTTTTCACCCCTTCAATTCTTGTTAAACTGTGTCAGGGGCAATCTCTCTAATCGATTCTTGAAATGCATTTAAAAGAGAAAAGTGTAAAATGTGTAAAAGAAAAAAAAAGTTTTTCAATTATGTGCTGTGTTGACAATTAAGAGTTTCTCTCACTTCCTGTCTTGTAAAAAGTGTTATCAGAAGAGAAAATTAGGGGAAATCTCACTAATGGGCACCTGCAAAGCAGTAATAAATGAAAGGGGTTGCAAATCCATTACACTCCAGATATTTACGTCAGTCCTATTTCAATCAACAAAAGACCCCTCAGCAACAAGAGACCCTCCCCAGCAATGATAGATCCCCACCAGCAGCAAAAAACAAACAAAAAAAACTTGCACAGTTGTGAATTTGCTTATATAGAGCAGACTGCAGGCTACAATCTATGGAACTTTTTTTGTCACTCCTCCACACAATTTTCATCTGACACATTAGGACACATTAAAGTGATTGTATGTAAAGTCTTATACTTACCTGCTCTGTGCTGTGGCTTTATACAGAGCAGCCCAGATCCTCCTCTTCTTGGATCCCTCGCCGGTGCTTCTGGCCCCTGCCTCCTTTTGAATCCCCCCACAGTAAACAGCTTGCTATGGGACCACCCAAGCCGAGCCGCTGCTCTCTGTGTCCTTTTAGATACAGAGCCACAGCCTAGCCCGCCCCTTCTTTCTCCTCATTGACTTTCGATTGACAGCAGCGAGAGCCAATTGTGCCCGCTGTGTGTCTCAGCCAATCAGGAGAGAGAGTCCCAGACAGCAGTCTCTAGTGCTACATTGTTAGATCAAGATGGGGCTCAGGTAAGTATGACAGGGCTGAGGGAAGCTGCAGCATACAGAAGTTTTTTTTTCTATCTTAATGCATAGAATGCATTAAGATAAAAAAAAAACCTTCTGCCTTTAGAACCCCTTTAAGATGGTGAGCGTGGGGAGATGGAGGAAAAAACAGTTTTCCATCTCATCTGTGAAATGCAAACCCAGAAGTTCTGAGTACTTCCAGGTTCAGTGCATCAGGTCCAAGCTAGTGGAATCCACGTGAATCAACATAATGCTGTTGCCTTGAGTTGCCTGAGTGCAGGGGAGGCATCTGGGTCCAAAACATCCCTATTACTCGTTAGTGTTACAAGGTCTCAGGTGTGAATGGGGAGCAGATGTGTTAAATTTGGTGTTATCGCTCTCACTCTCTCATAGTGGTCACTGGTAGTTCAACATGGTACTTCAGGGCAAAGAACTCTCTGAGGATATGAAACAAGAATTGTTGCTCTACATAAAGATGGCCTAGGCTATAATAATATTGCCAAGACCCTGAAACTAAGCTGCAGCATGGTGGCCAAGACTAGGGATGAGCTTCGAGTTCAAGTCAAACACAAGCTCGACTCCAACATTGGCTGTTCGTTTGTTCATCGAATGACGAACAAATGTGCTTCTTTGCTGGAAATTCGAGTGCCCGCATCCATAGTGCACTGCACGCATGGTGTGTGCAGTGCATTATGTGATTGGCCAAAGCATGCACCCTGACCTCCATGCTTTGGCCAATCAATTAATCTCTGCCATGATTGGACAAAGGCAGGCTGCCTTTAGCCAATTATGGCTCAGGGGCTATGTACACGCCCCGCACTATATAAAGGCTGCTCGCACAGCAGCCACGTGTAGTGTGACTGTGTGCGCGAAATAGCAAGTAGCTAAGGAAGGGAGATGATCATGTTTAAGGTAGGGAGAGGACAGTCATTTGCAGTTTATCAGACAGTGCAGTGTAGTTGCTAGGAGTGAGTTAGGCAGGGGGAGAGATTTGTGTTTTTTACAACTCAAGAGATCAGATAGTGAAGTATATTCAGTAGTGCAGTATATACCATATATTGATCTCTATCTATATAAAGGACAATTGATTAGATATCAGGCCATTCATTATCGATCGGTCAGTTCAGTGTACCCTATATTGATCTCTATCTATATATAGGACAATTGATTAGATATCAGGCCATTCATTATCTATCAGTCAGTTCAGTGTACCCTATATTGATCTCTATCTATATATAGGACAATTGATTAGTGTTCTGCTTCGTGTTATTGAACTGTTGTATAACACTAGTCAGACAGCTTAACAATAATTCAGAAGTCAAGAAACGTGAGACATCGGATCTGTATGTATTCTTTTTTCTGAATAACTTTGTAAAACTACAACATAAGCATAAACAAAACATATGTGTCAGTACATTAAACATTATACAGCAGCCTCATTCCATCAGTGGATGTACTTACAGACAATTCTCTGATTAGTCCTGGAATAGATAAGAGCTCTTCTGAATGCTGTCAGGAATAGTTATGAAATGGAGGAAATACAGTTCCAGGTTAAAGGTTACTGCCCTTCCCTCTGAGGGGAATACCTTTTCCTGTCAAGCTCTAGCAAATATACTTCCAGGTTAAAGGTTACAGCCTCTTCCTATGATGGAAAACATTACTTCCTATAAGCTCTGGCAAATAATAACTATAATAACTCTGACCACTAGATGGCAGCAAAATCAACAACATTGCAGTATAATCTGCAACAGCACTGACCAATATGGGCAGAACACTCCCTGTCTGGCATAATTTATTATGTCACTACCCAAACAATTACTGCTATGCAGAAAAAACATAAACAGGTAAATGGAATCCTACTTAGTCTGAGATCAAAACTATAATGTCAGTTATAGGTCTGAGATAAATTCTGGCAGTCTCATTTTTTACAATCTTGACCTCTACCTTTCTAACCTTGCAATCCCTGCTAGGTAGAACATTGACAATAAGTCCTATGGGCCACTCGTTTCTGCTCTCTTGGCTGTCCTTCAACAGAACAACATCACCCACTTTTACATTTGGGCGATCCTCAGTCCATTTTCTGCGGCGTTGCAGGTTTGACAGATACTCTCTCTTCCATCTTTTCCAAAAGGTGTCTGCCAAGCATTGTACTTGCTTCCATTGTTTCGCATGGACTTGGGTTGTACTTATGGTTCCAGATGGAGCCGACAAAGAGTTCACCTTTTGAGTCAACAACATTGCTGGGGTAAGGACTATAGGTGTATCTGGGTCCGAGGACACAGGAACTATAGGCCTGGCGTTCATAATAGCTGTCACTTCTGCTCTGCTTCGTGTTATTGAACTGTTGTATAACACTAGTCAGACAGCTTAACAATAATTCAGAAGTCAAGAAACGTGAGACATCGGATCTGTATGTATTCTTTTTTCTGAATAACTTTGTAAAACTACAACATAAGCATAAACAAAACATATGTGTCAGTACATTAAACATTATACAGCAGCCTCATTCCATCAGTGGATGTACTTACAGACAATTCTCTGATTAGTCCTGGAATAGATAAGAGCTCTTCTGAATGCTGTCAGGAATAGTTATGAAATGGAGGAAATACAGTTCCAGGTTAAAGGTTACTGCCCTTCCCTCTGAGGGGAATACCTTTTCCTGTCAAGCTCTAGCAAATATACTTCCAGGTTAAAGGTTACAGCCTCTTCCTATGATGGAAAACATTACTTCCTATAAGCTCTGGCAAATAATAACTATAATAACTCTGACCACTAGATGGCAGCAAAATCAACAACATTGCAGTATAATCTGCAACAGCACTGACCAATATGGGCAGAACACTCCCTGTCTGGCATAATTTATTATGTCACTACCCAAACAATTACTGCTATGCAGAAAAAACATAAACAGGTAAATGGAATCCTACTTAGTCTGAGATCAAAACTATAATGTCAGTTATAGGTCTGAGATAAATTCTGGCAGTCTCATTTTTTACAATCTTGACCTCTACCTTTCTAACCTTGCAATCCCTGCTAGGTAGAACATTGACAATAAGTCCTATGGGCCACTCGTTTCTGCTCTCTTGGCTGTCCTTCAACAGAACAACATCACCCACTTTTACATTTGGGCGATCCTCAGTCCATTTTCTGCGGCGTTGCAGGTTTGACAGATACTCTCTCTTCCATCTTTTCCAAAAGGTGTCTGCCAAGCATTGTACTTGCTTCCATTGTTTCGCATGGACTTGGGTTGTACTTATGGTTCCAGATGGAGCCGACAAAGAGTTCACCTTTTGAGTCAACAACATTGCTGGGGTAAGGACTATAGGTGTATCTGGGTCCGAGGACACAGGAACTATAGGCCTGGCGTTCATAATAGCTGTCACTTCTGCCATAAAGGTGCTTAAAGTCTCATGGGTCAAGTTAGCAGGTTTGGTTTGTAGCAACATGGCGTCCAAGATTCGCCTGGCAATACCTATAAGTCTCTCCCAGACACCACCCATGTGTGAGGAGTGTGGAGGATTAAAGACCCATGTACATCCTCTGTCTTGGAGAAAGTCTTGCAATTGTGATTCACTGTCACAAATGTTAAGTTCTTTGCAAGCTCCTACAAAGTTTGTTCCTCTGTCAGAACGGAGCAGTTTAGCTGGGCCACGAATTGAGAAGAATCTCCTCAAGGCATTAATAAAGCTCGATGTTGACATGGCTTCAAGTAGCTCTATGTGTACAGCTCGGGTAGACAAACAAGTGAAAAGGACTGCCCATCGTTTACTGTCCGCGCTGCCTCCTCTAGTGCGACGGGTTAAAACAGACCACGGACCAAATACATCTAAGCCCACACTGGTGAATGGTGGTTGAGCAATTACTCTGTCTTCTGGCAGCTCTGCCATCTTTTGACTTTGTAATCTTCCTCGCAGCTTGCGACAGATGACACATTTGTGTATAACAGCTGATACCAAGCGTTTGCCACCAAGAATCCAGAAACCTGCGGATCTAATTGCACCTTCTGTGATGTGTCGCCCTTGGTGAACTACTTGTTCATGATAGTACCTAACAAGCAGTGTTGCAATGTGGTGATCATAAGGTATAATGACAGGCTGTTTCTCTTCCTCTGAAAGTTCAGCAAGAGATAAACGTCCACCTACTCTCAACAACCCATTCTTGTCTAAAAAGGGGCTAAGCCTCCCTAGACGGCTTTGTTTTGGGAATGTCTTTTGTTTTTTGATGCAGTCAATTTCCTTCTGGAAATGCTTGTATTGAACAGAAGAAATTATAACAGACTTTGCCTGAGCAAGTTCTACTAGATTGACCTGTTCATGGAAACCTTCCCACCTTCTGACCTGATCGCTATTGGTTTCTCTCCGGAAGGATTTAGCAACATGGATGAGTCTGGCTAGGGTCTTAACTAATATCTTCCAGCAAGAAAATCTCTCAAAACAATGTGAGTGAAGTGTGGTTTCAGAAGCTTTGGTACTGAAACTTGTAATTTCCGATCTGATTTCAGGGTCAGCTTCGGGCTCTATGAGTGGATAAACATTAGCAGTGTCTATCCGCTCACAGAGTGGTTGGTACAGAAAGGAAGGACCTGAGAACCATATAGAGTTCTGAAGGCATGCTGCTTGAGTAGGTCTAGTGGCATAATCTGCAGGGTTTTGCTCTGTAGATACGTAGAACCACTGATCTGGGTGTGTAGATTGCCTGATTCTATTCACTCTGTTGGAGACGTACAGATAGAACCTCCTAGTGGTGTTGCAAATGTACCCTAGGACAGTCTTGCTATCGGTGAAGAATTTCACAGCATCAAAGTCAGTGTCTAGTTCATCTGTGATTAGCTCAGACATTTCGACTGCAAGTACAGCAGCACACAACTCTAAACGAGGAATAGTGTGGGCTGGTTTAGGGCTTAATTTGGACTTTCCCATGACAAATCCAACATGACACACATTTTCTGTATCAACTACTTTCAAGTAAGCTACTGCACCTATAGCTGTGGTGGATGCGTCTGAAAAGATACACAGTTCCTTCCTGCAAGCTGATGATAGAGATACGGGCACATAGCATCTGGCTATCTTTAGGTGCTCTAACGTTTGCAAGGATTCTGTCCATTTTACCCACTCACTTAGTCTCTCCTGTGGAAGCAATGCATCCCATTCACTTTTCCCAGATGACAGTTCCCGAACTAGGGCCTTACCTCTTATTGTCACAGGCGATACAAACCCTAGGGGATCATAGAGGCTATTTACAGTAGATAGAATGCCTCTACGTGTAAAAGGCTTTTCCTCTGAGGAAACTCTGAAAACAAAACTATCTGATTCTAGATCCCAACTTAGGCCTAGGCTTTTCTGCAGGGGAAGAGTGTCTGTACCCAGGCAAAGATCTTTAAGGTCCTTAGCTCTGTCTGCTACAGGGAAGGCTTCCATTACTTCTTGGCTGTTGGAAGCAATTTTATGAAGACACAGGTTGGATTCTGCCAGCATTTGCTTTGCTTTACTGAGGATGGAAATTGCATCTTCAGGTGTGCTAGCAGAAGCGAGTCCATCATCTACATAGAAATGTCTCAATACAAAGTGTTTGGCTTCTTGTCCATAGCGCTCTGCATCTTTCTGGGCAGCTTTTTGCATGCAGTATATAGCGACAGAAGGAGATGGGCTATTGCCAAATACGTGCACTTTCATTCTGTACTCGACAATTTCTTTGTCTATATCATTGTCTTTGTACCAGAGAAAACGTAGAAAGTCTCTGTGGTCTTCTCTGACAAGAAAACAATAAAACATTTGTTGCACATCTGCTGTGAAAGCAACAGGCTCTTTTCTGAAGCGCATGAGGACACCTAGCAAAGTATTGTTTAGGTCAGGGCCACTCAAAAGTACGTCATTTAAAGAGACTCCTTTATACTCTGCACTGGAATCAAAAACTATTCTGATTTGGTTAGGTTTGTGTGGATGGTAGACACCAAACATCGGTAGATACCAGTGTTCCCTGTCTGTCTCAAGTGGTTCTGCGACTTCAGCGTGATCGTTGTCTAGCATCCCTTTAATGAATTCAATGAAATCTTTTTTCACCTCTGGCTTTCTCTGCAGTGTTTTTCTAAGTGAATGCAAACGCTTCATGGCTTGTTCCCTGTTACTAGGCAAAACACGTCTGGGTGTGCGAAAGGGGAGAGGGGCCACCCAACTGTGATTGTCATCTTGGTAAGCCTCTCTATCCATAATCTGCAAGAAGGTCTGATCCTCTATAGAGAGGGCCTGTTTGTCATCATCTCTAGTTTTCTGGAACACTGTAATCCCTAGATTGTCTGTTTCAATGTTGGAATTGACTTCTTCTTTACCATATAGTGTAAAAGAGTCACAGTGTTGTGTTGACCTGCCAAAGCTTTCCTTGACAACGAAGCTGTTGTGACAGGGACTGAGAAGGGATGTGCGTCCATTTGTTAACACAGACGTCTTCAGAGTGCTAATGTTGTCAGGCTGGTGCACTGTCCCCAGGCAAACTTCTCCTACAATGACCCACCCCAGGTCCAGTCTCTGTGCATAGGGGGCATTATAAGGTCCATTTATTTGCTGGCGCACCTTGTGTACCTGAAGGATGTCTCTCCCAAGAAGTAGAAGGATAGAAACATCTGGCTCAACAGCTGGGATAAGGTGAGCAATTGATCGGAGGTGAGGGTGGTGATGGGCTACTTCTGGAGAGGGAATCTCAGTTTTGTCGTCAGGTATCATGCCACACTCTATTAGGGTAGGAAGCGGGAACTGCACTTTCTTATTGAAGGATTCAATGGTAAAGTCAGTAGCTCTTCTCCCTGTGGTTTCAATTGTCCCCGCACATGTCCTTAGAGTGTATGGAACTGCACTTGCCTTGAGGTTAAAGATATCAAAGAAATCTGACTTTGCAAGGGATCTGTTGCTCTGTTCATCTAGCACTGCATACATTTTCACTGCTCTTTCTCTTTTGCCAGTGGGATACACGGTCACTAAACAGATTTTTGAGCATGATCGTGCACTCTTGCCTTGTCCACATACTTCAGTGCAATTAGACATTACTGAGGAGAGTGGGGTCTCTTGTTGCTCCCTGCCCTGATCTTTCCTGGGTTCTACAGTCTCTAGTGAAGCAGGAGCAGGGCCAGGGTGTAAAGCTGCAATATGTCTCTCACTGCCACATTCTGTACATTCTACTGGTATTTTGCAGTCTTTGGCAATGTGACAGGTAGATCCGCAGCACTTGAAACAGATGCCGTTTTGTTTAAGGAAGGACATCCGCTCTGCAATGGGTTTGCTTCTAAAGCCTTTGCATTTCTTTAGTGGATGTGGTTTTTTGTGTATTGGGCAATGTCTATCAGGGTTTTCTATGGTGTGTACCTTGTGGGTGCTTTGGTAGTCTGTGACTTCTGAAGGTACAGCTGTTTTGTGTGTGGATACAGAGGTCCTACCGTGAGGTCTGTGAGGTCTCTCAGGTCTGTGTGGTTGATTGCCGCTGGTGGTGAAGGCGAAACTGGGATCACTTCGGATTTTCGCTTGCTGTCGGACAAACCTAGAAAACACAGAGAAAGGGGGAAAGGCAACTCCATAATCTTCTTTGAATTTACCTCCCACAGACATCCACTTGTCTTGTAGATTTGAGGGCAGTTTCTCTACTATGGGATTAGTGCCTCTAGCTGTATCTAGATATGAAAGTCCTGGTAAGTAGCCATCCTCTTTGGCATATTCTATCTCTAGTAGAAGATCACTTAGTTCTTGTAGCCGCACGTTGTCTCTGTAGCCCACCTTGGGAAAGACTTCAAGTTTTCTCAACAGTGCTCCTTCTATTACCTCTGGGGATCCATACGTTTCTTCTAGCCTTTTCCAGGTCATGTTGAGTCCTGCTTTAGGATTGAACAGGTTTGCTCTTCTCATCCTCTTCGCATGCTCTACTGACTCGGTACCAAGCCATTTTATCATTAAATTAAGCATTTCTGCTGGTGATAAGTTCAGGCCTTCAGTGGCATTCAGAAAGGAAGATTTCCATGCCCAATAGTTTTCAGGACAGTCATCGAATTGGAGAAAGCCTGAGCTAACCATTTCTTTGCGGATGAGATATTTGGTGACGTCCACTGCGCATTGTTGTTCGCGCATGTAATCTATAGGTTGAGGCGATGGGAACACTTGTTTTTTGTTCTTAGGGGTTTCTGGTGCTTCATTCTTGATTTGCTGGCAGCCGCTGACCTCATGTGGTTGATTGGGCCTGCTCAGGGGGTCTGTTGATCTCGGCCTGACTTGCTTTGCTTCAGGTTTAAGAGACTGTTCCTTTGTGTGTGCATCAGTAAGGTTCTGGATGTACTCACTTGTACGATCTGCAGAGAATAGAGGTTTTTCTGGAACCTCTGCACCTTTATATGATTTTTCACTTTCCGATCGACTTGTTCCCATGTAGGCATCGGCCTCTGCTTGAGCAACTGCGGCTGCAGTCTGTCGCTGCAGGATGAGCAATTCTGCTTCTTCTTGTGCTATGACAGCTTTCTTTGCTGCTAACTCCTGCATCATCTTGGCTTCTTCTTGTGCTGTGACAGCTTTCTTTGCTGCTAACTCCTGCATCATCTTGGCTTCTTTTTCTGCGTACTGTAGCTGGACACGGGCAGCTTCTGCCTTGGCACGAGCTCTATCCGCTGAGGAACTTGCTGAGGACATCTTGCTAGCCCGTGAAGATCTGGATGCATGCGATTGTGCATCGTCTTGCTGGGCGCCGGGAATGTTCTCCCTGCCTTGCTGTGTCGGCGGTGGCGTGACATCAGCCTTGTACTTTGTTCCCGATCTTAGACTCATGCTGCAGTAATGGCGTCTCAGTTTATTCCAGACCGGACGTGGTTGTCTTTTTACTGTTCTGCTTCGTGTTATTGAACTGTTGTATAACACTAGTCAGACAGCTTAACAATAATTCAGAAGTCAAGAAACGTGAGACATCGGATCTGTATGTATTCTTTTTTCTGAATAACTTTGTAAAACTACAACATAAGCATAAACAAAACATATGTGTCAGTACATTAAACATTATACAGCAGCCTCATTCCATCAGTGGATGTACTTACAGACAATTCTCTGATTAGTCCTGGAATAGATAAGAGCTCTTCTGAATGCTGTCAGGAATAGTTATGAAATGGAGGAAATACAGTTCCAGGTTAAAGGTTACTGCCCTTCCCTCTGAGGGGAATACCTTTTCCTGTCAAGCTCTAGCAAATATACTTCCAGGTTAAAGGTTACAGCCTCTTCCTATGATGGAAAACATTACTTCCTATAAGCTCTGGCAAATAATAACTATAATAACTCTGACCACTAGATGGCAGCAAAATCAACAACATTGCAGTATAATCTGCAACAGCACTGACCAATATGGGCAGAACAATTAGATATCAGACCATTCAGTATCTATCGGTCAGTTCAGTACATATCAGCAGTGTATTATATATATATATATATATATTATATATTGAACAACCAGTAATAAAACCCCCCCAAATCCACATCATGTCCGAAAGGCTGACAAGGAGAGGCAGACGCTTACAGGCCATGAAAAGAGGGCAAGCAGCCTCTGTGTCCACAGTGAAAAGTGTGGTCACAGTCGACATGGTGCATCCTCTGCAGGCAGGGCACGCCCATCCTTTTTTTCCAGTGCTGCCCATCTTATTCAGCCACAAAATGTAGAAGAGTTGGTGAAGTAGATAAATAAGCCAAACTCGTTCTCTTCCTTCTCTGACACCGACACTCACACTAGTTTTCCTTTTACCGCAGCTACCAAAGCGGCCTGTTCCACAGACTCCTTCTCCACAGCTACTCCTTCTGTTGCCCCACCATGATGCAAGGAGGAGTCACCTGAACTATTCGATCATAGTGTCAGTGACATGCTGCTGGAGGATGCGCAGCCATTTGAATGCTGTGATGCTGGTTCCCTGGTTGATAAAGGGAATAACGTGAGCCTAGAGAGAGGGGGTGACAATGACGGACAATAAACTAGCAGTCATTTTGCCACAGCTGCAGCATACTGCCAAGTTTGCTCCAGTGACGAGGAGGGGGGGGACGATGAGGTCATTGACTGTACTTTGGTGCCTGACAGAAGAGATGAGGAGGAGGAGGAGGAGAAGGCACAACTCCAGTGAGGCAGGATGTGCTCCAGGGGCCACCATAGGAGTAGTCAACCTATTGCATTACAGCACAGAGCTCCACAGGTGCAGGGTGCTGCAAACTCCCCGCAGACTTCCAAAAGTTCATTAGTGTTAGTGTGAGCTTTTTTCAGCACATGTGCTGTAGACCGCAGCGTTGCTGGCACATCTGTCTGAAGCGGATCAAGCGTGGCCAGAACACCAGCCGCTTGGGCACCACATGCTTGACAAGGCATATGATGACCTGCCACGCAGTCCGTTGGCAACAGCACCTGAAAGAGCCACAGGATAAAAACAAGCATACTTCACCTTGCTCCTCATTTAGGATTTCTAACCCTACATGTCTTCTCAAGTACCTGCATTGAGAGGGATGATGGTATAGCAATGAGTGCCACAGAGACTTGCACCCAATCTGCTAAGCAGTACACCACCACTTGATTTGAGCAGCAGGAGAATTTCACTACCCCAGTTGCTGAACCATAGAAAGAAATACTGTCCCAGCCATCCACATGCTCAGCGTCTTTATGCTAGCTTAGCCAAATTTCTAGCATTACAATTGCTGCCTTTTCATCTGGAAGACTCTGCTCCCTTTCGCAAATTTGTGGAATGTGCTGTACCACAGTGGCAGGTACCAAAAAGGCATTTCCTTTTGCGTAAGGCTATCTCTACCATCATGTGGAAGGTAGTGTTTTGGCCTCGTTGGACAGAGCAGTCAGCAGGAAGGTGCACATTACTGCTGACTCTTGGTCCAGCAGGCAAGAACAGGGACGTTACATTTCCTTCACGGTGCACTGGGTAACTCTGCTGGCAACTGGGAAGGATGCAGGACAGGGTTCAGTGTTGCAGCTTGTTTTGCCACCACGCCTCAAAAAAGCTGGTGCTGGTTCTGCCACATCTGGATACTCTACCACCTCCTCCTTGTCACGGGGCTTACCTTTGTTGGAGTCTGTAATGCAGAGATGTACGCTCACCCTTGCAGATATCCACAGTCCAAGGTGACCGGGTAAGAAAGCCACCTGGCCTGTGAATCTGTGCACGCGGGCTTGGCAGGTAAGGTGCTCCAATAAGCAGGACCGGCAGGAATACAATGGGAAGGGAAGTCCAGGAATAACTTTAGTCACTGGATGACACAAGTCCGGATAAGGATCAGGAGATCGGAGGAAGATAAGGTCGCAGGAACAACACGGAGGATGGAAGGATGGAAGCCGGAGTCAGTCTGGAACACACGCTCAGGAAACAGGAACACAGGAACAAAGTCTGTCAAACAGGAACAATCTGGAACAAAGATCAGCAATGAACTGATTCTGCTCTAACCGAGAGGCAGTGTTTTATAGCTTGCTTAATTGAGCAGCTTCAGGTGGACAATGAGAGACAAGAGCATACTCAGGTGAAGTCCAGCCCCCTAGTGCTGCAGGCAATACCAGATTAACAAGACTGGATCCATATGAGCTGAAGTGTGGCTCAGAGGCAGGACAACAGGACAGAATGTTAAAGTACACAGGTTCAAATCCCATGTCAGGCACCCAAAGGCGGCCACACCTGGCCATCTGCAATACATGGCGAGAACCGTGACAGTACCCCCCCCCTTTAAAGACACCCCCTGGGCGAGAACAGGTTCTTTGCCGAGGTCTTTTTTTAGGATAGGGATTAATACTTCCTCGAACCACTTCAGATCCTCCTTACGTACCACAGTGCCATTAGAAGCATATCTGCAATCAGGTGGAAGAACCTCATTGTCAGGGCAATAAGTAATGAAGGTGCTTGTTAGAACAGGAGATTCTTTGGAAAGAGGTACAGACATTACTGGAGCTGGAGGAGGGACTTCCACAGGGGTATTGGTTTCAACGATTGCCATAGTCTGGGTGCCCTTTTCAGACACAGAATGGGGACAGGGCTGGCAGCAACCTTGGCAGTTTCCAGGCTGTGTTTCTGGGAAGACAGGAAGGATCTGCATGGTATCCACTGGGAGAGCCTTAGGCCTGGATGGACGAGTTGGACAAAATGTGATAAAATGTCCCCTCTCTACACAATAGAAACAAAGGCCACTGTTTCTCCTACGGTCTCTTTCTTTGGAAGACAGCCTGGTGCACACGGCGCCAATCTCCATGGGCTCCTCTTTAACCTCTGGAGGATCAGGGCATATTGGAGTAGTGTCAGGGTGACAAGGCCGGCTGGTGCAGGCAGGCTTGTACCGTGACCAGGCAGAGTCATATTCATATGGGTTTGCTTTTTCTCTAGGTACCCGAGGTCTGTGGGAATCGGGAGCAGGCTTGGAAGTAGCTTTCTGGGAGGTAAGTCACTGAGAGTCCATAGTAGTTATAAATGACTCCCAATTGTCCAAGATAGGACTTTTCTCCTGCAGCATCTGGTATGCCCATGTCTTCATCCTTCCAGAAAGCAGATTAATAGCGGAATGAACCTTGATAAAGTCACTGTAATAGGTCCTGGGCTTAAGGACAAACAGGAGCTCACAAGCCATCCGGAAGGTTGTAAATGAGGAACAGAACCATCAAATCTGTCAGGTAACAGGACATAGGGTTCTGGATATGCAGTTTCCAGGGCTGGGCATACTGTGCCTTTAAGTATGAGCACTTCTTGCTGCAATTCAGCCACAGTCTGGTCCAGGCTGGACACCTGCTGGGTGAGCTGCTTGCATATCTCTGCAAACTCCATATGGTCAGTTCATTATGTCACGGGGCTTACCTTTGTTGGAGTCTGTAACATAGAGATGTACGCTCACCCTTGCAGATATCCACAGTCCAAGGTGACCAGGTAAAAAAGCCACCTGGCCTGTGAATCTGTGCACGGGGGCTTGGCAGGCAGGGGCGTACCGTGGAGTTGGCCAGAACGGCGCCCGCCAGTGGCGCAGGCCGAGGGGGGGGGTGGAAAAACACTGGCAGTGTAGTGTGGAAGCAGTGACTTACTGCTCCTCCCGGTCCTCCGTTCAGCCTGCGTCCCCCGGGCCCCACGGCTGGCGCCCCCCCCCGCTTCGCTTCAATCTTGGAAGCCGCCCGCCCGGAGCTCGCTGTCCACCAGACTGTCTGTGACTGTGTGTGTGTGTCGGAGGCTCGGTGCGATAGGCGGGCCGGCAGCTCCCCTCGTCAAAGGGCTCCGCCCACATAACTCGTCATCAGCAGGCTCCTAGCTGGTGATGTTGGTGAATGTTGCTGATGGTGAATGTTGCACTCTCTCTGCCAGTGAGTGACGGAAGCTTAGCTGGCTGGCTCCCAGGTACTATCCCAGGTACCATTAGAACTTAAAGAAGAAGAATTTTTTTTAATTTAATGTAGATATATATATATATCGCCAAGGGCGCTGGAGACCCTAGGTACGCCTCTGTTGGCAGGTAAGGTGCTCCAATAAGCAGGACCGGCAGGATGCAGCAATGCTGGTAGTACTCATACGTCTATTTCCCAAAGGCAACCTCTGGATATGACGCTGAGCTTGTGCACTTAACTCTTTTTAACATGGCGAGGCCTGTTCTGAGTGGAACCTGTCCTGTATGGACTTGGCTAGTGATGAGCCGAACACCCCCTGATCGGTTCGTACAAGAACACCGCAAACAGGGGAAAAAGTTTATAAAAACGGCGACAAAGCAATATGTAAAAACATACAAATGTGACCAGTAGTGCAAAAAGTAGTAATGACTTTACACTACCACAAGGATAAATAGTCCTTCTACTCAACAGTAACACATGAGATCACTTAGGTAGACAAACAGCTATAAAAAGTCCATCATAGCAACAGAATGTCCATCCATAAAAGTGCATCCACACATGTGAATCTTGATGGGATGTAGATTTAATCAGTGGATGTAACGGGTCACCTCTTAACACCACCACCGTGAAAGCAAGGGGGAGTAGGTCACACTCACTGACAGTAATGGCTTAGCCACTCTCGTGGATAAGCGAAAACACCAAATGTCAGCAATTGTCCACCATAGATAATCCCAAAAGCTCGTCAGGATGACGCCCCCCTATGATGAAGTCGGTAAGACGAAACTAGTCGAGGCGTGACCTGTCGGCTTCAACCAACCTACCTATTACACAGTATTACTGCTAGGAGTGATAACAGACCCGGAAGGAGCACGGACCACGTCGTGGAGCCTGGGAAATGTCCCTGAACGGTGCAGTATATCCTCCATGGGATTGTATATGCTGTTGTGATTATGTTAAAATGTGAGTGGCTTTCTTTTGTTTAAGTGGATGTAGTAAAGTGTTTAAACAATATTGCACTAGTGGGGCTTTGTGCTTTGTTTTTCCCACATGATACGGAGTAAACTGATCCTCCCTCATCCTGACAAGCTTTTGGGATTTGGCTTGATTTTGATGTTTCATCCTCTGCTCCCTCTGCGAAGGCAAGATGAACTCTGCAACTTTACCCTTGCAATGTGGATCAAGAAGGGTTGCCAACCAGTAATTATCTCACTCCTTAATAGCACAAATCCTCGGGTCCTTTGGCAGGCTTTGCAGAATCAGGGAGCCCATGCAACGTAAGTTGGAGTAGGCATGAGCTTCTGAGTCCTCTGGGTCACTAAGGATGACATTGTCAGGAGCAACCTCTCCCCAACCACATACAACTCTTGGGGTTTCTGGGGAATCAAAACCATCCCTTGAAGACTGCTGAATGCTATCCTCTACATCCATGCTGCCGCAATCCTTCTCCTCCTCTTCCTCCTCCTCTTCTTTCTCCTGTGTGTTTTGTGTCCCTGCAGGAATGATATCTGCATAAAGGGAGCCTTGTGAAGAAAGGAAGTCCTCCTCTTCCTCCCACTGTTCTGCCTCAAGTTCCCTGTCCATGATTCCACGAAGCATGTGCTCCAGCAGGTAGACTAGAGGGATAGTGTCACTGATGCATGCATCGTCCCGGCTCACAATCTTTGTGGCCTCCTCAAATAGTGACAGCACGGTGCATGCATCCTTTATCAAAAGCCACTGGCATGGTGAAAAAAAGCCAAGCTCCCCTGACCCTGTCCTTGTTCCATACTCACACAGGTATATGATAACGACCCAAACACACCACCAAGATAACCAGTGCCTTGCTAAGGAAGCTGAGGGTAACGGTGATGGACTGGCCGAGCATGTCTCCAGACCTAAACCCTATTAACAGAGTTGTATAAAGTACTCGAAACCCATACTTGAGTAAAAGTACAAGTTCTCGATCAAAAAGTGACTTGAGTAGAAGTGGAAGTGCTCGATCAAAAAAGTGACTTGAGTAGAAGTACTAAAGTATTCAACATTTTTTGTACTTAAGTATTGCAAGTAGTTTTTTAAAAAAAATTTGTAGTTATTAAAGAAAGAAGTCAAAAGTTTGAACATCATATTATTTTTTATTCTTTCAAATGCAGCTTTTATTTATACATACAGTAGCTTTTATTTTCGTATATGCGCTGATAATACACATGTTTTGAGCTTCATGAAACCTGCCATCTACTGTTCTGGCAGTGGTAATTTTTATAATTGTAACAAGTAACTATGCAGCACAAAAAATAAAAATATCAGAGTAGAAGTATTGAAATCATCGAAAAAATGTAGTGAAGTAAAAGTGGAAGTCGGAGAAAAAAATTATACTCTAGGAAAGTACAGATACCGCCTTTCGGTACTTAAGAACAGTAGTGAAGTAGTTCTACTTAGTTACTATACATCTCTGCCTATTAAGCATCTGTGGGGCATCCTGAAATGGAAGGTGGAGGAGCGCAAGGTTTCTAACACCCACCAGCTCCATGATGTCGTCATGGAGGAGTGGAAGAGGACTCCAGTGGCAGCCTGTGAAGCTCTGGTGAACTCCATGCCCAAGAGGGTTAAGGCAGTGTTAGAAAATAATGGTGTCCACACAAAATATTGCCACTTGGAGCCCAATTTGGACATTGTACTCACTTTTGTTGCCAGTGGGTTAGACATTAATGGCTGTGTGTTGAGTTTTTTTGAGGGGACAGCAAGTTTACACTGTAAATGGAGAGAGAGGGAGGGAGAGAGAGATCTAACTTTTATGAACACTGCATATTATTAATTAAAGGATCATATTAACTTAGTTTATGAATCCTCTGATTTTTTTAAGTGCTAGTGATACTGGAAGTTTATCTGTTGCATTTTCACTTTGGTGGCCTTTGAACTCCCAAAAACATGTTAGCTTTTCTTAAATTAACTTTTGTGAGCAATAAACTTCACCTAAACTTTAAAAATATTTTGGTGCCTTTCTCTTTATAAACTTGAAGATGTAACTCCAATAGCCTGGCTAGGGTCATGGCACAGTTGAGAGTTGCATGTATACAGCTTTCACACCAAACAGAATATTTACCGACAAAAGGATCCGGTCTTCCGTCCCTTTTTTTTACCAATAGTAGAGGCGTTGTCTGTTTTGTGGCACTATGTTGTTCAAGTTCACATTAAGACTGTTGATGCTCATTCTATATAACTGCAATAATTCAGAAGTAACTATACTCAATGACAGCAAAACTGCTAAGGAGATATTTGTCATTATTTAGTGTGATCCTGCTTTTCTCATCAACTCAAAAGCCCCCGTCTACAACTGGACAAGAATTAGTCTAGTAAAGTGTATATGAAGTGGTTTGTGCAAAACAAAGAGAACCTTCGCCTGACTATATTTGAATAGTAAAGGGAGGGGAGCTTTGGGAAATAATAAAAATCTACATAGAAGATCCAAACTAGTTGATTGACTTTCTTCTTCAGTAAATTGATTGCCATGAGGTGTCCATTCACAGATACCCATGGGCACTACAATCAAAGCGCATATTTATTAAAACAGTGAATCTAACATTCACCAAAAATTCAGATCTTGTAAATGTTTAAGTTGCGTGTGTTTTAAATTATAGTGATCTATTCACCACCAGTATGTTTGGATAAATATACATTTACTGCCTTATAAACATACCCTTTAATTTCAATTAGAACTTTTAGCCCACAGTGAAGTTGGAGAGCTGTACATTCCTCATTGAAACACTAGATGACAGCAAAGTACAATTCTATTTCCGTTACAATCAGTGTGGGAACACGAAGAGACGATGCTCTATTACTAACATTCTGAATGTGGGAACACAACACTTACATAAATCCCATAATATCTGAATATTTCATTAATATAATAAATCTGGAAATGCTAAAAAATTGCACATGTTTTAAAGTGTATTTCCACTTTTGCAGTAAAACTTAAGTACACACCACCATATATTTGTTATGTGTTCCCATTACAGCATTATTTAAATCAGGGACATTGCTATGATGGTAAAAGATCTGGGGCACTTTTGAGCATCCCAAGCATAAGTAAGTATGAGTACGAGTAATGTGACCCACTCTGCACACTGCGGTGAACAATAAGTGTGGCTACATTGTGCTAACAGTGGGAGAGTCTTAAAGGGGAATAGTAAAAAAAAGCCAGAGCCTCCTTGTGCCCATAAAATATGCTTTTGTTGGTACGCCTCAAGTGAGAGTCTTGAAATGAAACTCATTCATTTACATTTGATTATGCACACACAGAAAATATAGACAGAGAGCTAACCTTTAAGTGATTGTAAAGTTTTAGTTCTAAAATACTAAACATGTTATATTTATCTGCTCTGTGCAATGGTATTGTACGGAGTGGTCTCTTTCTTCCTCTTTGGGGGTCTCCTGCTGGTGTTCTCAGCTCCTCCTCCCTTCTGAGTATCCCCACAGCAGGCAGCTTGCTATAGGGGTCAGGGCTTTTTTTCGGCAGGAATGTGGAGGAGCGCAGTTGCGGAACTTCCAGCACTGAATGGGCTGCTGTGGTGTGCTGGAGGGTCTATTAATGACGTAACTTGATAAGGCTCGATTGAGCGAAACGCGTTGCCATGGTGACCGCCTAACATGCTTCTGTTTGGTACCCCCTCCATCACTCTCCGCAGCCATTAGTTTGGCCCATGTCCACAAGGTCACTTCCAGGCACCCGGCTCAGCGTTGCATCTTCCTCCTCTCTGAGCCTCACAGACCTGGCGCGAGAATGTGACATCTTTTGCAGCCGAGAGCCCTGCGGCCGTGTCCCCGATACCTTTTGAAGCAGTCCTGATCTATGGAACATTGTCTCGGCAGATATCTGAGGGCCACTTCTTCCTACAGCAGGATTCATGCTGACAGTACCAGCACCTTTGTGACCAGCGGCAAGATTGCCAATATATTTCCATCCATGGGCAAGTAGGCCATTGGTTGTGGTACTGTGTTTGATGGAGTTTTTTATACACAATTATAAATTGTGGTTAGTGGAGATTTTTTGACTTTTTTTGTAATAAACGTTTTCTATTATGCAAGTTTTATTATGCAAGTTAGCTAATTACCAACTTCCATACCAGTGCCGCCACGTACAGTGTCAACATTCTAAGCGCTTCACAGATAACTTTTTGTGTGATAGTTATTGGGTTCCCCACCTCCCCTCCCCGTGGACTTTCTCTAGCAGCTATGGACAATTGGCTTTAACTAACCCCTTACTCGTGTTACACACACTCACATTGGCGTCTGATCTTCTGGTGTGGGTCTATTGATAATGGCTGCTGGGGGATCTATTGTTTCTGGGGGAGGTCTATTTTTGCTGGTATGGATCTAATGTTGCTGAGGGGTCAGGCTTTGCTGGTAAAGATCTACTGTTGAGAGAGGGGTCTTTTTTTGCTGGCTGCTGGGGGGGGGGGTCTATTGATGCTGGCTGCTGGGGGATCTACTGTATTGGTACAAAGGAGGTCTATCGTTGCTGGGGGTCTATTGATGCTGGCAACTAGGAGATATACTTTATTGTTGCTGGGGGGATCTAATGTTGTCGGGGGGAATTTCATTGAGAGGGAGATCTATTGTTGCAGGGGTGAATCTATTGTTGCTGGTGGTGATTTATTGTTGCTAGTGAGGATCTATTGTTGCTGGTGGGTCTACTGTTGAGGGTATTTACTTGCAGGAAAATCTGTTGTTGCTGGGGGGGGGGGTCTATTGTTGTGGGGGGTAGATCTATTGCTGCTGGTGGGGATCTATTATTGCTGGGGGGGTCTATTGTTGCTGGATGCAGAGGATTGTGCTCTAAGGTACAGTGCTGAATTGAGATAGGACTGACATAAGTATCAAGGGGGGGGGGGGGTGCTGGAGGAGGGGCGGTGATCATATAAGGTTTTTCTACATTAATGCAGAGATTGCCACTTGCTGCAGCGATGTGTATTCATGGTGTCAATTTTTCTTACCTTTTAGATGTTTTTCAAGAGAAGGCCTCATGGCTGACTGCAGGCAATTCTGAACACATTAAGAGTCAGAGTGTCCTAATAGAAAGGCTTAGGACAGGCTAAAGCTGGATACACACTATCCAACTTTTGTGATTAGATTTCCTTCAGATTTACCTTTTCTATGTAGTGCAAGGGCCTGCCAGATTGCATACAAATTAAAAGTATTTAGGTTTGACCTCATATTATATGGTTTTGGTAAATCTAAAGGAAAAAGTCTTCAGAAAATCTTATAGTGTGTATGGCCCATAAGTCTCTTCTCATTACCATACAATGCAAGAATCCCAGCTTCTAAATCGTTAACCCTTTGTTAGGACAGAAAATGTTCAGATATAGTTTACAGTTTACAACTAATAATGATAGCTGGCAGCACAGTACAGGTTAATTATGGTAAATTTAGCTCCCCAGAGGAAAAACAGGTGTGTAGGCGCTACAACCTTGCCACATAACAGCTCCATCTGGTGCTCATACCTCCAGGCTACGGACACTACACATAGCTGAGATCACATCCCATTACACACAGCCATAATCTGCAGCTGCACTGTGGTTCCAACCAGGAGAATTTCACCAGTCAGAACTGCAACATAGCAGCCAGCTATACATAATACAGATCATGGCTGTGTGCAATGGAATGTGATCTCAGCTGTGTGTAGTGTGGGGAGGAGATGTGTGCAGTGCAAGTATTGGAAATGAGCTCTGCCAAGAGCCCTGCTAGTAGTGACTCTTGTCCTCTGACTTTCTAGCAAGGAGATTTGTTTTTCAATAATTTTGGTGTCTACACTTACAATATAGTGATTGTGTGGAAGTCTTTTGCTATCTTTAGTTTTGGCCTTTGTTAATGTTTAACTGCTTGCCGACCGCCCGCCACAGTTTTACTGCAGCAGGCTGACTCGGCTGCGGGAGATGGCGTAGGGCTACATCGGTCGCACGAGGCAAGGGCACTAGGCAGCAGGGAATGGTGATTCACGAGATTGGCAGCAACGATTGCCGCCGGGCACTCGCGATCGTTTCCCGCTAAGAGAGAAGGGCGGTCAGCTGTTGTAAACACAGCAAGCCGTTGTTCTCTCTAAATGATCACAGAGCGCCTGTGATCCTTCTATATAGGATCACAGTTGTCTGTGGTCATTTCACAAGCCCATCCTCCATACAGTTAGAAAACACTCCCCTAGGCTCACACTTAACCCTTTGATCACCACTGTGTTAATCCCTTCCCTGCCAATGTCATTATTACAGTAAGGCCCCTTTCACTCGGGCGTACCGCCCGATGAAATCCATTCTGCTCAGCGGGGGATCAATCCGCCAATCCCCGCTGGGCAGGCAGATGACAGCCCTGTCTCTGTTTGAAGAGACGGAGCTGTCAGATCCCCGCTGTCCTCTATGGGGAGATCGGAAGAGAATGGACCGCCTGTCCGTTCTCATCCGATCTGATCCTCCAGACAGATGGAAAATAGGGTTTCCATTCATCCGGATTTCACGGACAGGATCGGAATAGGATAGCAGTGGTATCAGCGGAGATGTCTCCACTGACATCCGCTGCCCTATAGGGATGCATGGAGCATCCAATCAGGTCTACCTGAAAAACTGACAGGCGGATCGGATCGCCCGTGTGAAAGGGGCCTAACAGTGCATACTTTAACGCTGATTACTGTAGTAATGTCACTGGTCCCCCCAAAAGTGTCAAAAATTTCAGTTAGGGGTCCGATCTGTCTGCTGCAATGTTGCAGTCTTGCTAAAAATTGCTGATCGCTGTCATTACTAAAAAATAAAAATAAATAAAAAGTACATAAATCTTTCCCCTAGTAGATGCGATAACCTTTGCGCAAACCAATCAAAATACACTTATTGCGATTTTTTTTTTTTACCAAAAATATGCAGCAGAATACAAATTGGCCCAAAAGGATGAAACATTTTGAATTAGATTTTTTTTTTTTTGGGAGTGTTATATAGGAGAATGTGAAAAATATTGTTTGTTTTTTTTTTGTCGCTCTTTTTTTGTTTATAGCGCAAACAAATAAAAATTGCAGAGGTGATCAAATACTACCAAAAGAAAGCTCTATTTGCGGGAAAAAGGACATCAATTTTATTTTGGTCGCACGACTGCGCAATTTTCCATTACAGGAACGCAGTGCTGAATTGCAAAAAATGGCCTGGTCATTAGGGGGGCCAATCCTTCCGGTCCATAACTGGTTAAAGCAGCCGAAATAAAGTGACAACATAATGAATGATCCAAATTTTGTTTGTTTTATTCATTTTTTATTAATCTTTTTTATTGTTGCAGTAAACAAAAATCCACACAATTGGGAAAAAAAAAAAAAAGCTTTCATTTCATTTGAAAATACTTTGTAATGCTTTGTACAGTAATCCTTACTTTATGATCATTTTAAATTGGACAAATGATAGAAAAAATGTATTGTATGTTTTGTATCTACAGTCAATTTGTTTAAAACAAACACTGATCAAAGTAATAAAGTAAACATTTTAAGTTTGGTTGTTTGGATGTTATTTTTCAATGGATTTCATGAACCATAAACCAATCACCAAAAGAAAAACCTTGTTTTTACTATAAAGCACCGTTTACAGTTTGGCGTTTTGGGATCCTAGGCAGAAATGTTGTGGAGCAGGAGCTTCTTTTAGGGGACAAGTTTCATGCGACGCGATTTGCCGTTCAATGCATCACCTAACATATACAGCAAAACTGCACTGCTTTTTAGGTGCCATTGAAAATAATGGCACCTGAATCTGTTTTGCTATTGTAGTGCATTTTGAGATCACAGCAATTCTGCTGAAGATCCCAAAACACCAAATGTGAATGGAGCTAAAGCAATGACAAAGCTTTTACTGAATCAACAGGCCCATAGCTGATATATAGAAATCACTCTGGTCCATAGGCAGTGTGTACTGCAGTGGTCTGTGCTGGCAGAGCGGAGAAACAGGCACACCTCTCATCGTATCTCCTCACTTAGGCCCCTTTCACACACTCCGCTCCGTCGGACGGAGTCCGTTTTTCTCAGCGGGGGATCGATCCGCCGATCCCCCGCTGAGTAGGAGAATGACAGCTGTTCTCCGCACTGTGTGTGGAGACACAGCTGTCAGAGCCCCATACATCTCTATGGGGGAATCTGATGGGAACGGAGCGTTGGATGACGGATCTGATTGGATGTCAGCGGACATGTCTCTGCTGACATCCGATGCCCCATAGGGATGCATGGGGGGACCGTTCAGATCCGCCAAAAAAACTGACAGGCGGATCTGAACCGTCCGCCTGTGTGAAAGGGGCCTTAAGCTTTGGAGGTTCCCAAATCAACAATGACTGTGTTGATCGAGGAATCAAGCAAGGAAACCATGGTGGAAGGAAAGAAAGTTGCATAATCTATGGACTAAGAAAAAGCAGAAATAATTGTGTGCTACCCTTAAAAAACTGACAGTGATAAATCTATACAAACTGCTTCTACCACCTAAATGTGTTCCAACATCTATAGGATAAATAGATTAAAAAAATATATGTATGGTAGTGCTGCTAAAAAAAAATGTAATAATTAAATAATTAGACTAGACATACAATAACATAGCGTATGATAAATATATAAATAGCATAAAATGTGCAATTCAAACAATGAACACCTATTAAAGTGCAACAATGGTGCAGAGACTCCGTCTCTGATTGAATAAAGTGCAAGTGCAATAAGTCCTGAAATGCTGACAAAAAAAGAAGCACTCCAAAGTGTAACAGTGCAATAAGAAAGTTCAAAGAAATTTCTAGTGAATCTAGTGCAATCTGTGAATCATTCCATGTGTGTCCACTCTTTAAATTATGTGCTGCAATCACCAGATGAAGTGTCTGCTCACCTCCACGATTAACCCACTAAGGGTCTCAGGCAATAATAAGATAGATACACACTGCCGTCTGGTCTCTAGATCACTCCACAATACTAGATGTTGCTCCAAATAAACACATGTAGAGATAAAAAAAGAGAATCAACAATGGTGCAGTACCCAAACATCCATGAAGCAATAAGGCAAATCCCAGCTTCAACCAATAAACTCACATTTATTAAATTAAAAAACAGCTTAAAATTCACAAATCAAACCTGCCCACCGCTTCGTACCTCTACGCGTTACACCATATCCATCATGGCTTTTACTGGAGGAAAGAAACTGTGTAGGTGGGGGGCTTTATATAAGGTGTCTATATCATCAAAAATGGCAAAAATATGTTTTCGCATGCCATATATACAGCTCATATATACCATAAGCTGTATATAGCTATATCTTTTCATGTGACAACACTGAAGAAATGACACTTTGCTACAATGTAAAGTAGTGAGTGTACAGCTTGTATAACAGTGTAAATTTGCTGTCCCCCCAAAATAACTCAATACACAGCCATTAATGTCTAGACTGCTGGAAACAAAAGTGACTACACCCCTAAGTGAAAATGTCCAAATTTGGCCCATTAGCCATTTTCCCTCCCAGGTGTCATGTGACTCGTTAGTGTTACAAGGTTTCAGGTGTGAATGGGGAGCAGGTGTGTTAAATTTGGTGTTATCGATCTCTCTCTCTCATACTGGTCACTAGAAGTTCAACATGGTGCCTGGGGGGTCCCCTTAATGTGCCTGTAAAGTGTTGCATTTGTAGCATATACAGAACATGCTACAGCAAAAATTACATTTCTAAAGAAAAAAATCCCATTTAAAATTGCTAGCGGTTACAATTCCCGACACCCGGCTATTAAAAATGAAGAAAAAAATGGTATGGACTTGGTATGGTCTGGGGGATTATTTTTTAATAGCCGGCAATTGTAACCGCGAGTCATTTTAAATGGGATTTTTTTCTTTAGAAATGTAATTTTTGCTGTAACATGTTCTGTATATGCTACAAATGCACCACTTTACAGGCACATTAAGGGGACCCCCCCTGGCAGGTCAGGAAAGGGGGTTGAGCAAGCTGAACCATACCAGGCCACATCCCAGAGGCGTAACTAGAACCTTCAGGGCCCTGGTGCAAGAAACCATGAAGGGCCCCCCCTGTCCCCCGGTCAGGCCCCTTCCCATTGATCCCGGGCGTGAGGGCAGCAGGACCTGGATAGGAGAGGTGGCGTAGGGGGATATATAGAGGAACAAATCCCCCTCCATTTTCCTCCTGCAGTCTCTGAATGCCTATGGGATGGAGAGGAGGAGAAGCTGGCTTTTAGCAGCTGCAGTAGAAAAATGGAGGGGATTTTTCCTCTATATTCTGCCCCCCCCCATCCAGGTGTACAGGGGCAACACATTGGCCATTGCAATTGTGACCCCTGTAGTTATGCCCCTGAGATGAGTGGCAGCAGTGGTGGTTGGGTGGGGATGGATGTGGTTGGGTGGGGATGGATGGGGTTGGGTGGTGTGGTGGTGTGAGTCTTACTAAGATTATTTTCCCCGGTAATGAAATTAGTTTTGTTTTTGCTGTAAAGCCATTCTTTGTTTGAGAGCAGAATTTGCTGTGTATTTTTTTCCCTTTTCATGTAAATATGAATATATTTATTTATGTATATTGATTTTATGCGTGTTGATTGTAAGACTTTTAATAAACAAAAATTGGGTGGAGATGGAATCAGTGGCAGCGATGGTGGTGGAGATATGGGATGATGGCAGCTGTGGTGGGGAGATGGGATGGAATAAGATTAGTGGCAGTGGTGGTGGCAGGAATGGGTTGAGTGGCAGTGGTGAGGGGGCATGGGATCAGTGGCAAGGGTGGTGGTTAGGGGGGATGAGATGGGATGAGTGGTAGTGGTGGTGGGAGAATGGGATGAGTGGCAGCAGTAGTCGTGACATGGAGGGGTAGGGGGACAGTGCAGTGGCAGTGGTGGTTGTGGGGGGGGATCAGTGGCAGCAGTGGTGGTGGTGGTGTGGGGGGCATCAGTGGCAGCAGTGGGGGTGGTGTACGGGGGATCAGTGGCAGCAGTGGGGGTGGTGTACGGGGGATCGGTGGCAGCAGTGGTGGTGTGGGGGGATCAGTAGCAGCAGTGGTGGTATGAAGGGGGTCAGTGGCAGCAGTGGTGGTGATGTGGGGGGGGGATCAGTAGCAGCAGTGGTGGTATGGAGGGGGTCAGTGGTAGCAGTGGTGGTGGTGTGGGGGGTCAGTAGCAGCAGTGGTGGTAGTGGGAGGGGGTCAGTGGCAGCAGTGGGGGGGTCAGTGGCAGCAGTGGTGGTGGTGGTGTGGGGGGTCAGTGGCAGCAATGGATATAAAAGGAATAGGGGTGATGGCGCTGCCTATATAATTTAGATATAATAAAAAGCTGTGATGCAAAGTGCCTTAAACTAAAAGCAATAATGTGTAATATTCAAACAATAATATATTTCATAAAAACTTCAATTAAGTGCAAGTGCAAGGTATAAAAGTGCCTGCAGAAAGATTGGAAAGTGACTGGTGCAATGATGTATGAGCAATAAATAATAATTAGCATGCAATATTAATGTGCTAAAAAATATAATACTATATAAAGTGAGCTGTTCCACTCATACCACGTGTTGGTATGGGGAATAAAAAAGTGCCAACAGAGCAACAATAGAAAAAAGTTATTATTTTAAAAAATACAGCTTGCAATGTCCAATAAGAAAGATCCAGTAGAAAAGTCTATATCATGTGCGGTGACTTCAAAAGCAATAAAGGTGACAACACTCGGAACAAACCGACACTCAGGTGGAAAGGTGACCCCGTGGTGGGTGGTAAGGTGCTGGGATTCCTTTGATAAAATTGCACACTTACCAGAGACACCCACCCCACACAGGGGTATAGAGCGGGTGTATTTATGGGTCTGGCAACCTAGCGGTATCCTCCTATCCCTGGGTGGAGGGCGTGTGCCGAGGATCAGGCTGGTCCTGGTGTGGATGTACCCTAGGATGGTCCCCTGTGTGCCTTCCTGCCTAGGTATATTCCGAGGGATCCACTCAGCTCCACTCCCGATATTTAAACCAGAAAATAAATGGTGGACATAGTGTAATTCCGCGATATGCTTTATTGAGCAGAAATTTGAAAAGGTACTCACATTAAACAGGAAAAAAACGAGCGTGACTGTATTGTCCGAGCGCTTGCGATCCAAGCCTCGTTCCCATATAGGTTTACCGGAAATGACTTGACACGCTGTACGCGTTTCGTAGCTTGTACGTCATCAGCAGCGTCAAGTCACGTCCGGCAAGCTTCCCTTAAATATGTATGCGGTAACCAGGCAACCATGATAGAGCTTCCTAATTTGTTGTGCGGTCCGAGCGGACTACGTAAACATGGCGCCTGCTAGAATGAAAAAAGCTATATATAAAGCAGAGATGACTCCGTCCGAATATATTAAAAAACTCTTAGCGAGGCGATATATGTAAATATCAGTGTAAAATGGTTCCTGGTCATGCATATACATATTTCCGGAAAAGTAATATACATTCGGTATTCGAATACATAAAAAAGTTTATATATAAACATCAATACATGTCGGTAAAAGTAACTGTTAATAAAGTATAAAATATAAAGAAATAAGAAATAAAAAATAAAACATTTAAAAATATATATATAGGAAGAAGATGAATGTAAAGAATATAAAAAATGTGAAAATATTAAAACGGGGGGGGGGGGGGGAAGTATAGAAGACGGGTATATGTAATTTTCAGCTGTGTTTACGATGGGGGAATTAATTGGGAGACATCTAGTGGACATGGGCAGAACTACACAAAATAATATCAATAAATAAATATATTGAATTCACATGGATTTAGAAATATATTAAATATTTTAAAAAGAATATTAAAATATATTAAAATGTTAAACTAAGAGGCGGATAGGAACTGCATGAGGGTAAAAGTGTTGCAAATATCTAGTGTTAAATCTAATAAATGTAATAATCATATATGGAATTTATTTCCGTATGGCACGCATAATTTAAATGAAGTTACACTAGGACATCTCACATGTATGTGTCATGTCCCAATATGTCACAAATGTTAGCTAGATCTAAAAACAAGAGTATTGAATAATCCTAAGTTGCACAGATAAAAATGAATACTAAAAATTAGAAATAAAACAATTTAAATCGATATCTAAATTTAGGCCTTTAGGCTGTAGTGTATGTAATCTATAGTGGCAGCAATGGGGGGGTCAGTGGCAGCAGTGGTGGTGGTGTGGGGGGGGGGTCAGTGGCAGCAGGGGTGGTGGTGTGGGAGGGGGGTCAGTGGCAGCAGTGGTGGTGGCGTGGGGGGTCAGTGGCAGCAGTGGGGGGGGGGGGTCAGTGGCAGCAGTGGTGGTGGTGGTGGTGTGGGGGGGTCAGTGGCAGCAGTGGGGGGGGCAGGGTCAGTGGCAGCAGTGGGGGGTGGTGTGGGGGGGGTCAGTGGCAACAGTGGTGGTGGTGTGGGAGGGGGTCAGTGGCAGCAGTGGGGGGTGGTGTGGGGGGGGGGTCAGTGGCAGCAGTCGGGGGTGGTGTGGGGGAATCAGTGGCAGTGCTAGTAGATAGATGGGATCAGTGTCACTTACTTGCAGGTCACTCGGTTCACGCTCCTTCACTTCACTGGGCCGGCCCGGCTCAGCTGATTTTCTGTTGCCCTGAGTCTCCCGAGTCCCGACATTGCATCTCTCTTCTCCAGGGGACTCAATGGGTGGGGCCCGTGTGAATGTCAGTGCCCATGAGTACGGGTGGAAAAGATGGGCGGGAAGAGGCAGGGCGGAGATAATGGGCGGGGCGGGGAGTGTGTGCCTGGGAGTGCAGACAGTGCACTCAGCGGGGCAGCGGGCATCGGCCAGCGGAACGGGGCGGGGAGTGTGTGCCTGGGACTCATAGTGCAGACAGTGCACTCAGCGGGACAGCGGTACTGTGCGGGGAGTGTGTGCAGACTAGAGAGTGCAATGACCATCTCCCGGGAGGCGGCGGGCCCCCCTACAGTGGTGGAACGCCAGGGCCCCGTCGCAACTGTGACTGCTGCGACCCTGGTAGTTCCGCCACTGCCATCCCCTCAACATGGGGGGGTGGGTGCTTTGGGGCAGGGGGGACTGCGTGCCCCCCCCCCACCCCAAAGCACCTTGTCTCCATGTTTATGGGGATAAGGTCCACTTTGACATCCCTTGGCTGTGGTTGTCGGGGTCTGTGGGTGGGGGGGCTTTTCGGAATATCAGGTACATTGTACCCGTACCCATAAACCAAAAAAAGTGTCAAAAAGTAAGGAACACTGGAAACAGTTTTGGAAAAATCCTTTATTATAAAATAAAAACAAGTGTCCCTCAATGTAAATCCATCATCAATCACAACAACCGCCGGACCCGAAAAATAGAAAAAAAATGGAAATGCTTCCGCCTCTTGGGAGGCCTCCAGCCAACTGCTCTCTCTTTGCTTTGGCAGCTCCTATATAGACAAGAAGCCGGACCATCTGATTATGTCACCTGGTGGCACCACCCCTTCTGACATCACATGACATCACATTACGTCATGTGACGTCAGAATGCGGTGGAAGCGTTTTTTCTTTTTTTTCTATTTTTCGGGTCAGGTGGGCGTCGTGATTGACGATGGATTTACATTGAGGGACACTTTGCCCAATCATGCCACAGAATGCACTGTGCAGCACTCATTGCATTGCAGGGTGTTCGTCAGGGCCAACAACCGGCGAACACCCTGCAATCTCGGGTTTTCAGGGAACGGCCAAACAGGCAAATGTTTGGCCTGAACTTATGCTCGGAGCGAATCGTTCTCCCACCCCTAAACAGGACAAATACAGTAAATCTCCCTAACGGGGGGCACATACAGCAATGCAAGCCTAATAGGTGTTCCTATCCCTCTCCACTATGTCCAAAATTAAAAAAAAAAGGTTTAGTGATACTTTAAGTTGCTGTATATTGAAGGACGCTAAGGCCCCTTTCACACTTGTGTGCCTTGTCCTGCGACTTGGGACTGCAAAGTTGCATGACAAGTCATACTCCATGATTTCCAATGAGTACCGTTCATATCTGTGCGGCTTCAAGTCGCAACGACTTCAAAGTAGTCCCTGCACTACTTTGGGCCAATTTTAATGCGTTTTGAGGTCCATAGACATAGGAATTGCTTCCAGACAAAATCGCTGCAAAATGGCTGTAAAATCTCGCAAGTTTTAGGTCGCATAAGCGTAAAAGGGGCCTAAAAACAGCATCAGTCCACCAATTTGACCCTGTACATATCTGTTACTACAGCTAGCCCTCTCACAAGCATCTTTCGATGTGGTTTTCTTTTATGTATTGCATCTATATGTACATTGAATTGTTTTCTTTTATGTAACAAAAAAAATAAATGTTAGAGCATACTTATGCTACCAATATGGAAGGTATAATAATCGATTAAGAGAAAACATAAAACATTTGGGTAACTTAATGTCACAGAATGCTGCAAAATATAGCCAGGTATTAAAGGACATTTGAGCCTTGTCCAGTGCTCAGTGTGTTAATCTAAATATAAAAGCCCGTAAGCATGAGTGAAAGGCCCTGGGATTATCAATTCTCTAAAGAGGTGAGAACAAACATAGACTACGTTCTATAGAAAGACCAGAGCTGGGAAATTAGTCCTCAGAATAATTGTCTTGCTGATCTCCATGCCCTTGATAGGACACTAGTGTCTAAAGCCATACATTCTCAAGGGGGCCATTGTGCTACCACTGATGAAAGCACCTGAGCAAAACAAAGATCGCTCTTTGGCACAAACAAACAATTAAAATAGAATACAGCCACAAAGTATGAAAAACAATTATTTAAATACAACAGGAATAACCATCTAATAAAATGGTCTCTCTGTTGGTTTATCTGTTCCTGTTTCCTTAATTATAAACATTTTTTAAATATATGTAATTAAAACATATAGGCTAATAAACAAGTATGTATATTGAACTACTATATAATATTTCATTAACCTTGAAGAAAACGTGCAGAAAGCAGAAATAAACTATTCAAGTGTATGGAAAACCTAATATGCAGTATAAGGAAATAATATCTGTAAAAGCTTATTAATTGCATAAGAAAAATATCTTTTGTTAGATTATAGCAAAGTCATCATTTAAGTGACATTCACATTTCTTTTTGGTTGCTTGGTTATTTTTGGTCTGCATTGTCAAAAAAGGTCAGCATTCTTTTTGAGAAGCATCTGAGAGAAAATCCATTAAGGTTATTGTAAAGGCAGAAAGTTTTTTTTTTTTTTTTTTTTTAAATCTTAATTCATTCTATGCATTAAGATAAAAAAACCTTCTGTGTGCAGCAGCCCTCCTCAACCCCCCTTATACTTACTAGAACCCCCTTTCGATCCAGCAATATCCATGGGTGTCTCGGCCACCTGCGATTCTCCCCCTTTCTGATTGGCTGAGACACAGTAGCGGCGCCATTGGCTCTCCCTGCTGTCATTTAAAGTCAGTAGGCCAATGAGAAGAGAGAGGGGGTGGGGGCAGACCACAGCTCTGTGTCTGAATAGATACATGGAGCTGCAGCTCAGCTTGGGTGCCCCCATAGCAAGCTGCTTGCTGTAGGGGAATCCAACAGGAGGGAGGGACCAGGAGCACCAAAGAGGGACCTGGGAAGAGGAGGATCTGTGCAAAACCACTGTGCAGAGCAAGTAAGTATAACATTTTTATTATTTTTATAGAACAGAAAATGAGACTTTACAATCACTTTAAGGCCTAATGCAGTGTTTCTCAACCAGGGTTCCGTGGAACCCTAGGGTTCCTCCAGAGGTTGCTAGGGGTTCCTTGGGCAATGGGCAATTTCTGCCTCTCAGATAAGTTACCCCTGACACCATTGATCTTTTTAGCTATCTGGAAGAAGGTAATTCTTCCCAATGTCCACAAGTGTAAGGAGCATTCATTCCACTGACCATCACAGTAATGTACCATGAGTTGTAAATATAGTCATTTTTAGCAGGGGTTCCCTGAGACCTGAAATTTATTTCCAGGGTTCCTCTGTGTTGAAAAGATTGAGAAAGGCTGGCCTAATGCATACTGGACTTTTTTTCTGCTGTTCCTAGGGGCATTTGATGTTCAATGGACTGGGTTTTTTAATATACATGTGTAGCACCCTACAGGTAGGTGCTAGGTAAATGTGTAGTGGGCCTTGTCTGCCTAACAGCAGGGCCATGATTTCTGTTAGTTAGGGTGTCATGGGTTCCAGATGTGTTTGCTGAAGGGGAAGTCTCCCCACTGGCTCCTGTGAGAGGCTTCTCATAGGGTAGTGGAGGAAGCCCAATCAGGGGACATATTCAAACTTGTAACTACCCCAGGAGGCAGATTATGCCGCAAAGGATTCTGGGAGTGGATATAAGTTTGGGGGAAGTGCGTGACACAGTGTCTTTGGTGGGAGCAGAAACCCAGGAGGGAGAGAACGGCTGTCTCTCCTCCTGTCTGAGGAAGTGGATGTCTCAAGGTGTCGCCTTGGAATCCAAAGAGTGCAGAGTTGAGCTGAGGGGATCCGGTGTGCCGAGAACCTGTGGAGAGTGAGAGGGGTCCAGTCCCAGGAAAGCCTACACAGGTCGTGAGTACTGAGGATTTCCCCTTGGGGGTCTGCCTAGAGTCAGAGGAGACCACTGCGGAAGAGGTTCTAGGATCCAGTGACAGCTAGGAAAGGGGGTACCTGGGTTGAGGACCCTGAAGTTACTGAGGGGGTACATAGTCAGAGAACCCCAAAGAGTTCAAGGTTAAAGGGGGGCGCCTGCAGTTTGGGCCCTGAATTGTACAGAGTGTCAGTAGAGAGTTGCAGCCATTCAGGAACCTACAACAAACTGTTTCAAGCCAGTGACTTTGTAGTAAAGCAGTGCCAGTAGTTTTATAATCCACAGTCCTGGGTCTTCAGGACTTAAAGTCGAGGATTCAGCAGTCAGCACTTCTATCAAGTTACAGCAGTGGCGGCCAGTGTAATGAGGGCACAGGGGCGCCACCCCCCACCCATGCATCCGGCCCCCTAATCTGCATGCAGGGGCGCTGGATGCATGGAGTTCAATGGGGATTTGTTTTTTTTGGCATCACCTGATTAGAGCCAGAGGCTCCAATAGGGCGATGCAAAGGGTGGACCCGGGGCGCAGAGCAGTGAGTCCCAAGCCCACCCATTGTGTGACAATAGCGAATGAAAATTCGCTATTGTCACACCGATCCTCCTCCTGGCCAATAAGGAAGCACGTCCGATATGCGCTTCCTGATTGGCCACAAGGCAAACCCCATGCCATTGGCCGAGGAGGAGGCGGGAGTGGAAGGACTGGAGGAGACGCGCCGCCGGTCACCGGGACTGAGGAGAAGCCGCCCGCCGCCGCTGCGGCTCCAGGTAAGTAAGGGGGCACGCACACTGATCTCTGCATTGGGGGCATGTATGCTAGTCACTGCATTGGTGGCACACATGCTGATCTCTGCATTGGGGGCATGTATGCTGGTCACTACATTGGGGGCACGCACGCTGATCTCTGCATTGGGGGCATGTATGCTGGTCACTGCATTGGGGTCATGTACGCTGGTCACTGAATTGGGGGCATGTACGCTGGTCACTGCATTGGGGGCATGTATGCTGGTCACTGCATTGGGGCATGTATGCTGGTCAGTGCATTGAAGGGGGCATGCACGCTGATCTCTGCATTGGGGGCATGTATGCTGGTCACTGCATTGGGGGCATGGTATGCTGGTCACTGCATTGAAGGGGGCACGTGCGCTGATCTCTGCATTGGGGGCATGTATGCTGGTCACTGCATTGGGGGCATGTATGCTGATCTCTGCATTGGGGGAATGGTATGCTGGTCACTGCATTGAAGGGGGCAAGTATGCTGGTCTCTGCATTGGGGGCATGTATGCTGGTCACTACATTGGGGGCATGTATGGTTCAGACGGTGTCAAGCGTGTGTGGCGGCAACCAGGTGAGGAGTACAAAGACAAGTGTGTGTTGCCTACAGTAAAGCATGGTGGTGGGAGTGTCATGGTCTGGGGCTGCATGAGTGCTGCTGGCACTGGGGAGCTACAGTTCATTGAGGGAACCATGGATGCCAACATGTCCTGTGACATACTGAAGCAGAGCCTGAACCCCTACCTCTGGAGCCTGGGCCACAGTATTCCTACCTGATAACGACCCCAAACACACCTCCAAGACGACCACTGCCTTGCTAAAGAAGCTGAGGATAAAGGTGATGGACTGGCCAAGCATGTCTCCAGACCTAAACCCTATTGAGCATCTGTGGGGCATCCTCAAATGGAAGGTGGAGTAGCGCAAGGTCTCAAACATTCACCAGCTGTATGATGTCATCATGGAGGAGTTAAAGAGGACTCCAGTGACAACCTGTAAAGCTCTGGGGAACTTCATGCCCAAGAGGGTTAAGGCAGTCCTGGAAAATAATGGTGGCCACACAAAATATTGACACTTTGGGCCCAATTTGGACATTTTAACTTAGGGGTGTACTCACTTTTGTTACCAGCGGTTTAGGCATTATTTGCTGTGTGTTAAGTTATTTTGAGGGGACAGCAAATTTACACTGTTATACAAGCTTTACACTCTACTCATTACTTTACATTGTAGCAAAGTGTAATTTCTTTAGTGTTGTCACATGAAAAGATATAATAAAATATTTACAAAAATGTGAGGGGTGTACTCATTTTTGTGAGATACTGTAGATACCTGGCACCAGTGTTTTTCATGTTAATTTAAGGGGATTAAGAATGTCTCTTAGATCGAAGATAACCTTAAGGTAATGTCTCAATAGTACCTTGTTCCCACTTGCCTGGCCAAATTATACCCAGAAATTTCTCCTCTATGCTTCCGAGGCTGCGGGCATATGGGCTCGCTGCTCTACACCCTCTGGCAGTGCCCTAGAATTAGGGGGTTCTGGAATCAAATCTTTCATCTGATTCATAAAATTACTGGGATTTCTGTGACCCAGGACCCACTAATTGCCCTGCTAAATCAACGCATCCCTAAGATTTCTAAATGCTCCCAGGCCCTAATTTCTACAAACTACTGGGGGCTAAATTAACTATTCAATCTGGCCAAGTGCAACATTTCCTGGATCATTTTGCAGGAAAAGATTACTGACATAATCCTGCATACTAGTGAAAAATTTGAAATTACCTGGTATCCATGGGCTCGATATTTAGGAGTTTCTCTATAACCTCAACCCCACCCTTTCCTCTTTCATTCACAATTCCGAAGTGCTGATTTCCCACATAGGTTATCTTTGCATATTCCTCCCCACTTTCACTCTTTTCCAACTTTCTGTAAACCTGGCTCCATGCTTTCTATTGAATCCTATACCTTCCCCTAACTTGGCCTAATTGGCTTCCACTCCTGCTACTCTAGTCTTATAGCTTGATTTATCTCCTTGCCTGAAATTAGCTTCTAACTGGGCATTAGATCCTCTCACGGATGGTTCAGGTCCCTGGACCCTCCAGGATAGGACCCTCCACAACTGAAAACCGGTGGTATAAACTCTTTTATGGTCTCTATGGTATATTTTAGGACTTTATATTTGCACTTTACTTTTTCTGTTTAGCAAAGATGCTTAATGTTATCCCCACCCCCTCGCAGATGCCCTTCAAATGAACTTCAGGCTTTTAACTGGTGAAAACCACAATTCTGCTGATGCTGATTCTACATGTGAACTTGCCTGGGCAGGGCTTCTGCAATATTTTGAAACACTACCCTCTCTCTAGGATCCCTGAGGGCTCGACTTCCATTAAATCAAGTCACTTTGAACCCTGTTTAACCCAAGGTTGTGTTGATATCATTATATACTACCTCTCTTCTTAGAGGGGAGCCTATATCACCGATGTTCTTTCTGGAGTGCCCTTCTGACTAATTTGTTTCTGCTCAGCTTCAAGCGTCACAAACAGCTCTCTGTACACCTCCAGGAATCGACGTACTCCGAGCCTGCTGTACAGGAGCTGTTTGTGACGCTTGAAGCCCGCACTGCTTTAAGTGCATCCCAATGTAAGTGTAATGGTATCTGTTTAAGAGGAAATAAATAGCTTTTTGCAAAACAGAGAGCATTAGATCTTCTCTTCTTTTATACACACTGGGTTCCTGGTCTATACGGAGTGATAGCTGGAGGCGGTGAAGGAAGGGACATCAGGCTGTTATCCTTACATCCCAAAGCGTGTTTGACTCTCATGAGTCTAGTCCTAAGGTGAGCTGCTTATCTTGCACTAGCCACTGGGAGCACTGGAGTGAAGCATGCAGCACTTTATTTTGTGATCACAGATGAAGATTGTTTTTTGATTTCATCTTTATGATTCACTATTAATTGGGACTATTAATATCACTAGCAATCACTATTATTAGAGTTGATTTATAAACATTGAGTTGTTATCTTATTTATGTTATTTAGACACATTTATTGATATCTTTTCACTTGGCGCAGCAATATTGTTTATTGATTAGTCACTGGTGTTTTGTGTTTAGCACTGATTGTTTGCAGCCTTGTGTGCACTATTTTGTATGGTTTTTGAATTATTTGAATTTTATGGTTTGCGCTGATTTATTACTATTTTATTATCCAATTTCTTCTTCAGTCCAGTGTCAGAGGTCCTCTTCAGGGCAGAACAATACCATTTGCATACTAATTGCAATACTATTTGAATACCAAAATCAATTACCATTCTGCTCGTGTTCTGTGAGCCCAGCCTGGTGTTTGCATGCCCCTTCAGGTGTAGCATTTTTGTGCAGGCAGTGGAGTTCACAGTACTCCAGGACTGAATGGCACTCACAATTAAGTTTGTGAGTGCCTCTCAGTCCTAAGAGAATGCTTACCCTGCTACTGCCAAGGAAAGAAAAGGAAATGCTGGTGACATCTTTGAACCGGTAAGAAGACTGAGAAAAAAAGGTATACATTGCATTTTTTTGTAAATAAGAGATACCAGGAGGTTTTTTTTTTTTTAGGAGGAGGGACGCTTGGAGATGTGGGGTTGTAAAAATTACTGGAGTTCAGCATTAAATACTTAATAAAACTACTTTTGGCAGCAGTTACAGCTGTAAGTCTTTTGCAAGCATTCTGTACTAGCTTTGCTCAACTGGATCCTGTGATGTTTGCCCTCTCATTTTGGAAACTTACTCTACAGTAGCTCTGTCAGGTTGGTTGAGGATTGTTGGATAACAACCATTTTTACATCCTTCCATACATTTTCAATTATATTTAAGTCTGGCATACGACTTGTCCATTCTAAGACATGTAACTGTGCTTTTTAGTTCACTCCAGTGTAACTTTGGCTAGCTTTTTCCATCTAACAAGGGAAGCCATCATACATTTTGGGGCCACTTACAAAGCTTTAAGGCCACCCCCCACCACCCCCCCAGGTCCTGACCACCAAAATTCGCCAGAGCCTGCCCACTGGCAGTCCTACCAAATCCGCTCACTGCCCATCCCACCTAATCCTTCCCCAGATAGCAAACAATTGAGCTGAAAGTTTTAAAATGACTTGCTAAGCCATTGCTAGACTTGCCATGCTTCAGAAGTTTGTTGCACGATTGCAGCAAGTCTGCACTGTATGACTACAGATTAACTTCCCAGATAATCAGCAAATAGATGTCCCAATGCAGTAAAGAGTCAGCCCAATCCAGCAAAGAAACATCCCCATACAGCAACGAGACAGGTGTACTGAAATCTGGACACATTACTCAAAACCTGGATTGTCTGGGTGAATCTAGGACAGGTGGCAACACTAGGTGTTACTCCCCCACCTTCATAATACAGAGGCCCCCATTGAATCAGATTCTCCTAAACCAGCACCCCTGACTTATGGGGTCTTTAAGAGGGGTGGGGGTGCTGATATAAGGGCACACTTATCTAATGGGGGGGGTCTCTAAGAGGGGGGTACGGATATAAGGGCACTCTGATCTAATGGGGGGTCTATAGGGAGGGTGCTGACTGCTGGTCTAATGATTGGTTACCCCCATTAGTTCAGAGTCACCTTATATCAGCGCACCCTTACAGAACCAGTTAGGTTAGAATCCCCTTATATCAATGCCCCCTGTTCCTATAAACCCCAATTAGCCTAACGTAAGCCGCTGCAGCCCAGGAAGTGTGTAAGCCAGAGTTTGGGGCAGAGCTGGGAGGTGGAGCAGCTTTCCTGTAACATTTATCTGTGGGGGAAGAGACAGGGGAGTCAGGGAGAATATGGAGAGAGTATAGGCGGGTGCTTCTGTGCTGGAGCGAAACAGGATTGGAATCCTCACTGGTGCTGGGGAGTTAGGGAGAATGCAGAGAGAGTGTAGGCAGACACTGCTGTGCTGGACTGACACAAGATTGGAATCTTCACTGGTGCTGCGGTGCACTGAGAGTAAAGCACCCAGCACTTGCTTTAGCACTAGAACAGGATGGTTAGACTAGAGATATCTGTGTCCAGGTTCCAGGTGGACTGAGACCTGGACACAGGTGTCAAAACCTGGACTGTACCTGTGTATGGGCTGTTCCCCCTGATGGTTGTCCTGCATCTAACAGACAGTTCCTACCACTGGTTTCCCTTTCAATGCATTTCAGTATTATAATACTATCACCACATAATTTTTACCTTAGAAATTGAGTTTTCATAGTGACTAGGGGTGAATTTTTGGTTGCTGCTGATGTGTGTCCTGTAGCCCTTTTGCAGATTTTCCATATGCAGTGTTGATTGTCATAACAGGCTGCATGTGTTGTGACAATCTGATGGTTTGTCCATGCAAATCATCACATCCAGATAGCACCTATTTCAGCAGTGAAAAGGACCCTGCAAGACACATAGAAGACAGGTGGGTGTTGCCCCCCAAAAAAGGAAAGTAATGTAGCTAGTCAGTAGTCCTTATCCAAGAAAACAATTGCTCCAGAAGCAGTGTGTGTGAATGGACACACAAGGAACTTGTGTTCAGACCTGTCTGAATTTATAGACAGGCATTCTGATCAGGCTAATGACTGAGATATAAGTTTTAGTCTAAGATGAAACAGTCTGAGTTATATAAACAAAGAAGGATAGCCAGGAGTCTGAATATTATAATCTATCTGTATGATACTGAAAACACCCCTGGGGGTGTAACACCTTTTGTTAAGCAGGTTTGTGAACAAGTTTGCTAGACCCCTAAAATTAGTTTTGGGAGGTGGAGTGAGTATGACAAAACTCTCCATTTAGAAACAAGTCCCATTTGATGGAGAAGGCATATGACAAAAGTGGATCTCCTTTTACTTGGAGTGTGCTGCTGATCCCCAAAGAGAATTAAGTTCTATTGTGATGAACTGTTTATGTTCTTCTCTATGGAGCCATTGAAAGGCACAACATATTGTGTATGACAGATGTTCTGTGTATCTGCAAGACTTAAAGCGATAGCAGCCCTTACATGGTACACCACTTTGCTGTATCTGTGCAAATTGATGTTGTCTTTGCAAGTGGGGCTCTCAAAAAAGAACATGGTTAAAATGAGAATTAGAATTCTGTGGCTGGTGGGGTTTTATTACCATGGCAAGTCCCACATGTGCCCTTATCTCTACTTTGCAGTGGGCCTAACTTTTTGACTGGATTCAACAGCAAATCCTGGCCTGTATTTTGCTATCCACCGGAATGCTCCCAAGATAACTATGGACCACCCTTGTATCAGTGTCCTATCATTCTGAACATTTATAAACTTCTGGTATAGTCAACATGGACTCATTTTGTGGATGGTTAAAATACTGGAAACCATTAGTGCTTTGTTTATATCAGGACTGTCAAACTCAATTTTATCGTGGGGCACATCAGCATTATGGTTGTCCTCAATGGGCCGGTTGTATCAGTAAGTCTAGATGTCCAGAGCCCCCCACTCCTTCTTACATAAGGTGTCAGGAGCCCCCTACTATCAGGTGTTAAGACCCCCCCACCCTCCTTTACATCACAGTGCACCCTCATTACCTTGTGCTGCTGCTGTTCAGGGTCTACAGGAGGACCAGATGAGGGCTGGAATCTGCTGAATGCTGAGACCAGGGGAAGGCGAAGACAAGGGGGTGCACAGAGAGGCACAGAATATGTAGAAGGAGTTCTATACTCCTCTCTGCTGCTGAGAAAGGGAAGGGGGCAAAGACGAGACTCTCTGGGGCTGCAAGGAGAAGCACAGGATCTTGCAGAGTAGTTCTGTCCTCCTCTCTGCTGTTGCCTGCTGAGACAAGGTGGGGTAAGAGACAAGGGGGTTGCTGCAGCTGCAGAAGTGTTGCGAGGGCCATGTGTTTGACAAATGTGGCTTACATTTACATGTTTCTTTATGCTACAACTTGTACCTTGGAATATTTTGATAAAAATCTTTGAAAGTCAAATAAATGTCATGCGTTGACAATTCAACAAAGAAAAAAAAAAAAGTAAATAGTGCTCCGCTCTTTACAAGTACAAGACTCCACGGGCCAGAACTTCAGCTACAAACAACACTTCCTTTTCGATAAAACATGGTATTTTTTTTTTAACCAGACCAAAATTAGAAAAAAGAAAACATCAGAAACATCTTTATTTAAAATTACACTGACAATAAAAGTTGTTGTCTCCATGCATATTACATAAAATCACTGCCATAGCTGTCCTCCGTAAGTAACAATTTCTCCTGAACCACCAGTATTGGGTAATCTAACATAATTGAGGGGCAAAAATGTAACATAACATAATAGCACAAGTGGGTGAAATCAAATGTCAAGAGGGGTCTTTCAAATACCAGGTGATGCAAAACCCTTGTGTACAATTATTGAACATGAAAGAGGGATAGAAGCACTAAAATAATTTTTAGAACAGAATATGAGTATGGAAGAAAACAAGAGAACCTTCATTCTAAAATGTGTAGAATTAGTTTTAGAGAAGAAGTCAGTAATGTCAAAACTTGTTGGGATGTGAATGGGCGTTAACATTCACTGTAAATACAGTGTGGTCATGGGAATTATGTCATATGTAATGCTAAGTTTCAAGATTGGTTTGGTGAGCCTCATTTTATATGGAATAAAATATAGAGTTTTGGATTTTATTACACAATTGGAAGCATTTTTTTCCTTACATGTCATGAGCCTATTGACACACTGAAAGCAGAGTTCAGAAGGAGAGGAGAAACAAGACTGGTCTGGATGCTGTTCTAAAGTGCTTTTGCCTATCTGAAATATAAGAGGCAATATGATCTGGTGAGTTACACTGGATTGGGGTGATTGGGGGTAGCCACTGAAGGCACCATTGGTAATATATGTTTAAAGTGGAAAGAAGACACAGGAGTGGACTTTGTGTTTATAAAATGAGTTCAACGTTTCTCGAGACTGAATACACTGGACTCCTATGCTTAGTTTAAAAAAATATATTTTCAGTTTGAGCACAGTGGACCATATATACAGTATATTACACAAGTGAGTACACCCTTCACATTTTTGTAAATATTTTACTTAATCTTTTCATATGAGAACACTGAAGAAATGACACTTTGCTACAATGTAAAGTAGTGAGTCTACAGCTTGCAAAATAAGTCTCCCCTCAAAATAACTCCACACACAGCCATTAATATCTAAACCCCTGGCAACAAAAGTGAGTGCGCCCCCTAATTGAAAATGTCCAAAAAGGGCCTAATTAGCCATTTTCCCTTCCTGGTGTCATATGACTGGTTAGTGTTCCAAGGTCTCAGGTGTGAATGGGGAGCAGGTGTATTAAATTTGGTGTTATCGCTCTTACTCTCTCATACTGGTCACTGGAAGTTCAACATGGTACCTCATGGCAAAGAACTCTCTGAGGATCTGAAAAAAAGAATTGTTGCTCTACATAAAGATGGCCTAGGCTATAAGAAGATTGCCAAGACCCTGAAACTGAGCTGCAGCACGGTGACCAAGACCATACAGCAGTTTAAGAGGACAGGTTCCACTCAGAACAGGCCTCGCCATGGGGAAATAGACATATGAGTGCCGCCCGCATTGCTGCAGAGGTTGAAGGGTGGGGGGTCAGCCTGTCAGTGCTCAGACCATACGCCGCACACTGCATCAAAATGATCTGTATGGCTGTTGTCCCAGAAAGAAGCCTCTTCTAAAGATGATGCACAAGAAAGCCCACAAACAGTTTGCTGAAGACAAGCAGACTAAGGACATAGATTACTGGAACCATGTCCTGTGGTCTGATGAGACCAAGATAAACGTATTTATTTCAGATGGTGTCAAGCGAGTGTGGCAGCAACCAAGTGAGGAGTACAAAGACAAGTGTGTCTTGCCTACAGTCAAGCATGGTGGTGGGAGTGTCATGGTCTGGGGCTGCGTGAGTACTGCTGGCCCTTGGGAGCTAAAGTTCATTGAGGGGACCATGAATGCCAACTTGTACTGTGACATACTGAAGCAGAGCATGATCCCCTCCTTACAGAGACTGGGTATTCCAACATGATAAGGACCCCAAACACACCTCCAAGGCGACCACTGCCTTGCTAAAGAAACTGAGGTTAAAGGTGATGGACTGGCCAAGCATGTCTCCAGATCTAAACCCTATTGAACATCTGTGGGGCATCCTCAAATGGAAGGTGGTGGACGCAAAGTCTCTAACATCCACCAGCTCTGTGATGTCGGCATAGAGGAGTGGAAAAGGACTCCAGTGGCAAACTGTGAAGCTCTGGTGAACTCTATGCCCAAGAGCATTAAGGCAGTGTTGAAAAATAATAGTGGCCACACAAAATATTGACACTTTGGGCCGAATTTGAACATTTTCATTCAGGGGTGTTCTCACTTTTGTTGCCAGCGGTTTAGACATTCATGGTTGTGTTTTGAGTTATTTTGAGGGGACAGCAAATTTGCATTGTTATACAAGCTTTACACTCACTACTTTACATTGTAGCAAAGTGTAATTTCTTCAGTGTTGTCACCTGAAAAGATATAATAAAATATTTACACAAATGTGAGAGGTGTACTCACTTTTGTGAGATACTGTAACTGCATAGCAGAATGGAGAAGTCCAGAAGAATCCTTAAAATAGTTTATGGAACACATAAATAACACTAAGATTTTTCAGTACTTCCTAGAGTTAAAAACTGAGATCAGAGAAACAAAACTCACAACCAAGACCTATAATAAATAATAAATCCACTGACTATAATGGTCTGCTGAGAGCAGAGCGTTGTCATCATATGTGGAGTAATAATGTCCCAAAGGGACATTTTTTAGACTCAGACATAAATGTACTGAACTAGAATATTTTACAGAACAGAGTCAAGAAATACCAGTGTTATAGATTAATACATCTGAAAAAGACTTACAGACTCCACAATAAAATACCAAAATGCAAAATAGACAACTCCCTTTTTATTATAATTTTTCAAGAAACAACTTTTTGCTCCGCATTTTAATGTATACCATATATTGTACAAAAAATTGTAAAAAAATATTTAGTTTAGTTTAGTTGTAGCAAGAAAACTGCAGTAAAGGTGTTAAAATATGCTGAAGAAAAATATATCAGTTAATAAAAGGGGAGGAACAAAGAGAACAAAGATGAGAGCATTAACATTACTTTTACTGCAAATGAAGGGTTAATAATTTCTCAAGGAATTGTCACATTTTACAATTTTATCAAAGTTTAGATATAGGAGAAAAAGAATAATTAAGGATCAGATTATAAAAAGCTTTATTAGGGATGAAAAAATTCCTAAAAATTGGTTCGGCAACAAAAAGGGCTTCTTTTGCTTCAAGAAATTTGGTACTTTCCACAAAAAAACCACAAGGATAAAAAAATCAGAGGCTACTTTTCATTCCAAAAAAACCCAGGGAAGGAATATGAAATCATTCACTGTATTACATGTGATTTCAAAAGGGTAAGTGTCTTTTGGAATGCTGGAAAAATGAGGGCGCAATAACCTCTATAAATTACCTCTATAAGTATTTTTATAGAAGGAATAAAACAGATGTATACTCACAAGCAGCACATGATATCAAAACGATAAATATCCACAGTGTTCCGCATTGCCTGGTTCACTGCTCCATTCCCAACATGGGGAAGATGCTCCAAATGGCTGACATGTTCCTCAGAACCCTTTGAACATATCCAAATAATGAATGGCTGCTATAACACCACATGCAACTTCAAATACATCTCTCAAGCATGTAAATTAAAGGATTGGAGTTTCTTCAATGTTTGCCTTGTTTTTGAGGGAGTCTATTTCACATTTTCACAGCTATTACTGTGAAGAAGCATTTCCGTATGAATGCCCCCTTGTCCTTGGTAATGACCATAAAGTGAAAAACTCTAAACCTAGTTCACTATATAGACCATCTATGTATTTATACATGGTGATTATATCCCCCCTTATTTGCCTCTTCTCAAGATAGAATAAATTTAGTTCAGCTAATCTTTCTTTATAGCCGAGGTTCTCCATGCCTTATATAGTTACATAGTTAGTGAGGTTGAAAAAAGACATCAGTCCATCCAGTTCAACCTATGATGTGTGTGTGTGTTTGCTTTTAACCGTACATTGTATACCCCTGTATGTTGTGGTCTTTAAGGTGTCCATCTAATAGTTTTTTGAAACTATCGATGCTTCCTGCTGATACCACTGCTTGTGGAAGAGAATTCCACATCCTTACCACTCTTACAGTGAAGAACCCCTTACGCACTTTAAGGTTAAACCGCCTTTCCTCAAGTTTTAGTGAGTGGCCACGTGTCTTATTGTATCTCCTTTCTCTGAATAGTTTGTTCCTTATGCTCGGGTCGCCAGTACAGTATTTGTACATTGATATCATATCCCCCCTCAATCGTCTCTTCTCCAGAGAGAATAGGTTCAGTGCTTGTAGTCTTTCCTCATAGCTGATGTCCTCCATTCCCCTAATTATTTTTGTTGCCCTTCTCTGGACTTTCTCCAGTTCCAGCACATCCTTTCTGAGGACCGGTGCCCAGAACTGGACAGCATACTCCAGATGTGGCCGGACCAGAGTCTTGTAGAGCGGGAGAATAATCTCTTTATTTCTGGAGTGAATCCCCTTTTGTATACAACCCAATATTCTGTTGGCTTTGCTTGCGGAGGCTTGGCATTGCATGCCACTGCCAAGCCTGTTGTCTACCAGTACCCCCAAGTCCTTTTCCATCCTAGACTCACCCAGAGGTTCCCCCCTAGTGAGTAGCTTGCTTTCTGGTTTCTGGCCCCCAAGTGCATTACTTTACATTTTTCAACATTAAACCTCATCTGCCATGTAGTTGCCCACCCCGTTATTTTGTTCAGGTCCGCTTGCAAGGTTTCCACATCCTGCATAGAAGATATTGGCATGCCTAATTTAGAATCATCCGCAAATACTGAGATTGTATTCGATATCCCCTCCTCCAGATCATTTATGAATAAATTAAACAGGATTGGTCCCAGGATGCCTCTTATTAGTTTACAGTAAAATTAGGGGGGGGGACCAGCGCTATGGATTATTCACAGAGACTTTATTTTGCAAAGTAGGAAGCAGCCACCAACCAACCAGCCCCTAAATATTAGGGGCCAAGTATTGTAAAAAAAGGGGGAGTAGTTGGAATCGGCGCTACCTATTAGATATATAGTAAAAACAGTGGTATGTCCAGACCATAGGGTATCACTTAAAAATATGTGCAAAATAAAGTGCCAGTGCAAAGGTGTATAGAATAAAACCGTGCGGGTAAAAATATATGGCTGGATAGTTTAAAAAAACACAAAGTGCTGGTGAAAATAATTTAATGTGAAGTGACAGAATATAATAATATATAACCAATAATTGATGATTAAAAAGGTTGGATAAAAATAGCTCAGAAACAACTGTGCTTAGAAAATAGGTGAAAGTGGTTGTGAACTTCAAGTGCTTGTATTCCAAAATTCCCACTAGAGGTCACACTCACCCTTCAGCAGAGGTACCAATAGTGGCTGTAAAGATATCCACAGGGGGGTTAATGACAAACTCCCAGATCTGGCTCCTAAAAATCCTTGCGGATAGGCGGATCCCATCCTTCAGCAGAGGTACCAATAGTGGAGTGAAGCAGTAGTTGTTCCGCATTCCAACCACGGCAGACTGCAGACCGGAAGTGACGTTGACGCAAGGTACCTCCCTACGCGTTTCGTCATTGGACACTCCAGTAGCCGTCCAATGACGAAACGCATAGGGCGGTACCTTGCGTCAACGTCACTTCCGGTCTGCAGTCTGCCATGGTTGGAACGCGGAAGCTCCCCGGCACTGCAATATACACTCTTATTCGTTTGGTTGCCCTTTTCTGCACTTTTCCTAGAGTCTCAGTATCCTTTATGTGAACTGGTACCCAAAACTGAACTGCAGGTTTCAAATTAGGCTTTACTAATGCTTTATATAGTGGTAAAATGATGTCTCTCTCTCTCTCTCTCTGGAGTCTATACCTCTTTAATACAAGGAAATATTTAGCTTGTTTTAGAAACTGCAGCTTGGCATTGCATGCTTTTATTAAGTCTATAATCAACCAGACAACCAAGATCCATCTCCACCATTGACTCCCCCAGCTGTTCTCCTAGAATGTATGATGCAATCATTTTGCCCCCAAGGGCATAACTTTACATTTACCAACTGTAAATCTCATCTGTCACACAGATTTTACTTAACAAAAAAGTTCAGTTTTTTACTCAGTATACTAAAAAAAAATTTGAATATGATTGAATATGTTTTTTTTTTCTTTCAGCAATGGCTTTCTTCTTATCAATGTTCTATAAAGCCCAGTTCTATGGATCCCCAAGAATGATTTCTCCCCTTTTAGCTGTGGCTATCTTACAGCTCCTTTAGAGCTGGCCTCGTGGTTGCTTCTTAAACGAATGCTCTTCTTACCTGATTACTGCATTTTGGTGAGCAGGCTTCTCTATGCAGTTGTGTAAATCTCTTTCACTTTTTTTAAAACTCAACCCTTGTTCTTATCCAGAACTTTATCCTGGACTTATTGTGATAGTTCCTTTGTATTCATGGTGCTCTTTGTTTATACATTCTCCAACAAACTCTGGGACCTTACAATATGTGTATATGGAACAGGTGTATTTATTTTAGGAGCATATGACACTTTAACTACAAACAAATGGACCCCATTCAACTAGTTATTGTACTTCTGAAGGCAACTGTTTATACTGGAACCTATTTAAAGCCAAACTCCAGAAAAATGTAGAATTATACCTTGCAGTGGGGCTGCACCCACACAGCAAGGGATAATTGCTTGTTTTGTCTAAGGGAGAGGAGAGACACTTCTACTTACCTGATCGTCATCTTTGCCGGCAGATAGCGCTTCTGCAGTGGACTGTTCCTCGTTGTCAACAAGTTCAATGCAGGGCTATGAACCGTGCTTTGGTCTTGATGATGCCAGTACCCTGGACCACTGGAGTGTGCAGGAAAAGATGCTGCAGGGACTGCTCTTGCAGTGGGGAGCAGCAAAGGATAAGCAAAGTAAGGCCGGCCATAGACGATTCGAATCTGAGGTGGTTCGGCAGGAACTGGCCAAGATTCAAACAACTAAAGGGCAGGCTGAAGAAACCAAGTTGATCGATTGGGCACAACCAGCCTACTGGATTTACCTGAAATGATCGCAAGCAGCTGCTATAGCTGCTGCGATAGTCACTGTCTTCTCCTGGCGGGGGGTGGCTTCCCCGCCTGCCCACCCCTGCCGGAAGAAGACAATTGCTTTGCAGGAGGGAACCACGAACCAGAAACACTATTTAATTCATTTTGTAATATTCAAAGCAAATCCCCCCATTAATTAATGTTTCCATGCTTTATTTGTTGAGAAATCACTTATACCCCCCTAGCACTTTCAGCCGTGGCCATCTTAACTAAGGGCAGATGATTCATGTAGAATTTACTTTCTGGAATCTATCTGCCCTTAGCTCAAGCATGCATGTGCTTAGCTAAAAACCCTCTTCCCCTTTGAAGACTCCCGGGATGTATGACATCATTTGCCTAGGCAAGAAACCAGAATGTAACTGAAGAAATGTAAAAAAGAAAGTTTAAAACAAGTAAATGTAATATACCTTCCTGTCTTGTTACTAATGCTAGCAGCATGAGAATTAAAAATAATCAACGTTGACTGGCAGATTGAAGTTCCACTTTAAACCTTGCAGTGTGGACCCTGTCCAACAGCAAGGGATCATTCTAGTTGCCTGGAGATGGGCTTTAAAGGTTTCATAGCAAACCAATAAAATTGAAAATATTGTAACTAATACCTGTTTATTTAGTTATTTGTGAAAAAAAAATACGAAAACCTTTCTGTGAAATTTGTGGGTTATTTTGTATAAAGCATTGGGAATTATGTTTACTCCTTTGATTCAATAAAAAAATTCTAAAATTGTTAAAGTGTTCTTCAATGGCTGCAAATAGCTTGTGGATGTAGTTAAATGTTAGCGCAAGACAGTTTTTTTTTCTATCATTTGCATCATTCTTTACAGGAAACATTTAGTTGTGATTTTTTTTCTAGGCATTTTGGCAAATGACAAAGGCATTTGGAATTATGTTTACTCCTTTGATTCAATGAAAAATTCTAAAACTGTGATAAAGCTTTCGGAATTAACATATAGGAAGGTAAGAATATACAGAATACTACGCAAATGATGATTTTAGGTTTATTGCTACAGTTACAGTTTTTCTTTATGTTATTGTTTTTTCTATTCCCTACCGTACAGGAAATGGGGGGGACCAGTTTGGGTCTCCTTGGTTCCCTTAGGTGAACTAATGCCTCGTTTCCACTTAGTGGTACGGTACGGTTCGGTTCAGTACTGTACGGTTCGGAACGGTACACCTTGCGTTTCCACTGCCAATAGTACCCTTTCATGATAGGCGTGGTGTAGCAGGAAAGCAGTGATCGACGATTCTCTGTCAACCAATCAAAGTTCTGCAGAGTGTAGCTCCACCCTGTTGGTACGGTACTAATGTGCTTGGTACCCCAACGAAAGGGTCCCAAAAAAGTGGTACGGTACGGTTCGGAATTAGGGTACCATTCACAATGGAAACGGCATAAATAGCGTACCGTACCGAACTGTACCGTACCAGAAAGCTCAGTGGAAACGAGCCATAAGGTACTTAGAAGCAGCCTTAGCAGCCCTACAGGGTACTCATAATTTCTTATTGTGTACTGACCATTGTATTAACCATCTTTGTACCCAAAAGGGTGATCCTCTATGTTACAATGTGAAATGTTTTAATTGCATTTTGTACCTTACTTTGCTGTGAATTTTGTGTACTATGGATCATTTTCTGTACTTGCTTGAAAACCAATAAAAAGTTAAAGTTAAAAAAAAAATTCTAAAATTGTTAAAGTGTTCTTCAATGGCTGAAAATAGCATGTGGATGTAGCTAAACATAAGATGTTAGCGCAAAACATTTTTTATTTTATTTTTTTCCATTATTTGCGTCGTTCTTTACAGGGAACATTTAGCTTTGATTTTTTTTTTTTCAAATGAAATTAGAGATAATAAAAGGTTTGTAAATCTCTTAACATTTGTGACTATAAGAAGTATGATATTTTATTGAATGATAGGCATAATAGCTAATGCATTAACGATTCACCCATTTTGTTTCTTGTTTCATTTTGTGACTTTTAGTGGATTGTTGTGAAAGCTACACAAGTTTTTCTTTTTTTTTTTAATCTATTGATTTATTTAATCTTTAGCTAAGCTTTGCTTGGTTATGAAGCAGGCTACAGTGTCCTTATATAAGTGAATTGGTATGTTTTTCTGTGTCCTAGGTATATTGCATATTTTGTTTTTTCTTTTACGATTAATGACAACATCAGCTTACATTATTGGATAGCATCATCAGCTTACATTATTGGATAGCAATGTCATGTCTTCAGTAACTTCACTGTTAATTCTGTTTGGTTAGACTGAAGGCAAGCCAGTGTGAGCAGAGAGATTCATATTCTGGATCTTCTGTGTCACAGCAAGCTAGAGAGACAGAATTTAAATGGTGCTCTGTGTCAATATCTGTAAAATGTATGCATTCACTGCTGCTAATGCCTTGCTTGCTGGCTGACAGATGATAACAAGTGGATGTCGTTTTTCAGTGAATGTGTTACAGTGTTTTCTCTCCAGAGGAAACATGATAATTGGAAAAAAATTAGGAAAGAGTGACTCTGGAATAGGGATAAAATACCAGCCAAATAATGTGACCGCTGTTAAAGTGTGAGTATCCATCAGTGCAGCTGACATTTTTCTGATATTAGCTAATATTTAAAATGTTGATCTAAGGAAGTGGTGGAATGGCATAGTACTGGTTACATGGTTGAAAGTGACTGTCATTAAAGACTCATGGCAAATTGGGTTGACTTGCTACAGCTAGATGCTTTGTGATATAACATTGGATGATAGGTGACCAGGCCAGCAGCCAAACTATCCTCTTGAATAATGTATTTGCTTTAGTCTTATTCAATTACTCTCCCACTCATGAGGCTCTGCAGTGACAGCTGTGTGGTTTCTCTGTGATTTGAAAGGGTTGTATCATGTATGCCACTTTATAAATCTGACTCCAGCTAAATGTAGTCATTTTTTTAGAATTAAAGTAATATACTTTGATCAAAATCCATATTTAAATCTGGAATACTGGGTAACACTTTTTAGGTCACATAACTATGGATACAGGAAGGCAAAATTTGTTAAAAGGAGGGCTTCCAAAAATAAAATCAAACTAGTCCAGTATAAATGGTGTAGCAGTGATACCAATGCATTTCAAAGATAAAACGTGATTACTGTGCTGTGCTTGACTGTGTGAAGAGGTGTTAACCATGACAATTATTGCAGGTAAACATATATTCAGAACATCCATTCCTCTTTTTATTTCACATTCCTTTTTTGCTATATTTGGGTGCAGGCCAAGGTGTCAAAGTAAAAGTAAAATAGGCAACTAGGAGAGACAGTCCTATCCAGATGTTGGTATTATCATGGCAGTTCTCAAATGATGAATAGGTGTCATCACGGCAATGCCCCCTTCATGCGTTCCAGGCTGGTACTTCCTGCTTCTGCCCTGTGGCTTCGAGTAGCGGTGACATCACGCGGAGCTCTGGTGGGCCCAGTCTGGTTTCCGTTTTTCCATGCTTTCCTGAGCAACATCTCTGTCCACAGTGACCCCATTTGCTCCATCTAGAGGACCCAACAGCCATCTACTGATCCACATTGGATTAGGCCAGCCCGGTACTGTATCAGCAATCCAATTGATTTTCATTAACTTTTATTCACTGCTACCCTTCTGGTTGTTACAATAAACCGTTTATCGTATCCATCGGCCTGTTCATCATTTGAGAACTGCCATGATAATACTAACATCCGGATAGCACCGTCTCCCCTGTTCGCCTCTTTTATTTGTAGTTAAAGTTTTACTGTAACTTCTCCATGATCACAGCTCACGATCACCAAAAGTGTTTTTATTGCTGCATGTATAAATTTCAATGATTTCTGGCCCTATATGACACTAGTCACCAGAACCAGAATTTCCCCAAACAATAAAAATCTGACAGGGTTTCAAACCCATTCTTACTTTGTGCAAAAACCTAGAAGGAAAAAGCTTTTGGTATATCTATGAGGATTGCATCTATACAACAGGCTTTATGTATGTAGCACCCTCCTAGGTAGGTGCTAGGTAGGTAAAGCCTAGTGTCTCCATATGCTTAACGGAGGAGCCTGATTTATAGTTAGGCCTGTTACATGTGTCCAGGGTGTGATTCATCTGGGCAGAGGGAATGTCCCCACTGTATCCAATAGGGGAGCATGTTTGGGCAGTGGAGGAAACTCAGCCAGTGACACACATGCTTTTGTAACTATCCCAGTGGGTTGGCACAGACAGTGGTGCATCCTGGTATACATTATAAAAGCCAAGGGCACATGTGACAGGGTGCCTTTGGGTAGGAAGCCAGGTCCAAGAAGGAGGGTGACAGTTGTTTCTTCTTATGCTGCTGTGGATGGTGGTCACAGGGGGTGAGCCAGGAGTGTGGAGCTGAGCCAGGAGGTCCAGTGGAGGCTGACTAGGGGCGTTGGAGGCAGAGCAAACAGTGTCTGTGAGTACCGGGAAGCTTGCCGGGGGGTCTGCCCAGGAAGGGGACCACTCCAGTGGAGAGTCAGTGGACAGGTGTCAGCACACACAGCAAGTGAGAAAAGGGGTGCTAAGTTAGACCCTGAAGAGTAATTCAAACAGGAACACATTATCTATCTTCACTTCAGTGACAAGGAGAAGCAGCGGCCTTGCCGCACACTACAACTAGTTGTTCTCACGATTGTGCATAGTTCATAGTTGGAGTATAGTGATGGAAGCATATCAGACGGGGCGGTTCGTGAAACCCAATCGGTGAACTTTCTCAAATGTTTGTGAACCGCAAGTTTGCGGCGGACCCCATTCACTTTAATGGCAGACGAACGTTAAAAACCTCCAGGTCAAATTTGCAGCCACAAAATACTTAATAGCTGTGCACACATAGTCCCACAACATGGACACTGACATACCAGAAGTATTGCTATTGGAAAAGTTGCCATAAACATTTTTTTTTTCAGCCAAAAAATTATTATTTTTTTTTTCTATATCAGCCAGAACTGACAGCAGCCGGTACATACATGTCAAATACATATAGGGTCCATTCACATGTCTGTAAAATAGGTCTGCATCCGTTCCACAATTTAGCGGAACGTTTACAGACCCATTGCTTTTCAATTCCAGTCTGAAAAATTAGGCATTCACAGGATAAAGAAGTAAGTGTCGGCCAGTACAGGCACCAACAATTAGCCAACAGGCGTCCACCTGACAGCAAAGAACTTTGTATTCTGTGGCTGGAGGTACATTAGGCATTTACAAGATACAGAAGTAAGTGTCAGCCAGTACAGACCCCAAAAATTAGCCCACAGGCGTTCACCTGACAGCAAAGAACTTGGTATTCTGTGGCTGGAGGTACATTAGGCATTTACAGGATACAGAAGTAAGTGTCGACCATTACAGGCCCCAAAAATTAGCCCACAGGCATTCACCTGACAGCAAAGAACTTTGTATTCTATGGCTGGAGGTACATTAGGCATTTACAGGATACAGAAGTAAGTTTCAGCCAGTACAGGCCCCAAAAATTAGCCAACAGGCGTTCACCTGACAGCAGAGAACTTGGTATTCTGTGGCTGGAGGTACATTAGGCATTCACAGGATAAATAGGTGTGGCCATTATAGGCCCCAAAAATTAGGCATTCAACAGACATAAAAGGCCTTTTATGCCGCTGTATTTACCTAAGACAGGGACCATGAATTGTTATGGGTGGTGGCGGATATTTGTGGGCTGTCATGAGGAATTTGAATGAAACATGGTCTACTGGTCAGTGGTCACATGTGCTGAATTCCTCCGAGATCCATGCCTCGTTCATTTTTATAAATGTTAGGTAGTCAACACTGTCGTGAGCTAGGCAAGTGCACTTATCGGTCACAGTCCTCCCTGCTGCGCTGAACGTTCTTTTGGACAGGACACTGGATGAGGGGCAAGCCAACAGTTCTATTGCAAATTCTGAAAGCTCTGGCCAGAGGTCAAGCCTGCCCACCCAGTAGTCCAGGGGTTCATCACTTCTCAGAGCATCCACATTGGCCATTAACCCGATGTAGTCGGACACCTGTGGGTCTAGGCATTCCCTGATGCTGGATCCGGAGGACAGCTGTGGATGGGTCGGCTGAAAGAAGGATCTCATATCAGAAGTGACCAACACATCTTCAAACCTCCCTCTTCTTGCAGGCGCTGTTGGATTGCTACCCGCAACTGTTTCTCTGTGAGTGGAAATTCCTCTGCCAGTGCACGCAAAAGCAGAATGCAGCATTTCCCGAAGCAAGTCCTGGAAGTGCTGCATTCTGACAGCCCTCTGTGATGGTGGTAACATTTCCGCCATTTTTTGTTTGTACGGGGGGTCTAAATACGTTGCCACCCAGTACAGGTCCTTGCCCTTTATGCTTTTTATACGAGGGTCCCTCTTCAAACACTGGAGCATGAAGGTCCCCATTTGTACTAAACTGGAAGCGGTGTAGTGGCCTGGCTCCTGCTCATCATCCAGGATAATGTCGTCCTCGTTCTCATCAATTCATCCAGCATTGCAACTTCCTCATCTTCCTGCCCCTGCTCCTCGACGACTTGATCAATGACACGATGCAATGCACGCTCCAGAAAGAAGGTATAAGGTACGATGTCACTGACGGCTCCCTGACTGCAACTGACCAGTTTGGTGATCTCATCAAATGGCGGCAGAAGTCTGCATGCTTTGCGCATTAGCAGCCACTGGTGCAGTGAAAAAAGCCCAAGCTCCCCAGAACCTGTCCTGCCGCAGAGTTCGTACAGGTAGTCGTTAACTGCACGTTTCTGCTGGAGCAGCCTATCAAGCATATACAAGTTTGAGTTCCATTGCGTCGGGCAGCCACAAATAAGATGTCTGACGGGCAGGTTGTGTCGCCGCTGAATGTCAGCAAGGCAAGCCATGGCTGTGTAAGATCTTCTGAAATGGCCCAAGATTTTCCTGGCCTGTCGCAAGACATCCTGGACCCCAGGGTATTTGACAACAAATCGCTGCACGACCACGTTCAGGACGTGTGCCATGCATGGCACGTGTGTAATTTTTCCCTGTTTCAGCGTGCTCAGCAGATTGGCACCATTGTCGGACACCACTTTACCAACTGTCAAATTGAGCGGTGTTAGCCACTGATCTGCCTGTGAATGCAAAGCTGAAAGGAGTGCAGGACCAGTGTGGCTCTTGGCTTCCAGGCACAACAGACGCAGCACAGCATGGCAATGTCTCACCTGGCATGTAGAAAAGGTTCTGGGGATCTTGGGCGGCACAGCAGAAGAGACGGTAGCAGCGGAAAAGGAGGAGTCAGCTGAGGAGGAGAGGGAGGATGGAGGAGGAGGAGAAGAAGAGGCAGGCATGCATGCAATCCGTGGCGGTAAAACCAAATCTACACGGGTGCCACAGGTTACATGCTTGACGGCCGTCAGAAGGTTCACCCAGTGGGCAGTAAAAGTTATATACCTTCCCTGCCCGTGTTTGCTAGACCACGTGTCTGTGGTCAGATGTATCTTGGCACCAACACTGTGTGCCAGAGATACATTCACTTGCCGCTGAACATGGCCATATAGCTCTGGGATGCTAGAGAGAAGAGGCTGGACGTTGAGAGGCTGGAGTGTGGCTTTGTGGGTTCTGATGGCGTTGCTCCCACTGGGCTCGGTGATGGGAGTCCAGGTGCCTTCTTAAGGAGGTCGTCCCTAGGTGAGTGTTGGGCTTACCGCGACTTATGCGTTGACTGCAAAGGCTGCAGATGGCAACCCTATTGTCAGCAGCAGACAGGTTGAAAAAAGCCCACACTGCGGAGCCATGTGCCAGCGTCCTGGAAGCACCAGATGTGACCGTACATGGTTGATGGCTCGCTCCTGATGCATTACCAGTCTGCTTTGTCCCTCCTGTGCAATGTAAGTCTGGCCTGCTTCTCCTCCCTATCTGCTGGTCCATCTCTCCCTCTGAAATCCCCTCCTCTTCCTCTCTTGTGGGCACCCACGTGACACCCATAGACACGTCATCATCGACGTCACCTTCCCCACCACTAACATTTGAGATCTCGGAGTAGGCAGCAACAGTGGGGACCAACCTCCTTGGGCTGATCTGGGTAATGTTGTCAGACTGCCGAGTGGCTGCTGTTGCTACCTCCTCTTCCTGATCCGATGCCAACAATGGCTGTGCAGCGCAAATGTCTTGTGATGGATCGGAAAATAATTCTTGTGACTTAAGGGGTGGGCATATGGTGGTGATGGTGTCTTTGCAGGTGCACACAGCAGAGAGTGAAAAGGGTGCAGATGGAGAGGATGAGGAGGGTGCAGAAGAGGAAGGCTGAGTGAGCCACTCAACCAAGTCTGGTGCGTCCTTTGACAAAATCGAACGCACCTTCTGCAACTTCCCACTTTGGCTCCAGCCTGGTGCTTCTGCCCTACCCCTACCACCCCTGCGGAAGGGCCTGCCTCTTCCTCTGCCTGTCATTTTTTAGATGACCCTGTGACAAAAGTCTCTAGAGAAGCACAGTATATGTGGAAGAAGGTTTATAACACCCCGCTTCAATCTGTCGTTTTGGGGGGCTACTGGTTTATCACACCAGTTATGAAAAATATTTTCTAGTAACTTTTGTCACTGTGTCTAGCAGAGTTAACGCAGCGAAAGAGGCAACATTTCTGCAGTACCCAAATACACTATTACGAAAGTATAACACCCCGCTTCAATCTGTCATTATGGGGGGCCACTGGTTATCACACCAGTTATGAAAAATATTGTCTAGTAACTTTGGTCACTGTGTCTAGCAGAGTTAATGCAGCGAAAGAGGCAACATTTTTGCAGTACCCAAATACAGTATTATGAAAGTATAACACCCCGCTTCAATCTATCGTTTTGGGGGGTCACTGGATTATCACACCAGTTATGAAAAATATTTTCTAGTAACTTTGTCACCGCATCTAGCAGAGTTAACACAGCGAAAGAGGCAAAATTTCTGCAGTACCCGAATACGCTATTATGAAAGTATAACACCCGATCCAATCTGTTGTTTTGGGGGCCACTGGTTTCTCACACCAGCTATGAAAAATATTGTCTAGTAACTTTTATCACTGTGTCTAGCAGAGTTAACGCAGCGAAAAAGGCAAAATTTCTGCAGTACCCAAATACACTACTATGAAAGTATAACACCCCGCTTCAATCTGTCGTTTTGGGGGGCCACTGGTTTATCACACCAGTTATGAAAAATATTTTCTAGTAACTTTTTTCACTGTGTGTAGCAGAGTTAATGCAGTGAAAGAGGCAAAATGTCTGCAGTACCCAACAACACTATTATGAAAGTATAACACCCCGCTTCAATCAGTCGTTTTGGGGGGCCACTGGTTTATCACTAGGGATGATCAAACAGTTCGGGTCCACCATTGGTTCGGCCCGAACATTGGGTGTTCGAGGTTCGGCCGAATTTAGAACTTTTTGCCCAAAAAGTTCGGAATTCGGCAACCAGAACCGACCAAAATGCAATGCTTCAGGAAATGGGCTTTAAAAGCCCGTGATTGGACCAGAACCATTAGCAAAAGTCAATTGAGGGGGCAGGAGAATGCTAGGAATGTGATTGGAGTGACTAGGGGGTCCCTAGACCAATCATTAGTGAATACGCCCCCCAGTATATAAGATAGCCCCCGCCATATTCCTAGCATTGTTATACTGGACATGGAAGAGAGTGGAATGCTGTTTTACTTTAAAAGTGTCATTTAGCATTTATTAGTGTGAGGAAAGGGATATCTAGTGTAGTTAGAGTGCTCCTTTACACTTAAGTTAGCTTCAAAAATTTAGTTTCTGTAGGGAAAGTGTTAAGTGTAAGGGGACCGTAGTGTAGTGTAGGGTTAACTGACAGTGACTGCTATGGAAGGGTGACAAAACCCTTCCATAGCAGGGTGACCGCTATAGAGAAATGATCATTTCTCTGAGTTGCTTCGGGACAGGAATATGGCTTCTCACCAGCCAAGCATTTTTCATGCTGCAGGGGCTGCCACTGCCAGTGCTTTTTTGAGGACATGTTTGATGTCAGACATGACATCTGAACATGTGTATAGGGGGTATATATACACATATATGTCTGTATATATACCCCTAGACATATATAGGTGTGATAGTAGCAGAAATATATGCTTGCGCTAATGAAATCATTTACAGTAATATATTTCTGATACTATCACACCTATATATGGCTAGGTGTCTATATACATATAATTATGTGTGTATATATACCACTATACACAAGTTCAGATGTTTTGCCTGCCTCAAAAAAATGCCAAAAAAACGCTAGCGTCAAAAAAAAATGCCCAGGTGTGTTTTTGCTGGCATTTTTTGGGGGGTTTTAGAGGCAGGCAAAACATCTGAACTTGTGCACAGTACCACTATAAACAAGTTCAGATGTTTGTCCAGAACCATAAAAAAAGATTGTTTGTGTTAGAACACTTTCAGCTCAGGGGGTTGGCTTCTCTTCTCGGTTTTCACACCTTGCCGGTTTAATAGAAGGCATTTTTTTTGGGTTCTTTGCAGTCAGGAAAAACATCTGAACTTGTGTATAGTGGTACTGTGCACAAGTTCTGATGTTTTGCCTGCCTCCAAAAACTCCCAAAAAATGCCAGCAAAAACACACCTGGGCATTTTTTTTTGACGCTAGCGTTTTTTTGGCATTTTTTGTGGTTCTTTTGAGGCAGGCAAAACATCTGAATTTGTGTATAGTGGTATATATACACACATAATTATATGTATATAGACACCTAGCCATATATAGGTGTGATAGTAGCAGAAATATATTACTGTAAATGATTTCATTAGCGCAAGCATATATTTCTGCTACTATCACACCTATATATGTCTAGGTGTGTATATAAATATATGTATGTGTGTATATACACCACTATACACAAGTTCATATGTTTTGCCTGCCTCAAAAGAACCCCAAAAAATGCCAAAAAAAACGATAGCGTCAAAAAAAAATGCCCAGGTGTGTTTTTGCTGGCATTTTTTGGGGGTTTTTGGAGGCAGGCAAAACATCAGAACTTGTGCACAGTACCACTATACACAAGTTCAGATGTTTTTCCTGACTGCAAAGAACCCAAAAAAATGCCTTCTATTAAACCGGCAAGGTGTGAAAACTGAGAAGAGAAGCCAACCCCCTGAGCTGAAAGTGTTCTAATACAAACAATCCTTTTTTTTATGGTTCTGGACATGCTACAGAGCTGAAACTTCACAGGTACACCTTTTAGACCCCCCAGATACGAAATCACACATAAAAAGTTCTTAAAAAATTTCATTTTTGATAAAAAAAAAAAGCGATTTTTTGATTTTTACTTTGGATTTCAGATCTGGGGGGTCTAAAAAGTGTACATGTGAAGTTTCAGCTCTGTAGCATGTCCAGAACCATAAAAAAAGATTCTTTGTGTTAGAACACTTTCAGCTCAGGGGGTTGGCTTCTCTTCTCGGTTTTCACACCTTGCCGGTTTAATAGAAGGCATTTTTTTTGGGTTCTTTGCAGTCAGGAAAAACATCTGAACTTGTGTATAGTGGTACTGTGCACAAGTTCTGATGTTTTTCCTGCCTCCAAAAACTCCCAAAAAATGCCAGCAAAAACACACCTGGGCATTTTTTTTTTGACGCTAGCGTTTTTTTGGCATTTTTTGTGGTTCTTTTGAGGCAGGCAAAACATCTGAATTTGTGTATAGTGGTATATATACACACACATAATTATATGTATATAGACACCTAGCCATATATAGGTGTGATAGTAGCAGAAATATATTACTGTAAATGATTTCATTAGCGCAAGCATATATTTCTGCTACTATCACACCTATATATGTCTAGGTGTGTATATAAATATATGTATGTGTGTATATACACCACTATACACAAGTTCAGATGTTTTGCCTGCCTCAAAAGAACCCCAAAAAATGCCAAAAAAAACGATAGCGCCAAAAAAAAATGCCCAGGTGTGTTTTTGCTGGCATTTTTTGGGGGTTTTTGGAGGCAGGCAAAACATCAGAACTTGTGCACAGTACCACTATACACAAGTTCAGATGTTTTTCCTGACTGCAAAGAACCCAAAAAAATGCCTTCTATTAAACCGGCAAGGTGTTAAAACCGAGAAGAGAAGCCAACCCCCTGAGCTGAAAGTGTTCTAATACAAACAATCTTTTTTTTTTATGGTTCTGGACATGCTACAGAGCTGAAACTTCACATGTACACTTTTTAGACCCCCAGATACGAAAGTAAAAATCAAAAAATCTCTTTTTTTTTTTAAATTTTTCAATAATTGGCTTTTTTTTTATCAAAAATGAAAATTTTTAAGAACTTTTTTTGTGTGATTTTGTGTCTGGGGGGTCTAAAAGGTGTACCTGGGAAGTTTCAGCTCTGTAGCATGTCCAGAACCAGAAAAAAAAGATCATATAGGTGTAAAAGGAGGGTCCCACATCCCTGTTCTACTGAAAATTTATCTTTTTTTTTTTCATGGTTCTGGACATGCTACAGAGCTGAAACTTCACATCTACACTTTTTAGACCCCCCAGATACTAAATCCAAAGTCAAAATAAAAAAATCTCTCTTTTTTTTCAATAATTGGCTTTTTTATCAAAAATGACAATTTTTAAGAACTTTTTTTGTGTGATTAATAGTTAATGGGGCATGACGCAGAACCCTAGGGACTTTTTAGGGTCATTTATTGGGTTTTAGGGCTTAAAAATGGTGTTTTTTGATTACTGAAGTTCGGGTCCCATTGATTTCAATGGGGTTCTGAAATCCGGGCCCAACTTTCGGGAAGTTCGGATGTTCTGGCCGAACCGAACTTTTCAAAAGTTCGATCATCCCTATTTATCACACCAGTTATGAAAAATATTGTCTAGTAACTTTTGTCACTGTGTTTAGCAGAGTTAACGCAGTGAAAGAGGCAAAATTTCTGCAGTACCCAAATACACTATTATGAAAGTATAACACCCTGCTTCAATCTGTCATTTTGGGGGGCCACTGGTTTATCACACCAGTTATGAAAAATATTGTCTAGTAACTTTTGTCACTGTGTCTAGCAGAGTTAACGCAGCGAAAAAGGCAAAATTGCTGCAGTACCCAAATACACTATAATATGCTTTCTATATTAGAAAGTATATTATAAGTGTATTACACCCCTATATACTGCACACCAAACAATAATACACCTATACCAAATACAAGTACTTTTGTGAACCTATAACAGAGCGATCTGTGTCACTGACAATCTGTCCCTGCTCCCCACAGCAAACCTCTCCCTACACTGACAAAAGAGAGAATATAGATAGTACACCCATACCAAATACCAGTCCTTAAAAGGACTTTTGTGGACCTATAACAGAGTGATCTGTGTCACTGACAATCTGTCCCTGCTGCACACAGCAAACCTCTCCCTACACTGACAAAAAGCAGAATGTAAAATGGCTGCCAGATCAGGTCTATTTATAAGGTAGGGGGTATGCCCATGTGCTGAAATGTCTCAATTGGCTGTCCTGTACCACCTGATGGATGTGTCATGGGTCAAAGTTCTTCACAATGTTAAAGAATATGGAGGCCACGAACATCGCCATATGTTTGCGTGATCGGCGGACAGCGAACAAGCAAAGTTTCCCCAGCAAACTGACCGCCGGGCGAACTGCAAGGCCATCTCTATTGGAGTATTCCACTCATCCATTCTCCTATCCCATTTCCAAATAAAATCACAAAAACCAACATCCCCTGGATTGATTATTGACTGAGCCAAGGACTTTCAATGCTAATTATCTGCTATAAGTTGCTAAGGGTAACCCAGGGGAATCCAGAAAGTGTAATTCTCAGCAGTCCTCTAGGGGGCAGTACTAAATATATATTTATACATCTTTCCTACAAACCTGGCTCAGTAGTTGTGGAGTCTGTGAGCAGGGTCTTATCAGAATCGTTAAGCCCCCTTTACCAATAAGGGCACTTCCAGATACTGCCCTCCGTGTGAAACAAAATTTAAACAGTAAAAAAAAAAAACACATACAGTTTTAAAAAATCCTTCAATTAAAAAAAAAAGGCCCACAATGTACATCCACCATCAATCATGTCATCCAGTGATGTATAATCTGGTCTGATCTCTTTGCTCCCACCAAATAAAAGTCCAGTGTATGACAGCTCATATACAAAGAGGCAGCATCTTGTGGGTGATGTCATTGACCAAATGTGGACCCCAAACTGCTTCTTTTTACCTATCCCCACCTTTGCTTGCATGGCCAGGAATTCCAGGCCTTGTTAATGAAATGGGCCAGTGATTTAACTGGCTGTTAAGGATTTGGCAGTGCATGAGTGGTGCCTGAATCCGCTGGCAGTGGAAAGCTGTCATGTATAAAAGCAGAAGTAATACTGTTATACATGACATGCAGCTCCCCCCAAACAGGTCAATGTTTGGGCGTTCGTCCGAATGCCTGAACAGCCAATACAGGTTTGGACAGAATCTTTAGCTTATCCCTACCAACTACCAACATACGTCCAGTGTTAATTTTGGCAGAAAATTTAGCATTTGTTTTAGTCTTAGTCTTTTGAATAAAATGCCATTTTAGTTTTAGTCATATTTTAGTCTTTTAACTAAAATGCTATTTTCATTTTAATCATATTTTATTCACCTAAATTGTTTTCGTTTTAGTCATATTTTAGTCGACTAAAATCTCATACATTTTAGTTAACTACAAATCAAATGGGTTTAGGTAAATGGTAATGCATTATTTAAACATTTCTATAGTATTTCCAAACTAATTATATACTCCTGGAGTAAAAATCTATTAATTTGTTATTATTTATGATATTAGGGTTTGAACATGCACTACAGGCACAGATTTAGCCATTGTGATATGTAATGTAATATTACGTTACATATTTAGCCATTGTGATATATACGGTAAATAAAAAAGTTTCATAAATAAACAAAAATATTGTTTTTTGACAAACAGAAGTGCAACTTTAACCACTTTAGCTCCGGAAGGTTTTACCCCCTTAATGACCAGGCCATTTTTTGCGATTCGGCACTGCGTTACTTTAACTAACAATTGCACGGTCGTGCGACACTGTACCCAAATAAAATTGATGTCATTTTTTTCCCCGCAAATATAGCTTTCTTTTGGTGGTATTTGATGACCTCTGTGGTTTTTAAATTTTGCGCTATAAACAAAAAAAGAGCGACAGTTTTGAAAAAAACACAATATTTTTTACTTTCTACTATAAAACATTCCTAATAAAAAATGTAAAAATCTAAATGTTTTATCAGTTTAGGCCAATTTGTATTCTGCTACATATTTCTGGTAGAAAAAAACCCCGAAAAACGTATTTTAATTGGTTTGCGCAAAGGTTATAGCGTTTACAAACTACGGGATAGATTTTTAGACTTTGTATTTTTTTATTCTTGTTTTTATTAGTAATGGCAGGGATCAGCGATTTTTAACGGGACTGCGACATTGGGGCGGATAGATCGGACTCCTAACTGACATTTTTGACACTTTTTTGATACATTACTACAGTAATCAGTGCTAAAAATATGTACTGGTAATGTATAAATGACACTGGCAGGGAAGGGGTTAATACTGGGGGTGATCAATGGGTTAAATGTTTGCCTATTTGTGCTTACTAACTGTGGGGGGGCTCAGTGACAGGCAAAGAGATATCAGTGTTACAGCTTAGCTGAAACTCCTGATCTCTCTCTGCCTGTGTGACAGAAGATCCGCCTGCTTTGTTTACACCTATGAAGATTGTGGGAGGCCGGCAGCGATCGTGCCCACTCCTCCTGTGGTCTGGTTGCCTGCACATGATCCAGGTGATTATGCGCAGCCGTGCGGCCTTGCTGCAGTAAATCTGCGTGGGGCGGTTGGCAAGTGGTTAAAATACAAAAACCCCAAAAAACTGTAAACTCCATTGGCTGTAATGTCATTACACATGCTACCTGAATATATTACCAACATGAAATATGAAGAAAAAAATATAAGAAAAGCCTTTTTCTTAATTTTTTCTCTTTCAGCAGCTTACTAGATGCCCCTTTCTTATGACTATGCATTAGTGCAATACATGTTTACACTTTAATGTGCTATTATTACAGGCTCTGTGTTGCTGATTTAGACATGGCCAGCAGGGTAGTATTCATTTTGATGTCAATTAGTCATAGTCTTAGTCTTTTTGACTTTTGTCTAAAATGTAATTTTAGTTTTAGTCGTATTTTAGTCACCTGAATTGTTTTAGTTTTAGCCGTATTTTTGTAGATTAAAAAAGTGTTAATTTAGGCAACAAAAATATTTGAATAGAAGAGATTAACACTGCATACGTCTGTTCCCATTGGGCAAAATGACATCTTCTAGTCCCTGCCGCTAAAATGTACACAAAGGAGTGTGACATCATTGACCATAAATGGAAATTACTATAACTGTTCAATGATGTCGCAGGAATCCAGTATTCATTTTATGATGCCAATTGTTACTTAAATTTATATAACATTTTTTTTTTTTTTTTGGATGATATAAAACCTTTTAGTTTATATATAAAGGTGAGTTTTATAATTTTTTACATTATTATCATTCAAGAGTTTTTTGTTACATAGTGTGTAAAAATGTTGTCATCCCAGGATGACATCACTGCTTAAAGTGGTTGTTAAGCCACTATGTCTTATGCCTACAATCTCCTCGGTTATATTAAATGATGTACCCCAATGTATGTGTTCTTGTAAAAAAAAGCCACTGTATACCTTATTTTATACATATAGCGCTCACGTGACCGCCTACCGCTCTCCTCTTCAGGTCTGACAGTTACAGTGGGAGGGGCTGAGAATCCCCCGCTGACTTCAGGCAGGAGGAAGAGAGAGGCAGAAGGTCACATGAGCGCCGTGCGGCGCTATGAAAAGGGTATACAACGGGTTATTTTTACAAAAACACATAAACTGGGGCACATCATTTAATATAACAGAGGAGATTGTCAACATAAGACAAAGTTATGATAGCAGCAGGAGGGGAGGGCCAGGGAGCGGATCAAAGCTGACAGGCAGGGAGGGAGACGAGCACAGTGGAGAGCAGCGAATGATGGAGGCACGTAAACTGACCATGTTGTCAGGCTCAGCAGCCATGATAAAACATGGTCAGTTTACAGGGGGGGGGGGGGGGACCAGGCAAGATCAGCCAGGTATTTTAGATTATACAAAAGGCCAGGGCCATCTTAAATAGTGATTGGACCCTAGGCAAACATTTTCTTGAGCCCACCCAAATTCGTTTATCAACTGTATGCAGGCAGTGGGGGCTCAAGAGGCAGCTGCTTTTGGGCCCCACAACTACTGGGCCCGAGGCAGCTGCCCCTTTTGCCCTGTGTTAAAGACGGCCCTGCAAAGGGCCAAATTGCACAGCTCAAGCACTGTGCTGTTTAACATGCTTTAAAGGAACAGGAACAATTTTTTCTTTCTTTTAGGGTTACAACCACTTTAACTGTCAAATGGGCACATTTTTAAAGTTCTTGCATTTCTAAATTAAACAGATTTGCCACTTTAGAATGGCGTATAAATTACGTTTTTTTGGTGAATTTCACACTCCTCGAATTATAAATAGGGGTGTTAATACAGTAACACTATTTTACATAAACAGAATGTCAATGAATAATGTTTGATGCAGCTAATGTGCAGGTGAATCCTTACAGCAAATATGTAATATAAATGTAAATGATTCTTTGCTGTGTGTTATGAATGCTTGGTAGGATTTAACAACTGACTTATGAAAAGCTATTTTAATTTTGTGAATGCTTTAAAGGGAGCCTGTATTTAGAGTAATATAAAAATTACCTTTTGCTGAGCTTCTTGGAAACCCGCAACACTTTTTGAGTCATTAATCTCACAATGCAACAGGTAAGTCAGAGATGTCAGAATTTAGCATTCCTGATCCGCATACTTGTTCTACGTTAGAGCTTAATACTAAACATTATCATCATGAGAGGCACAAAGCTTGCATTTTCAAAAGAAAAAGATAATAATCTATTGATTTTTTTTTTAGTACAATATTGTATTTTTTTTTAAATGGGGTAATCCTTTTATAGATCCCTCTCTTTTTTAATAGCATATGCTATTTATACATATTTGTATTATATATTTTATATATAAATACATCTCAAGTGAGAAACACAAAAACACATAATATATTAGGATTTTGTTCTTTTAGAGATCAAGGGGCAATGAAACACATACAGGTGAACAATATGCATGGGCTGACATCTGTTGTGTTAACTGATGGTTAATTATTATTGAAGCAGTGCACAAGCTAATTTAAGTCAGTGTACTCGCACATTTTTGGAAAGGATAAACCTTATCTCCAAACCTATCCCATTGCCTTCAGCAAACCAATACAAGTGGGAAATCAACACAACAAAAGAATCAAGTGTTTACCTAATCACTCATTGTACTGGGTATTTGAAAGCCGAAGGAAAGGTGTAAAACTTCCAGCATTTTAATTTTAACTACTAATGTGTTTACAACAGATCAATCAAATCGGCTGTAGCAGTTCTGAAAGTAGCAAATCCAGGAATTAGGAAGATGGCAGGCACAATTAACCAATTATTTTATGCTGTTGAACAAAGTGAGCCCTAGAGGGATACTGTGGGCTAATTATTACGAGCTAATCTAGTTGACATTACCTGGTCATATCCATGCAAAACTATTTCCATCCCAATTTAAGCAGTCTTTAACTCGATTTTTTGTACTGACTGTGTTGTGATCATGATTTATTATTCGTTTTATTACATTTTTTATAAAATCCACCACAGCTAGAAACAAAATGTTAGGAGGTTTATTCTTCAAAAAGTAATTCCTATAAAATAGTTGGGCTAATATACTAAAAGATTTGAGAATTTTAACACAAAAATGGTGTGAATGTTCACATTGATTATCCGATAATTTGAAAACCATCTACACATAATGGGTACACAATAGAAATTGAAATTTGCTTTTCACACTACTGGACAATTAAGGTGAATTTTCAGACATTTTCTTAATTGAAAATTCCAAACTCTTTTAGTAAATGAGCCTCACTATTTTTTACTTATATGCTTGATAAGTAATGCATAATGCTGAGTAATGAATAGTAAGGCTAGGTTCACACTGATGTATATACAGAGATAGAACAGTGGTCAATGGGACTTTAAATGAGGCAGGTCACTTACTAAATTACAAAATTGGATAAAATCACAAGTTATAATTGATCGCATATTTCATAATTAACATAAGTACATAGAATCCATTTCCAGATTTGATACAGACATATATAAAGAGAACTAAAATAAAAGTAGTAATACAATTCATAATATTAATAATTATTAAATAATAATAATAATTTATTAAAAAAACATATCATAAAAAAAGAAAATGGTCAATTTCTAAATAATATATCTTCGCATCTATGGGCTCTACGCCTTCCGTGGATCCCTGTCCACTCATCAGGAGCTTGATGTAAAAAAATATCTGTCAATGTAGGCTTGTATTAGAATCCAAAAATCTCATATATATAATCAAAAGAGTATAAAAAATTACTCTCCACAAAAAAAAAAAAACAATATATATTAAATTGATCTTGTTCCTTTCATGTCAGTACCAAAAGTACACCCAGTATCTGAGAGGGAAATGAGTGCGCCCAAAAATAACCGTCTATCCCGGGGCAGAGGCGGGTATAGGTCAACCAATCCAAATGGGGGGGGGGGGGAGGCGCTCAGCTGTAGGGCAAACCAGGACAACAAGAGCAGTTCCAAGGAATGTGAACACACATAATGATCAAATGATCTGAAGAAGATATTGTATATTAAAATATAATCTACATAAATGTTATCGGATTGAAAAAATATCTAGTGATGTGTTCAGCAGAACCGAGGAAAATTCCAAGGTATTAGAGAAAAATAGTGAAATAGTGTAGGTCTGTATCATATCAGGAAATTAATTCTATTTACTTAGTCAATTATGGAATATGCAATAAATTATAACTTTTGATTTTATCCAATTTTGTAACTTAGTAAGTGACCTGCCTCATTTAAAGTCCCATGACCACTGTTCTATCTTTGTATATACATTCAGGGATGGAGGCATGTCCCTGTGTATGCTTCAGATCATATTTTTGTGTTCACACTGATGTAGTGCGGGTTCCGTTTTGCAGTGCGATTTTATCAGTGCCAGCTGATGTGGTTCAGAGGTGATTTCAAAGTGTATTTCATGCAATTTTCATACAGTTGCAATTTCTGGTATCTCTCTCTTTCCAGGGATGGGAGATAAGACAGAAAGTAGAGATTTGTATAAAATGTACTGGAATTGTGTTATTTTAGGACAGATAAGCGATTTGCATGCGGTTACCATTCGAGTCTAAACTCATATAGGACCCTTTTTTAACATCACATCCCACTGCATAAGTGAATTACCCTGCATAAATGTCAACGGCCTCCATAGAAAGAAATGTAATTCCAATTGTCATGTGATTCCATGTGTTCTGGAACGCATCAGAAATCGCATCAGTGTGTAAACCAGGGCTTAAAGTGGATCTTCACCCTCTTAACAAAGTTCCCCCTCTAAGGCGCCTTTCAAATGGGCTTTCCGCCCGGCGGACTCCATTTTGCTCAGCGGGGATCGATCCACCGATCCCCACTGAGCAGGTGGATGACAGCTCCGTCTCCGCTTACTTTGCAGAGATGGACCCGTCAGATCCCCGCTCTCCTCTATAGGAGATAGGATGATAGCGGACCGCCTGTCTGTTTTCATCCGATCCTATCCTATCATGGAGCTGACATCCACCACTCCATAGGCATGCATGGAGCATCCGATCAGGTCCGCCTGAAAAACTGACAGGTGGACCTGATCGGAAAGCCCGTGTGAAAGGGTCATAAGATACAATCATGCAGTTACTTCAGTCGAGGAAGAATCAATGAACTAAAAGGATGGTCACCAGTGCCTTTGTAGTTCATTGAGAACGACAAGCCATCAGCCACAAAGGCTGTTGATATTTGTAGTCTATACATTCACAGAACTCTGTGAATGAATTACGTGGCCATGTCGGGGAAACTGCGCTCTTTTTAAACTGTAACTGAAAAATTGTGAATGGGGAGAAGATCCCCTGGCCCACTCTCCCAGGGAGGAGGATTGGGGAGAGAGCTGCAGGAGCAGAAACATGTTACATGTTCTGCCCTAAAAACATGTGGAGCATATACTGTAACATGTTCCCAAAGGTGAACTTATCCTTTAACATGTAAATACCTCCTTTGTGTAGACATCCAAAAGCCATGCGAGTGCTGCTGAGTACAGCTATGTTGGATGTGATTTCATCAGCCCCGGTAGACTTGAGCTGTCACTCAAGTGATGCACTATAGCACTTCTCCTCCAGCTGCTTTATAAAAGCATTCAGGCTGGGTTTACATATGTGCGAATTGGATGTGGGTCTCCCCGCGTCCAATTTGCATGACATGCGAGTGTGACCAGCTCTCAATGCAGCCGGTTCACACAGGTCCAGGTGGCCACAGAGCGGATTGCAAAAGGGTCCTGTGCGTGTTTGGGTTCTGTTCAGCTGCGAATGCAGCCAAAAATTCGGACCTGAATAGCACCTGTACCGGTGAACAGACATGGACCAGACCCCAGGCACGAACCAGCGGTCGCACATATGTGAACCTGGCCTTAGGGACGTGAAGAAAGGGGCAGAGGACCTTGGCCAGCACAGAGAGTAATAAGACAAAACTTTTTTTTTTTTAAATGTAAACCTTACATTTCATATTCCTGATATGTGCCTGCTGTACCATGTGTTTGTATGAAAAAGTCTTCTGTTCCTGCCAGTCCCTCTTCTTTCCTATTAAAAACTGACCACATTAGTCATGAGCGCACAACGTGGTCAGTCCTCTAGCTATGCTGTAAACTCAGCCTGCTCTCCTCCAATGACCAGACTTGTCCTGACATGACCCCCCCTGCACAACCATTCACTGGGAAGCTCAGTGTGCTGCTGCTTCTCCTCTCCAGCTCTTATGTAGCTGAGAACGGAGATTGTTATCACTTTTTAAAAAGGAGAAAAAAGGTATTCGTATTTTTACCCTTCATTTCTATTTTAAACTGAAGGGGTTGTTTTAGGTGATTGTTTACTTGTGACAAAGTCTTTTTGATGTATACTGTACGCTACGCATTTCTCAAAGCATTTTAAATGGATCATGGATCAAATGTTGCAGCTCTTGTTGGGGGCTCAGGCATAATGCAGTACAGCCATACCTCTACCAGGATGACCTCCACTACAGTCCACACATAGACAAAGTTCAGAATAAGGCATGGTAAGTCAGTAATGAATTAAAAATCAAGCTATACTGCTTGAATGATTATAGGCAGTATTGCTGACTAGTCCTTTTCCCTTTCCCTGCCTCTTTTGGGCACAGTTTTTACATTTCATTTACTATTTAAATTGCATCTGTGTTTTGCTAATGCAGGGCAAAACAACACATTACTTGATTCCACTGGATATAAAACACACACTAATGATGCTCTGTATTCATTATTACATCATCGGATTCACTTTTTTAAATACATGAAAAGTATGTTTCTAAACCTGACTTGATATCAGCCTCCTGCAGTCTCTGAACAGCAGAGACCAGATTTGGGTGGGGGGGGGGGGGGGGGAGCACAAAAAGAAACGAGTTAGTTGTGCTGCAGTGTAAGGAATTTGCTGACAGGTGGAAAGAGCAGAGTGATAGAGAGATTAGCTAGTCAGTCTGCTGCTTCTCTCTTCACTGTCCAGCTACAAGCTAAGAGAGGGACCTGTAATTATTACTTAAAGTGGTTGTTAAGCCACTGTGATCTATTTATATAATCCTCTCTGGTTGCTAATGATAGGTGCCCAGTGTGTGTGTGTGCTTTGTAAAAAAAAATGCAGTTCTGTACCTTATTTCAGAGCGCCTCTCGGCGCTCACGTGACTGGCTGCCTCTCCCTTCTCTTGATCTGACAGCTACAGTGGGAGGGGCCAAGAATACCCCACTGATGTCAGTCGTGAGGAGAGGTGGAGAGAGGCGGCAGGTCACATGATCACCGAGCGGCGCTCTGAAAAAAGGTATAAATCTGCATTTTTTTTAAAAAAGCACACACACACTGGGCACCTATCATTAGCAACCAGAGAGGATTATATGGAAATTTTAATGTAATCTTAGCAGCAGGAGAAGAGGGGCGGACATTGCTACGAGCTGACTGGTGGTGGGGGGGGGGGGGAACAGAGGAGAGCTGCAGATGATGGAGGTACTTAAATTGACCGCAATGTCAGAGCTTAGCAGCCATAATAAACTGTGGTCAGCTTACAGGGGGGAGGACCTAACCAGCCAGATATCTTAGGTGATAGAATCGGACAAATTACACAGCACTGTACTGTGCTGTATAACATGCTTTAAAGGAACAGGGTGCTTTTTTTTGGGGGTAACAAACACTTTAACTCTTAGGGTCCATGCACACGGGCTTAAAAATTGCTGCTTCTACAAGAGTTTAGTGTTCTGCCTGTAGAAGCAGCTCAATGTTATCCTATGTGTCCATGCACATTAGGACAATATAATGTGTATATTTTGAGCTCATCGTTTGGAGGCAAGAAAAAAAACTCTTCTGGTTTGCACTTTTGATTGGAGCTTTCTGAGAGAAAAAACACAAAACTCTCCTAAACTCTTCTAAACATGTACAAAAGCTCTATGGCTCCATGCACACAGGCTTAAAAATTGCTGCTACTACTACAGGAGTTTTGTGTTCTGCCTGTAGAAGCAGCTCAATGTTATCTTATGTGTCCATGCACATTAGGACACTTACAAACATAATTTAACCACTTAAGCCCCGGAAGATTTTACCCCCTTCCTGACCAGGGCCTATTTTGCGATTCGGCACTGCGTGACTTTAACGGACAATTGCGCAGTCGTGCGACATTGTACCCAAATGAAATTGACGTTCTTTTTTCCCACAAACAGAGCTTTCTTTTGGTGGTATTTGATCACCTGTGCGATTTTTACTTTTTGCGCTATAAACAAAAAAAGAGCGTACATTTTGAAAAAATAACAATATTTTTCACATTTTTTTTATATGAAATCCCCCCCCAAAAAATTTAAAAATCAAAATTTTTTAACATTTTTGGCCAATTTGTTTTCTGCTACATATCTTTGGTAAAAAGAATCGCAATAAGTGTATTTTGATTGGTTTGCGCAAAAGTTATTGCGTTTACTAACTAAGGGAAAGATTTCTGTCATTTTTGGTGTTTTTTTTTAACGTAATGGCGGCGATCTGCGTTTTTGTTTGCGGGACTGCGACATTGCGGCGGACAGATCGGACCATTGACTGACATTTTTGACACTTTTGGGGGTACCAGTGACATTACTACAGTAATCAGTGCTATACATATGCACTGTTACCGTAAAAATGACACTGGCAGGGAAGGGGTTAACTTTATTGGTGATGCAGGGGTTAAGTGTGTCCCTAGGTGCATGCTTCTAACTGTAAAGGGGTGTGGCTAGTGATGTAACCACAGAGATCATACGATCCTACATAGCAGGATCAAATGATCTCTGCAGTTAGATCAGGGAGAATGACAGGGGGCTTTGTTTACATTAGCCGCCTGCCTTTCTCCCTCTCCACAGGGAGATCGCGAGTGACCGGCGGACATCGGGTCTGCCGGTCACACGCGCAGAATTGTTAGGGAATGAGCGGGGGCGGGAGCGCGCCTCCAGCGGCGCGCGCTCGCCCCCTAGAGGCTCACAGGCTAGCGACGTAGTCCTACGTCACTTTGCCTGTACGGGGCTGACCGCCGCAGTAAATAGTCGTGCGGCGGTCGGCAAGCAGTTAAGCTCAACATTTAGAGGCAGGGAAAAACCCTTCTGATTTGCATTTCTGATTGGAGCTTTTTGGCAGAAAAAACACAAAACTTTCATAAACTCGTCTAAACTCTGTACAAAAAATGCTCTAAATCGCGTTTTTTTTTTTTTTTTTGCCAGGGGAACTGTCGTTTTTTTAAGCCCAGTGTGCATGGGGCCTAAATCAGTGTTTTTTCGGCCAGGGGAACTGGCGTTTTTTAATCCCAGTGTGGTTGGTGCCTAAAAGAGAAAAATCAGGTCTCCTGGGCTATCAGACAAGGTTGTGCAGTGAAGCAGAGTTATGTAAATTTCAGGACTGGCTGAACAGAAATACAAATTCTTTAGCAGGTAAAACATTTTTTCTTATATGTGTTCCATCATCCCTTCTGCCAAACTGATGTATTCCTGAACAGCGGCTGTATCTGATTGGAAGCAGCTTTTGTTCAGCTGATAATTTTCCACCTGACTCCCATGATTTTTTAATCAAAACATTTGGATGGTAGGGGGGCACCTATGAAATGATTTTTGGTTATTATCAGGACCCAGCCAAAATGTGTCCAGCATTAAAGTGAATATGATACTTTGAAATCTCATAGGCTTCAGTGGAGTTTGGGCACTATGTTCTGGGTTTGTGGATTTCCCACTGGGTTCGCCCAAACATCCAGAACTTTCATTGGTTCTCTTATCTCTATTCCTTTACTACTCTGCTTTGTAGTAATAAAGTCTTCACCTTCACTATATCTGATCTCCCACAGTACATGGAACAAGGAAATGCAATTATTTTAGTAAATATAAATGGCTAAATACATTTTTTCATCAGCAGTATAAAGCAATCTTGTGACTTCTATCAGTGTCTGGTTAAAGCTTGTAGGAGGAGTTTTCATTCTACTCTGAATGGCCATTGAGGCTGCACAGGACCCCGGACCCTCTCTCTCAGGACAGTGCTGATTGGCCCTGTGTTGATCACATGTACCCTCCTAAGAACAAAAAAAAAATAAAAACTCCCTAGCAATATACACCAAACTGAGCATGTGCAGAGTGCCCCAAAGGCTCTTTACTATCAGGAGATGGATTGCGGACAGTAAAAGAAGAGGAGGATCAGAGAAGACAGCCTTTCTACACAATGTGGAGAATTAACCCCCTAGGTTCCACGATGAGAATAACAAGCATGCTTTACTGCGTATACACACTGATTTTATTGTTGTGGGTTTAGTAACATTTTACGTTTGTTCCAAATATTTTATAGTTACAATAACCTTATTTCATTACATTAATTATCTCCACATGTCACAACTGTACTGGTTGGCAAGATTTAATTTAATTTTATTGTTGATTTTCCTCACTTAAAGAATACAAGAGCAATAATTACAGATTTAAGATAGCTGCTCAAAAGAAATTTGTAGCACTTGTATAAAATTCATTTTTAAACAGCATTTTTTTTCTGTTACCTGAAACTTCTAGTTTTGCTAAATATTTTACCTAGAATGTCATAGTTACCAGCAGCTGCTATACAATTCGTTATTCATTTCAGAAAAATAGGTTTCTATGTTGTGTTATGCTTCCTACACTCTTATCACTAACACCTGTGTAATAAAGCATATTTAGTGCTGATTTTCATTCACTAATTCACAGGGTACTTTATTCACATTATTCACAGCATGCAATTACTGCAACAACTTAACATGCTTTTTATCTTTTTTCCTTCTTTATTCTGACTCCTTTGTTTTTTTTTTTTGTTTTTCTTCGCTTTTTATATTAAGACCCCAGGGAAACACTTAGTCCTCAAGCGATGATTTTTCAGATTCATTCGTGTAGAAAATTGGACACTGAATGTGTGCATAACCAATGGTGCTCACAAAGCGTAACACGGGGGAAGAATAGGTGTGAACAATATGAGCATACAGGGAATACGGGTCTTATTGGAAAACAATTTCCTAACATTGAGGCACTTGTTTTGTCCCAGGAATCCCAGGTTTAGGATTTGATTCAATACTCACTTATTAAGGTAGTCACTTAGACAAAAGGTACATGGCAGCCAACAAATACAATCGTATTCTCCATGCTATTATATATGTAATATTCATTCTAAAACAGTGTATGCTTTCTTAGTTGAAAAGAAAAACATGTTGTCAAAACATATTTTGCTAGGAAGCCACTAAATATTTTAATTGTCCTAAAAAGGTGTTCTGGGCCCAATATAAAAGATAATTAAAAGAATCAAAAGTATAGCTACATATACTATAAATATTTCATTATGAATGTTATTGATATAGTTATGTTTATTACTATGTGATTAAGAACAGTGACTGCAATTTCATTTAAATCGTAACTCCACTTTTATTGAGAAAAAAACATTCCCCTCTGGGTGATCTATGTACATTACAAGGATTTTAACAAATGTTGTTGCAGATTCCTACCTTTTGTTATTCTGAAAAAATCATTGTTTGTTCCTCTGTGCCTCTGTGCTGAGTGGGTAAAATGGGAGTGGTTTCATAATTATCTATCAGCTGTGGCAGCTGCAGAGCTCTAATGAGGAAATCTGCTGGGCCTGCATCCCTTTAGACGTGTTCCTATTGGGAGTATCCCACCAAAAATGAAATTTTTGCTGCAGGAGATGCCAGAAATCTGACATGTATCTTAGGCAGACTTCTGGGAAAATTGGTGAGCCAATCAAACAAGCAGGAAATTATGTTTCTGGGGTGTGGTCAGTACACATTCTGTGTACAGAACTCCTCCAGGTAGCCATATTGCATTGCATTTTCAGAAAATTACAACAGCTGCAGATTAAAAAAGAAAGGTAATTTTTATTAAAATTCAATTACAATACGACTTGTGTCGCAATTGTATACGCTATACTGTTTTTTCTTTATTTGCTGATTTTTCCCCCCTTTAATCCCCCCTAAAATCGCATTTTAAAGTAAACCCTGCTTTCTACAAAATCTCTACCAAATCCAAGGATAGTAAATGATTTTTACTACCAAAATACTATGGAAAATGTTATATATTAAATAAATAATTACTCAGAAAGCTGGCTGAAAAAAAGGTCATTTGTGTAATACATAAGTATATTTATTACATATGTATTACATATTTGATAAAACTATGGATAAGCAAAGTTGTGTTTTCACCAAACAAAACCAATAGAAATGGGTAAAAATCAATACCTTGTTTACATTTCCTTCTTTGTTCTATACATACATACTGTATCTATTAGAAAATACACTGGCCAAAAGTGATAATTGATATACTGCAAATTAATGAGAAATACATCACATAAAACTGTTCTTCACTGGGGAAAAAACATGGATGTGTCAACAACTCTTTACCTGAGTTCATGTATTCAGTTTTCTATATAAAAATGCAAAAAACATAATCACTCATCAGAAGATCTCTGTTCAAAATTCTCACTTCTAGGGTCGATACTACTTATGTCTCCAAAAGCTAAAATTCCATGCCTTGACATAGCAAACTATAATATTATGGGGATCGTTGTTTGATATTTGCAGGTCGACCCTTTGCTGACACCATTTTCTATTTGTGTGTTTTCCTAGTTTTATCATTTCGATAACGAGTGAAATTATAGGGATACATTTATAACATATGGATATTAAATTGGCTTTTAAGCTTCCAATGAAATTGGTCTGAACCTTTGATAAAACCACAAATCAGTGGAGAACAGCTACTTTCCTTTCACACTGGGTGGATCCCTTGAAAGGAACCCGCTTGCTCTGCGGGGATCGATCCGCTGATCCCCATTGAGCAGGCAGATGGCAGGTCCTTCTCCACTCACTGTGCTGAGACGGGCCTGTCAGAGACCAGCTCTCCTCTATGGGAAGATCAGATAAAAACGAACCGCCTGTCCTTTTTCCTCTGATCCCATCCTATCTGATCCTCCAGACGGAAGGATAATACTGTCATCATCCATCTGGATTTGATGGACAGGATCGGATAGCGGCGGGTGTCAGCAGACATGTCACCGCTGACATCCGCCGCTCTATAGGGGTGAATGGAGGGTCCAATCCGGCCAGCGTGAAAAACTGACAGGCAGACCTGATCGAAAAGCCCATGTGAAAGGGCCCTAAGTGTCTGTCTCAGCCACAGCTGAGGTTAATAAGATATCTGGTAAGTTGAACATGTAGCCTCAGAGGAGAGCTAAGGTGTCTGTCAGAAAGGGCTGATTTAAAAATGACCACTAGAAGAATATGGCAATGACCAGAAAGTTGTTGTCTATGAAATTGGTGTAGTTAAATGCATAGCAATGGGTTTTGTAAGTAAATACCTAACACTGGAGGATACAGCAGGAGGAACAAATGTGTGGAGTATGACACTAAAAAAATACTGTTGTCAGGAGCATGTAATGATCCAGGTTCCATGGTAGCTGCTGGTCACATTCCAACATCCTAGTTTTGGCCGAGCTGCACTCCCCCTGCCTGACTCTCCACCTACAGTGGTTTAAAGCGGAGTTCCGGGCACAAAAAAGATTTTTTTTTTTTGTGCCCCTCCGCTAGGTATGCCGCACCTGAAAAGGAATTGGATAGTTATTTTTTTTTTTTTTGTTTACTCACCTTTTTATTGACGATCGTAAATACTCACCTATGACAGCTTCCTCCTCCAGCGCCGCGGCTCACCCCGTCACTTCCTGCCTCGCGATGATTCCTGGGAGCTAAACGTCATAGCTCCCAGGAATCAATGCGCCGCACCGGCCCCGCTCGTCATTTCCGGGCGACGCCGCATTCCCCTGCTAAACAGCTTCTGGGCATGCCCAGAAGCTGTTTAGGAATGCGGCGCCGCACCGGAAGTGACGAGAGGGGCCGGTGCAGCGCATTCTGGGACACGAAGACGCGGAAGAAGACGGAGAAGAGGACCGCGCCGGCTTCAGCTGCCCACAACCGAGATGGAAACGCTGTGGAAGAAAACTTCTAAGTAAGTATTTCTTCTAAAAGGTAAGTGCGAACCGGGACAGATCAGAGGCTAGCCATTGTGGAATGTGCTAGCCCTGACTGTCCCGGGGGTATGTTCAAAAAAAAAACGATTCTCTGCCCGGAACTCCGCTTTAAGTAGACACAGCCTCTGGGTGGAGACCAAACCATGTTTTAGGCCTGCCAAGCCCTTACTTTATTGCTTGTGATAGTATTTGCAACCCATGCTTTAAGCTCCCTGTTTGCCTGCCTTGTTCCTGTACCTTGATCTTTGTCTACGCCTGATCCCTGCCTTGCCTGCTAGTTTGTATTATTTTGGTATCGACCCTTACTACTCTCTGAACGTTGCCTGCCTTAATCCCAGACTACCAATGGCCCACCCACCCTGCCTGTCTGCCAACTGCAATTACCTATTCACTGTGCTTAGCTCACATCTGCCCCTGCAAGGTAGCGAAGCACTATAGCATTGTGTAAAAGACCTTGGGGCATAAGGCCTGTTTGCCAGATATAGTGCCTGACCATCAACGCTAGGGGTAGGCATAACATGATTACAAGCCACTTAAAAAAAGAAGGCTTTATGTGAAGATGGGTTCTTCACATGCTCGTTTATTTGCGGAGGAGCTTTGCAAACAGACACGCCAAGTCCAGGAACTGTCTCTGTGTGTGACACCATCTGGGAATACACCTCCAGCAGTAACACAGGAACCAGAGCCCAAGGTTAACTTGCCTGACAGTTTCTCTGGTGATTAATGTTAGGCCCCTTTCACACTTGTGCGACTTCTCCTTCAACTTGGGACTCCAAAGTTGCATGATAAGTCATACCTCATGATTTCTCAATGAGTACCATTCATATCTGTGGGACTTCAAGTCGCACCGACTTTAAAGTAGTCCCTGCAATACTTTGGTTTGACTTTGATGCAACTTGAGGTCCATAGACCTCAATATTGCACAGGCATTGCTTCAAGTCCAGTCAAAGTTGCATCAAAATAGTGGCAAAATAGTGGCAACGTCGTGCGACTTTTTAGGGCTCACAAGTGTGAAAGGGGCCATAAAAACAGCTGTGTACTATACTTTAAGCCTAGGTCATGCTCTTCTAGTTCTGATGCTTAGTGGGTTAACCTGATTATTACAAGGTTGCACAGGAACCCCCAGTCTTGAGCTTTATTCTAACTGCTGATGACCCAGCCCGAGGGTTAGTCAAGGCATTTTTCAAAGCCCTGGGTTTACTCTATGATGACCCTGACTGAGCCCATAGAGAGAGATTTCGTTTGAGGAAGTGGTGTGACATCCATGTCAATATGGCAGTTAGTACTGCAAGAGGAGTGAGGTGAGGAGTAGAGAGATAGATTTGGGTGTCATTGGCGTAGGGATTATATTGGAAGGTGTGGGAGGTTATCAAGTGACCAAGACAGGAAGTTTAAATAGAACAGAGCCTTGGGGGACCCCTACAGAAAGAGGAAGTGGAGAGGAGGAGACAGAATTATAGCTAACACTGAAGGAATGCTGTGATAGAGAGGAGGAGAACCATGAAAGAGCAGAATCTTGGAGGCCAAGGGAATGCAGTTTATTGAGAAGAAGCGAGTGGTCAACAGTATTAATGACCGCAGAAAGTTCTAGTAGTAAGGGACACGATTTTGCTATAGTAAGTAAATAGCTTATCCACATGTCTTAATACCCATATGAAATTCCAGTATTTTCTTGGATCAAAATAGAAAATGGAACGATTTTCTCACCTGGAAAAAAAAAACAGAAAGCCATCTTTGATGAAAACTTGCATTTAAGGACACTGGATCCAGTTGCTGAGTTTTATAATGTGTATCTTGTCAAGTCAGGAATTCACCACATTATCCATACATCCTAGGTCTCAAGATGTGCATTAAAGTTGATATTTAAAACTGAATAACACCATTTGGCATTCCTTTAAATTTGCAGATCTTAGAAACTGTTCATTTGATGTATTATTGTAAAAATTGTTTTGAATATTTAATCACTCACCCAGAAACTAAAAAATACAAAGATCCAGCTGCACAAAAACTTTCAAAAGAGGGCAACATAGTAAATATATCTGAGTCTATAACAGCTTCTCACTATAGCCATAGTATCTGAACATCTGGCACTTATACATGAAATCTCAGTATCTTAACCTCTTGCTGACTGGCCACAGTACATACACTGGGGTGGGGTGGCATATGCAGGCAGAATAATGTACACGCTTCCCCCACGGCTGCTGTGTCCACTGGACATATTAGATTGCGGATCCAGATACTTGGGGCCCAGTGATCATATGATCTATGCGATCACATGATCACAATGTCAACAAAGCTGTTATAAATGAATTTATCCATAACAGCTGTGTTTCCTGTGTTGTGATTGGTCCATAGCTATCACATGGTACCTGGGGCAATAACAGCACCCTGTACCATGTGATTCACTGTTGAAAAATGGGATTTCACAAAGATCTTGATTGTAACAGCAAAGTTTAAAAAAAATAAATAAAAAAAGAAAGAAAAAAAAATCCCCCTCAGATTAGTACAGTGTTGCTATGGTGACATGGAACTGCTCTGATACATGTATGTAAAAAAATAGTAAAAATGTAAATAAAAATCAAAAAAATATTTAGAAAATTAACATACTGTCACCAGTCAGTGTCCCTGATTACTGCTACATACGTCATTTACTGTACTGCACTGGTGACCGTATGTGAAAAAATGTGAAAAAAAAAAAAATTGTATTCAGTGACAAAAAATTACAACTTCAAAAAACTCTCCATGCCTTACTAAATGCCTCAGACTGTCTACTTTCCAAAAAGGGGTCATTTGGGGAGGAATTTTTACTGTCCTAGCATTTTACGGCCTGAAGAAATTAGTCTGTCAGTACATCAGAATCAATACATTTTCAAATTTATATATACTATAGTTTGTAGATGCTATAACTTTCACACAAATCAATTAATTTTGACACTAATTAGGGTTTTCTTTTATCAAAGAAATGTAGCAGAATACATTTTGTCCTAAATATATGATGGGATTTGATTTTATTGCATATATTTTATAAAAGAAAGTAGAAAATATTGTTTTATTTTCAACATTTTTGGTCTTTTTTCATTTATTTTGCAAAAAACAAAAAGTCCATTGGTGATCGAATATCGCCAAAATAAATCTCTATTTGCGGGATAAAAATTTAATTTGCACAGTGTTGTATCATCGTAGTGCAGTGCTGAATAGCAAAAAATGCACTGGTCATGAAGGAGGTAAAACCTTCCAGAGCTTAATTTGTTAACAGGTACCATCTAATACTTTTAGATTTTTTTTTATTTATACCATTTTTTTAGGGCTTACTATTAACTTTTAAGATATAATTTTATCTTAATCATTGACACCTAACATACTTTAAATTTTAAACGTTTGCTTAGTGTAATTTATTTATTAATAGATCTTTATAACATGTCTAAGAAGTAAAATGATTAGTCAGAGGTTGAGCACATTGTGTTGTTTTATTTAACTGGCTTAATACCTATTGATGGATTTGTATTCCCAAAGTTAGTAGATGTTTTTATGGCCAATGAACTATAACTGTGGACAGACTATCTGGAAAACTAAGCTACCCAACAAGCATGTAATTTGTCCTTTGACTGGATTCTGTCAGCAGTTTTTCTTTAGGATTATGTCTGAAGAACCATGAAAGGGAGAGCTTTTAGATTGCCCTCAAGCACTTATCCATGTCCTTCTCAGTGGCATGCCTTTATGTAAGTTACAAATCAACACGCAGCACTTGCTCACACTTGATGCAGCTTGGTTTAGTAAATGCATGAGAAACTGCATACAAAATGCATGGTGAGATCCGTGCCATTATAGTTAATAGAATTATTCTTATTTGTGCATTTGTATCCAGTGCAAAAAGCATTATTGCTGCAATAAAAATTAATAGAGTTGAGATGAAACTGAATTTAAATCAAGATCCTTGCAAGCTTGTTACATACAATAAATGAGAAAAGCAAATAGGGAAATCTAGGACAACTAAAAGAAGAAAGGTGGATATGTTGGCCAAAGCAGCTAGACAGATTTAGGCTTTCTTTGCTTAATTAGGCAATACAATAACGTAATTTCCCGTAAAAATCTTAACTTTCCTATAAAATACTCCTTGTGTTAATTCTGGACAAGCCCAGAGTCTTTATACAGAATAGCTCACTGGGTCTTTTCTCTGCTTGGAGCTTCTAAACAAACATACCACGGCCTTTTGTGTAAAACCCTGTTACTTGAGTGCAGATTAAGCTGGGTAATCCCATTTATTCTTAAATGCAGGATTTTTAGCTGTACAAAGTTGTTGCTACTTCTTATATCAGTGTTAGTTTAAGAGATTAAGGGGTTAACAAAATGCAGTACTTTCATTCCTTCTTTGTTTTTCTCATTATAGTAAATCTCTCGATTGGTTGGGGTAATCAACTCAATATTGGTATGAGTGGGATGTCTTTCACCTGTTAACACATATAGTGCAATCCAATTCACAAAACACTTTCTGAAAATAATAATATTAATATTATTGATCATTTTATCTGTTCACCTCTAGCAGAATCTACTCGATATTGGGTGATTTGTGGTGAATGTTAGCCTAGGATTGCAGTTACTCTTAGAGCAGTGATGGCGAACCTTGGCACCCCAGATGTTTTGGAACACCCCAGATGTTTTGGAACTACATTTCCCATGATGCTCAACTACACTGTAGAGTGCATGAGCATCATGGGAAATATAGTTCCAAGATATCTGGGGTGCCAAGGTTCACTATCACTGTCTTAGAGAAACCACAATGTAGTAGTGTACCTGCATTATAGTCATACAGCCATCCTTTTGAGCTGTATATTATTACTGACCTATTACTGGAGCCTATATGTTGTTGTCTAGATCAGTGTTTCTCAACTTTTTTTCTGTCAAGGCACCCTTTAAAAGTTTTCACAATCTCGAGGCACCCCATTCTAAAATGTAAAAAACAAAACTAATAGTTTTACATAATACAGCAACCTCCACATATGTAGGACACCTAGGTGATTTAAGACAGCTATACATGGATTGAAATTGAGGCCAGTTCAGCAGTGACCAGCTGAATTTCGATCCATGCGCAGTATCTCACAAAAGTGAGTACACCCCTCACATTTTTGTAAATATTTTTTTATATCTTTTTATGTGACAACACTGAAGAAATGAAACTTTGCTACAATGTAAAGTAGTGAGTGTACAGCTTGTATAAAAGGGCAAATTTGCTGTCCCCTCAAAATAACTCAACACACAACCATTAATGTCTAAACCGCTGGCAATAAAAGTGAGTACACCCCTAAGTCAAACTGTCCAAAGTTTCAATATTTTGTGTGGCCACTGTAACTTTCCAGCACTGCCTTAACCCTCTTGAGCAGAGGTTCTCAACTCCTGTCCTCAGGACAAACCAACAGGCCAGATCTGCAATATAACTAAAATACATCACAGGTGATATCATTTGCTGATCAGTGATTCAAGTATTGAAGACTGCATCTCCCCAAGGTAATATTTAAAATCTGTCCTGTTAGTGTGTCCTGAGGACAGGAATTGAGAACCACTGCTCTTGAGCATGGAGTTCACCAGACCTTCAAAAGTTGCCACTGAAGTCCTCTTCCACTCCTCCATGATGACATCACGGATCTAGTGGATGTTAGAGACCTTGTGTTCCTCCACCTTCTGCTTGAGGATGCCCCACAGATGCTCAATAGGGTTTAGGTCTGGAGACATGCTTGGCCAGTCCATCACTTTTTCCCTTCTTTAGCAAGGCAGTGGTCATCTTGGAGGTGTTTTTGGGGTCGTTATCATTTTGGAATACTGCCCTGCAGCCCAGTCTCGGAAGGGAGGGAATCATGCTCTGCTTCAGTATGTGTAAGGATTCATGGTTCCCTCCATGAACTGTAGCTCCCCAGTGCTGGAAGCACTCATGCAGCTCAAGACCATGACACTCCCACCACCATGCTTGACTGTAGGCAAGACATACTTGTCTTTGTACTCCTCACCTGGTTGCCACCACACATGCTTGACACCAACTGAACTAAATAAGTTTGTCTTGGTCTCATGAGAGTACAGGACATGGCTCTACTAATCCATGTCCTTAGTCTGCTTGTCTTCAGCATTCGTTTGCAGGCTTTTTTGTGCATCGTCTTTAGAAGAGGCTTCCTTCTGGGATGACAGCCATGCAGACCAATTTGATGCAGTATGCGGCATATGGTCTGATCACTGAAAGGCTGACCTCCCCATCCCTTCAACCTCTGCAGCAATGCTGGCAGCACTCATACATCTATTTATCAAAGACAACCCCTGGATAATATGATGCTGAGCACGTGCAGTCAACTTCTTTAATCGACCATGGCGAGGCCTGTTCTGAGTGGAACCTGTCCTGTTAAACCATTGTATGGTCTTGACCACCATGCTACAGCTCAGTTTCAGGGTCTTGGCAATCTTCCTTTAGCCTAGGCCAGGCATGTCCAACCTGCGGCCCGGAACCACAGGCAATTCGGCCCACTGCCCCCAGACAATTATTTTTTTTTTTTTGCTGGGGAGGAAGGAGGTCAAGTCGGGGGCATGGCCACAGTGGCTTTTAACTAACTGTAGGCAGAGGCTGCCTCAGAGAGGAGGGGGAAGAGGGCTGCCAGATTACAAGCAGATCAGGGATCTCCTGCTTACCCAGCGGTCGCTGTCATATGAAGCCCCGCTTCCTGGACCGCCTCCTATGATAGACAGCACATTTGTGACTTCTATCATAGGAGCCAGTCCAGGAAGCAGGACTTCGTATGACAGCAGTCGCCGGGTAAGCGGGAGATCCCCATTCTGTGTAATCCAGCGACTCTCCTCTCTCTTCATTGCAGACTGCATTGGATGGGCATGCACTGGTGAGGCTGCATTGGATGGGCATGCACTGGTCAGGCTGCATTGGATGAGGACTGATCAGGCTGCATTGGATGGGCATGCACTGGTGAGGCTGCATTGGATGGGCACTGATCAGGCTGCATTGGATGGGCGCGCACTGGTGAAGCTGCATTGGATGGCACGGTTTAGGCTGCATTGGATGGGCATGCAGTAGGCTGCAAGTGCCGTGCGATCCCCTGGCTGCCACGGGAGATTTAGGATGTCTTCAGTCAGTGACAGAGCCGCTGCTTCCTGTATAGTTCCAGCTCTGTCACAGGCAGAGTGATATGAAATGCACTCCGCCTGTGACAGGAGCCATACAGGAAGCAGCAGCTCTGCTCTCTACTGCAGTCACTGCTTCCTCCAGCAGTACCAAACGTCATGACCAGCAGTACCCATACGACCAGCATTACCTGCCAGCAGTAACCGCCAGCAGTCTGCAAAATAAGTAGATAAGGTATGTGCATTAGTGTGTGTAAATAGTTGCAATATGTTTTTTAATAACTAGTTGTGTTTTGTCATAATATGTCATGTCCTTGTTTATACATGTATGAAGAAGGACATGACATTTTCTGGCTGCCTAAGTCACATGTGCTAGAGGGTGCAACTATTCCCCAGCACATAACTGTAAATATCCCAGCATGTGCAGTGTTTCTGACTCCTACCACCATGACCACTTCAAATCACTGAAGTGGTCATGGTGGTTAGAGTGTTAATTTAAAATCTCTCAGAAGACGTAAACCTCTGTATACTGGTTGCATTTAATTTGATCATCTCTAGTTGTGTTAAATTAGTTCAGGGGAAGGGGGGGAGGGGAGCGGGGGACATGGCGTTTTATTACTTATATACCTTAACTATAGTATAATTTTATATGCGGCCCGAGAAAATTTCTCTACACTCAATATGGCCCAGAGAAGTCAAAAGGTTGGACACCCATGCCCTAGGCCATCTTTATGTAGAGCAACAATTCTTTTTTTCAAATCCTCAGAGAGTTCTTTGTCATGAGGTGCCATGTTGAACTTCCAGTGACCAATGTGAGAGAGTGAGAGCGATAACACCTCATTTAACACACCTGCTCCCTATTCACACCTGAGATCTTGTAACACTAACAAAACACATGACCGGGGAGGGAAAATTGGGCCCAATTTGGACATTTTCACTTAGGGGTGTACTCACTTTTGTTGGCAGCGGTTTAGACATTAATGGCTGTGTGTTAAGTTATTTCGAGGGGACAGCAAATCGACACTGTTATATAAGCTGTACACTCACTACTTTACATTGTAGCAAAGTTTCATTTCTTCAGTGTTATCACATGAAAAGATATAATAAAATATTTACAAAAATGTGGGTGGTGTACTCACTTTTGTGAGATACTGTATGGGCACTGTGGTTGTACAGAAGTTGATCTACCGATCGACTTCTGTATAACCGCCCTACTTCTGTACAACCGCCCTCTTGGATTTTCTCCTCTCGATCGGCGCTGCAGGCAATGCGGATCAGTGTATTCTGATGATGGGGAACTCTCTTCACTGTCAGAATACAATGACATAGTGGGGAGGATTCCCCCATCCACCTTAAATGTGTGGATGGGGAAATCAGGTTCGTTTTTCTGTTCAACCTGCAGATTGAATGAAAAAAAACGGACTCATCTATGAGCTGCATTGGTCTACCAAAGCAGATACATCTTTTCACCCTTTTACTGACTAGTATTCTAGCAATCTCTTCTCCCTCAGTTTCTCTCCCTCACTCAGCTAACAAAACGCTAGTGCTAACAGAGAGGAGCAAACAAGCATGCTGTGCAGGTGGCTCACATGCTCCTTACAAAACTGATGATGTCATTGGTTGTTAGGATGCCGGAGGCTGGAAGGTTGTAATGGTGCACACTGAAAACTAGTGGCTTTATGTAACCAATAAGCAGGCTTGATCCACCTGCTGGCTTGTGTACAATTTTTGGGCAATATTTAGGCATTTTGTCAAGGCATCCCTATTGAAACCTGAAGGCTTTCCAGGAGGCCTGAGCATTCTGGTTAAAAAAGGCTGGTCTACATGGCTATAATTATTTTTCTGATGTCCAAACATCCTTTAATATCATACTAAATGACAGATGCAGAAGAGACTTTAAATATTTTTCTTAAACCATTAAGGCAACATAGCTGTCATTATACGTGCCAATCATCACACAGATTATGTCATTCTAGCTGTAAATGGCTGATTGTCCTTTCTGTATGTAAAATATTGCCATATTTGAAGGTTATCTGTCTGTATGTTGAAATGTTGCTACCAATTTTGTTCCCTTTACCACTTCAGCCCCAGAAGATTTATCCCCTTCATGACCAGGTCGTTTTTTGTGATACTTTAACTGACAATTGTGCGATGTGCGACACTGTACCCAAATAAAATTGATGTCCTTTTTTTTTCACAATTAGAGCTTTCTTTTGGTAGTATTTAATCACCTTTGCAGTTTTTTTTTTTTTTTTTTATTGCGCTATAAACAAAAAAAGACCGACAATTTAGAGAAACAAAAAACAATATTTTTTACATTCTGCTATAAAACACATCCAATGACAAAATGTAAAAAATGTAATTTCTTCATCAATTTAGGTACCAATATGTATTCTGCTACATGTTTTGGGTAAAAAAATATATGTATATTGATTGGTTTGCACAAAGTTTATAGCGTCTACAAACTTTGGAATAGGTTTATGGAATTTAAATTTTTTTAATTTTTTTTAACTAGTAATGGCGGTGATCAGCGATTTTTGTGACTGCGACATTGTGGCACTTTTTGGGGACCAGTGACATTATTACAGTGATCATTGCTAAATAAAATGCACTGTCACTGTACTAATAACACTGGCTGGGAAGGGGTTAACATCAGGGGCGATCAAAGGGTTAAATGTGTTCCCTGGGAGTGCTTACGAACTGTGTGTGTGTGTGTAAAGTGGGGGGGTGTGCTTTAACTCTCTGACAGAACGGCGATCTGCCTTGTTAATTTGTTAACATAGGCAGACCTCAGTTCTGCCTGTCTCAGAAACGATCGCCTGGTCCATATATGCGTGAGCGTGCGTGTGTGTGTATATATATATATATATATTTATATATACTGTATATATATGTATATATATATATATATATATATATATATATATATATATATATATATGCATTTCCAGATGTTTTCACTTGTTTGAACTTTCTACTATGACTGTTTTTAAAAAAGGACTATGGACGTTTGTTTTTAGACAGGATGTAATCAGTCCCTACTAATATGTATGCTATAGTCTCTTTTTATATATACATGTGTATTCTATTTAGATACATGTTTAGATACACTATTTAGATACATCTTTTATACATTTGACCTTGGAATTTATTACCATGGAACAAACTAGGCCACCCTGTATAGTTGGGGTTGACCTATATAGAGTTGTTATTACTAAAGGTGATTCATCACCTATGGAATAGGCATGCTCTTTAGGCTCTGAAATAGAGGGCAACCTCGAAATGCGTTAGCTGATGTGTCTATGAGCATTGTGAATTTACGTATATGGACTTAAGCAGATGATGTTATGTCTAAGTTATGATGCAAGCATTGGTTTGTGAGTACATTCACCTCCTTTTTTTATACCATTTAATAAAACATATATAATTCCGCTAGGCCTACGCACCTTCTTTGTTTCATATACTTACAGTCAAATCAGACATCCCCATCTTTTGAGGGCAGCGAGGAGCACATTATCCACATGCAATAATATGTCAAGATAGGAGTTTGACACCACATTGAGACTTATCACACAGCGCAGGAGGGTGAACATAGTGACATTTTCCGAAGAACATCAGGTCCGTCAGACCCGCTAATTGACTCCTGCTGTGTCCAAACACAACGGAAGTGGGTCGCTGGCGGCCACAAACCCGCAACAAAAAATGATGTACACATACATGATTTTGTGCCGAAGGGCCATTCTGCCACAGTATATATGCGTGGGGCGGTCCGGAAGGAGTTAATTATCCAAAAGTTCAGAATTGGTATTAAAACAACCAGAATAGAAGTACTTTGCTACATGTTAAAGCAGATTTCTCATTCTTTAGCAAAAGCAGATGAAGTAGTGCATTTGTCGTATGAAAGAATAAAATACCTGAGCCCCACTGCCAAATATAAATAAGCCGGCATAAAATACACTGGAAATACCCTTTGCGAGAGGCACGGCCAGCTTTCTAGATGCTATTATTGTAAGAGTTATTGTTGCAGCTAGATGCTCATCTACAGTAAATTGCCACTTTTTTTATGGTGGTAACAAATTAAAAACCACAAACCTCTTTAAACATTGATTTTCAGAGCATTGAATATTTTCTATTTTTGAAAGACACAGCCAGAATGGTGCCTTACCTGAGCTGTGACTATTGTGGTCATTCTTTTTTATTGTAACAATATAATATGTATGAAGTTTTTTTTTTTCCTAAAGGTTAGATTTTCTTTGGCAACATATGCATTACAACACAAAGAAAGACAACTTTCTATGAATACATGTATTTGCTGGAACTGTTTTTCAAGTTCACAAGTTACCTGAAACTATTCTGAACTTTAATATCAAGATAATGCCCTTAGAATGCAAACACAACAATATCAATGCTGTGAGTCTGAAGTAGATGTAATCGCCACTCAGAAATAGCTGTAATAGTAGATAAAGCTTTTTTCTTTTTTTAATTGTTCAGATAAATGACAAATCCAAACTATACTTTGCTGGCAACAGAAAACACAGGGAAATAAAAGGAAATGTTTTTTAAGCAAATGTTATTGTAAAGCAGAAATGCTATTACCTACTGTTGCTGGATCCCCAAAGTAGTAATTAGGTAGGAGTTCTCTAAAGCTTTCCTATTGAGGCATAGGCATTTCTACTGATCAGGTTTCTGTTTCTAATCGTTACTCAGATAACCAAGTGCCTGATTTTACAATGTGTTGTAATAATTGCTATTACTGTGTAATAACTATAGAAGAGCTCTATGTGATGCTATACTCAGTCATTATTCTGCTTTGTTACTTTAAGTGGTAAATCATTCTCTCATTCATGCTGAATTGAAAAGGTCACCTTTTATGTATGTTTACTGAAACACATTATTTATTGGTGCCATGTAATATTATGTATTTAGCTATAATAAAATATGTACTTTCCCTAACAATGCTTTTCAGCTTACAGTAATTGCTTTTGTACTGCTCCAGAATGGAAATGCATAGGGGAACATTGTCCTTTGGATAGCGGCTGTATACAGTATATAATTATAGATAGCCTCACTAAGAGAAAGCTGTAAAAGATAATGCTATATATGGGACTCTTTTTTGGTGGCTACCATGAAGTTCAGCCCTGTATCAACAGTCACCAATGGTTGCCCCTGACAGCAATGGCTTTCATTTACATAGCTCTTACTAAAAGAGAAATATGGCTTTTGAAAATATTTTTACTCATTCAGGTGGATGCAGCATCGATCCAATGCTGCATCTGACCTCTGCCGGCTCGCCACTGAGATCTGGGATATCGAACACTGCTTATTGCTCAGTTCTCCCCTGTAACTGTCCATCACCATTTCTCTACTCTGCCCCTTCAGTGCTCACTGGACTGCTGGGCTGTGGAGGGGACGAGAGTGACTGGGTCAGGCTCTCAGGGGCTCACTGAGAGGCTGAGCCAGATTCCGGTCCAGGCATCTGTAAAGTCAGGATCTCTTCTGAGCCAGGACTGGCTGATTGGCAGCTGACAGCGGGCTTTAGCTCGCTGTCAGCTGCAAACAGGTCACAGAAATGCAGAACTAATTGCACTCCTGTGATCCCCAGAAGGAGTATAGACAAAATAGCTTTGGCTATACTTCTCCTTTAAGGCAATGGAAGACTATATGCTCCCTTCAGTCACATTTTCAATGTCCTTTGGAAAGTCATGCTAGGTATCTGATCAGTCTCTTATATATATATATATTTAAAGTACCAGATCTGGTAACCATTTCTAAACATTATTCAGAAATGGAAAAAATGAGGTTGACTCCACATCACCATTTCCATCTAGGGACAGGGTAACTCCAAAACTATAATGGTCAAAATGAAAAAGAATGTGGAAAAAGGGAGAAAAAAATCCCACAAGGGGAGAAAAAAGCAGGAAAAAATAATAGTGTAAAGAGTTGTAACGGAGAACCCACAGTGATGTTAAATACAAAAGTGAAAAATCTTTATTGACATGTTAACCTCATAAAAATGGGGATAATGAATATCCCACTTGTGGACACCAAAAACTAAAATAAAAGTACACAGAAAAAACAAACAGCAGCTGGACTAGGTGAAATTCACATGGGCCCCATTCATTCTAACAAGCATGTCCGATGGATCAGATCACGGGGACTGGAAAAGTATGGGATGTATTGGGGTAAAGGGGAGATACAACTTCATAGTCATTCTGGCCAAGTCCCAATCTCCAGTCTCTTAATGCATGGCCAACACACCAGGGACAATCTGGGGAGAGATGGAGGAGAAGGAGGGCTGCATATGAAAAGGGACTAATCCTCAGAAGGGAGGAAAATTGTACAAACATCCAGGTAAGCCTTTCCTAGGCAATAATGGAGTGTAGTTCAAATAGAGGGACAAGTAGCTTCACCTCTGATTAGTCTCTTCTATGCTTTTAATTGATCATATTAAATACAGTCTAAAAGGAGGGGCCTTTGGGAATCATTTGTCACAACTGGAACCGTTAAGGAGGAAGACTGTTGGATTTTAGAGTAAGGTAAGCAATACTGGGCTCCATTTACAGAATGAACTTGCATGAGATGTTTAGGATCTCAGGACACATTGCCTAAATATCTCATGCAATCCTGAAACTGTCAATTCACTAGATTATTAGTACGGTATTTACCGAAAAATGCTGAAAACACTCAGTAAATACAACATGAACAAGCATTAAAATCCATTTACAGAAGGAAATAAATAATTAAATGCAGCTGCCACGTCCTTAACAACTGATGAGTCATCATCTGTCAGCAGGGTTCCCCCCCTGACAGTTGAATATAAAAAAAAGAAATGCCGGCAATAAAAAAAAATTGCAAAAAGATGGCAGGGGTCCTCCCCCAAATCCATACCAGGAACTTTGGGTCTGGTATGGATTTTGAAGGAAAACTCCACTTCATAATTTTCAAAAAAAATGGCATGGTGTCCCCCCCCCCCAAAATTCATACCAGACCCTTATCCAAGCATGCAGCCTGGCAGGTCAGGAAAGGAAGGGGGTGAGTGGGTGATACCAGGGCACATGCCCTCAAAATGTCAGGTGCCTTGGGGCAAGGGGGACTCTACCCCCTCCCCACAACACTGGCCAATGGTTGTAGCTGCAAAAAGGAGGTTTATCGGAATCTGAATACGCCCTTTCACAAGGGGGCCCCCAGATACCATCCATCTATGTGAAAGAGTATTGGTTCCCGGGGTTAATTATTTAAGAACTGTCAGACGGCAGAGATGGCAGACTGCAGAAGCCTTAAGCATGAGTGGACCTTTTCTTTTCTTTTTTCGGGTTGGTGGTTGTGGCGGGCGTAGTGATTGATGATGAATCTACACCGAGGGATATTTATTTATTTTTTTACACTACACATTTTTTTTGGGTCAGTAAGTAGGGGTACTGTGTACCCCATACTCATTCACTTGGAGGGAGAGGCAGGCCCTCCGCAGAACCCCTCAATCACCAGCCAGGGTTGCCCCAAAGCCTCCCCTCATGTTGAGGGCATGTTGCCCTAGATGGTTCAGGAGGGGGGGGGCACTCGCTCATCCCCTGCTGGGCTGTATGCTTGGATAAGGGTCTGGTATGGATTTTGGGGGGGACCCCATGTCATTTTTAAAATTTTGGCATGAGGTTCCCTTCAAAATCTATACCAGACCCGAAGGGCCTGGTATGCATTGGGGGGGGGGACCCCACGCATGCTGACAGCTGATGACTCATCGGTTGTTAAAGGAGTGGCAGTCGCCTGCTCCTTAACAATGCCTATTTATATTTATATGCAGGGGAGAATCAATTTTTATCTTATAGGCCAAAATAGAGCCCAAATTTAAAAGTATACAAAAACTTGCTAAATAAAATTGCTAACAAAAGCTATAATACAGTTGAGCGATAACCATCATAGTTGCCCTTTAAGTGTTCAGTACTTGCTACTGATGAAAAAAATCTATGTGCTAATAATATATGCATAAATGGCAATAACCACACACAACCTGTAAGAGCTATAATATTAAAGCGGAGTTCCAGCCATTCACTCACCTGTCCAACGGTCCAGCGATGTGGCCGCCCGAAGCCTCGATCCTCTCCCTCGGCGCCGGCATCACTGCTGTGGGCACCCGGCTGTGACAGTTTGCGGCTTCACAGCCGGGTACCCACTGCGCATGCGCGAGTCGCGCTGCGCGCCGTGATTGGCCGGCAATCTTCTGGGACCTCTGACGTGTCCCAGAAGATTGCAGGGAGGGAGGGGGAGAGGAGAACTTCCGTTCAGGGCGCCGCGGCGCTCCGAGCGGAAGTGGGAGCGGGTACCTGTCAAAACTAGGTACCCGCTCCCCCCCAAAAAAAATGACATGCCAAATGTGGCATGTCAGGGGGTCAGGACTCCCTAAAGCGGAAGTTCCACTTTTGGGTGTAATTCCGCTTTAAGGAGAAATGTGTAAATCTTTTTTATCCTCTGTAGGAAACAGGTTCTTTCAGGCCTTAAATATACTGTACATGTAGTTTGCAGGCATTACACATTCCGGGAAATTAAAGTGGAACTAAACCCTCTAATCCTTTTCAGCCAAGGAAGCTGCCATCTTAGCTTCTGTTTGAACTGCAACTGCAATGTTTCTGCACATGTGATTGTTTATGACACCAGCCTTTTGATGGTTTGACAGTTTGGCTGAGAGCACAAGAAAATGTGACAGTTAGCAGTCCCGGCATGCTGGAAATGTAATTTTCTTTAAACTGTTAAGCGATGGGTTTAGTTGTGCTTTAACTGAGCTTCCTATACCAAATTCAGAAGTGGCTTGAGCCACATTACCAGGACAGATGGACCTCTTTCAGGTCCACCTGCACCACCTGCGTCAGTTTCTTTTTCAGAGTGAAATAAAAATTAGTGCAGGTCTGCACTTGACTATTAGAGGGAATATGGCAGTTGTCATAAAGGAAACTGCTGCAGATTCTCGGCAGGTGCAACTTTGTCATTTGGGATGTTAGCTCTCAGCAGATTGCTTACATCCCTCTTTTTGCCCATGTATCACATTCCTTTAATATTCACCCAGTGTAAAAAACATCAGAAAATCTACCACCTGATAGTGGGAAAAACTCACCAGAGTTTTTGATGTTTTAAATATAAAAGGTCAAACAGTGCAGGATTTTATCTTTGGAATCTAAGAATGGTCTTACAGGAATTACAACATCCGGCATCCTTTGTTTCTCAGATCACATGATAGTATTGCACATGATTAATAAAAGTAGGCAAAAAAAAGTAGTATTGTGTCATTTTATCTTTTTATATTAATCTGCAAAAATAGCTTGTGATCTGTTAGACAAAGCTGGATGTTCTAAGAAACAACAAGAGAAACCAGTACAACATATCATTGTGTGGTAGATTTTACAAACAGTTAAATTTATTAAAAAACATAAATGCAGTCAGAAGGTTGTGGAATGGAAGGAGGGTAAGATGGGTAACAGCTCTGCTTAAGCGCTCTGTGCATACAGCAACAGTCTGATCCACTGAAGATGTTTACCAGCCTGTCCAGGGATACAGGGATCACTAAACTGCTGGGAATGTAGGACACTGCAGACATGACATAAGATGCCACCTGGATGACATTAAGGTAGAACCAGTAGCCAATTGCCAGAATGTTTTTCTGGGAGAACTTCCCTTTCTTCAGCCTGCCTAAGGATTACCTAAGGACTCTTGAACCTAGAAACAGCAATGTTCCATATAATATTAACATTTTGAAACACTAGTGGGCTTTCAAATCTATAGAACTACTATGGTACAATTGAAAACATGACACTGCAGTATTACAACTTGGAACAATAAAATCTGAACTTGATCCATGATAAAAGCAATAAAAGAACCAATGCAACCAATAAGTCAAGATATTTATCCATTTTTGTAAAAGGTACTTAGCTCCATGAAGATGTACATATATGTTATAATGTAAGGCCCTCAGAATAAGGAGAAGAATACATCTTAGGTCATATATAATAATAAAAAAAAATCCATAACTGTAGTAATAAATAATTCATACATAAATTAAAATAATTATTAAAAATAATGATACACTGAAAGACTAATAGCAGGGTGGATATCCAATTATGTGCAAAAAAAAAAAAAATGCTGTTTTTTTATTTTTCTTGCATGTGATTGGGTATTCTTTGCAATTGAAGCTTCACCTCATTTACTAAGCACTGAAGCAAATGCCCTTGCAAAGTGCACAGTCTATTTGCCTTTAGTAAATTAGCCTCTATAGTATCCCTTAAGATAAGCTTAAAGAGGCCTACATAACAAGGAGATCAATTAATGGAGTTCCAATGTACAAGTCACTATGTATATAAACAGATACGACTAGAACGTAACATACTGTATGTAAAAGCTAAGCAGAAATGAGAAAATGTGAACTGAAAATCCTCCACTAGGGAAAAATGTGATAAATTTGATGATAGTATGAACATCTATTTCCTCCTTAAGGTCCCCTGGAGTGAGGCTATCTAACTGAGATATCCACAAGATCCCTTGTGAGCAGAACTTCCTGAAGTGATCCGCTTCAGACAGAGTAAAGCGAATATATTTAATCACAAAGGCTTGTAACAACTGAGGATCTTTTATTATCGTGCATGCTAAAATGCCTGGTGTAACCTGGTGTTCATCAACCCTTACCCAAAGCAAACATATCGATCTCCCTACATAATGCAGGCCACAAGGACAGGTGAGAAAATAAACCACATATAGGAGGAACGCATGCGGAATTCAATGAATGTATAGATTCAGTCCTTTGACTCTCAGAAGGTTTTTAAACCAGTGATATGAGTGAGTAATATGCTGATGCATCAGGTATCTACATTTTTTCTACAGATACATTCCAGTCATTATTAAAAAGGATGGAATACTGTTAATCCAATATATTTACTTGGAGCACTTTTCTGGGAGCAATGATGTTTTTAATTCTCTTAAACAAAAAATTCCTTTTCTCAGTTCCTCTGTTCACACCAAGATATCAAGAGACTGTACTTTAGCCACGTTAGTGGCTGTCCTCTTTTTTTGTGTTTCCATCAAACGGACTCCTTCATGAGAGTTACACCGTATGTTTTTTATTCATTATGATGATGTCTTGATGATTATTTGTTTATTCATTTAGCACAATTAATTGTTCTTTAGGCGCTGCACTTTTGTATTTTTTGTTTATTTGTGGATTTATCATATCTTATTGTGCTGGCTGCCTTGTTTGAATATATTTATTTTTAGTTGAGAGATGCTGGTCTTTGGCTGGTCATCTATTCATACATAATTCATTGCGAACTAGCACGGCTCTTTATTTCTCTCTTTTTTTTATTTCTCTTAGCCTTCCAGAAAACAAATTTAGGCCTGTCAGATAGTATTCAAGCTTAAGATAATTTTTCAAGATTGGCCAATGATTTCTAATATCATTCCTTTTTTTAAAGGTGTTTATTTAATTTGAGCTGAGCTCAAAGGCTTAACGCAACATAAAAAAAGAACAAAGAATAGAAAGGGAACACAAAGTACCTGACATTGTACCTCAAATATCAACAAAGCATGACCAAAAGTTTTCCCTCTCATCCTAGGCCCACATTGTGAACAAAAAAAGCACATATAGCAATACCCTAGAAGATAACATACAAGGAGGGCACATCCGAATATGAGGCCATGGATTTTTTCCATCCATAATGTCAAGATTTTTAAAAACATTTAGGGCACTACTGTCATATATTATTTTGTATTTAGGCAGTTCTTTATTGATCATACAAAAAAATGTTTTTGTTTTAACTCCCCATATACAGTATTAAAGAATGCTAGCTTTTCCCCAAATGCAAACCATGGGAGCTTTCTCATTTCTGATCCCTCTGCTATTTGCAAGCTAACACCTCAGCCTCCTGGAAGACAGCCTGCTTCCTCTGGCACACTGCAGGTGACTCAACGGCTCAGCTCTGTGTTTATTTCTATGAGCCTGTTAGAAGGGGATGTGTGTCCCTTCCCTCCAATCAGCTATCAGATTTCATGGAGCCCTGTACTCTAGCTCTGCAGTGTGACATCAGATTCCTGCCCCCTGCTTTCTGTTGCTGAGGGATGTTGTGTAAAATGTGTGTTTTGGAAGACTGTAGGGTACAGAGGGAAGCGTGTCATTTCCCTGGGTATACGTAAGTGTTTACAACCACTTTAAGATTGTTTCCAAGATCTTGAAGGATGATACTGTTGCCTTTGTCAGCCTGCCTAATCCCAACTTATTTCTGATCTTTCTGGTGCTGCAGTGCTGTTCTTTCTTCCAAAGAAAGGTTGTGACAAATAGATTTTGATTGGCACACATCTTTTAAAACTCTGTATACCATCTAGTGAAAGGTCTTGATGTATGGGCCTTTAGCGAGGTGGGGATTGAAGACAAATTTAGGTCTAAAATGAGTATGGATCATAGCATTTTCTGAAGCTGCAAAAAGGCCTACCAAATCCAGAGATTTCTCCAGATCAGCCTCAGCTGAGTAAAGCAAATTCAGTGCCTTAAGCCTAATAGGTCATTTGCATTCAAATTTGGGTCAATCTCCACATGCTGCATTTATCCTGATGGAAACATGTAATAGTCAACAACCGTGGAAATGTGGCTCTAGGCCGGGTTTCCAGGTTGATATCGGGGGGTCATTAAAAAAAGAGGGGCCCTATTTCTTTCAGACTGAAAGTATCTGCTCTTAGACCGGTCCAATATTGGATTTGCCATCTCTCCTTCCTCTCTGGAGAAGCAGGATGTCCATGGGCTGTGTATCCTCCCCATTGAGAATGGTGTTAATGTCTCTCTTTCTTTAAAAATTGGGATGCTGGCTGGGGAATTGCTGTGGTAACTAGAAACAAATCCTGAGGGGAGGGATCTTTGTTGCTTGTCAGTTTCCTTAGTTTGGGATCCTTGACAACTGGTATATTATGATTCTTCTGTAAAGGCTTTACACGTATTCTTAAGCTGGCCATATATGGAATTAGAGCAGTTCAGCAGGGATCGGATGAATTTCGATCCATGTATGGGACCCCTGGTTGTACACAAGTCGCTCTATAAATCAACTTGTGTACAAGCAGCCTGTTGACTTTTTCTCTAATGTTTAATGCTGCCAACAACACTAATCATTGTGTTCTGCCAGAATGGAAGGCTTCCCACCAGCAGAACACAATAGCCTTGCCACCCATGGTGGAAGGAAAGAAAATTGCATAACCTATACCCTGGCCATTCTCCCCCTCCTGGATGTTCTAAATGCTGGGACACTATGCATGAATTCCAAAGATAATATACTATGCTGTTTGACCTCTTGTAATTAAAAGGTCAAGCAAACCTGATGAGTTGTCACAAAAATATTTTGAACTTATATATTGTTTTGTGTATATACAGTATGTATATGTTTTTATGTATATATTTTGTATATTTAGTAAAATTGTATTTGTGATTATCACTTACATCCTAGAGAAGACAGTGTACATTCTCTTTACTTTAATCTTACATCCTTACTTGAGTAACAGATTTAGTGAGAAAAAAAATAACGTGAATTAAAAAGAAAAAAAATACAAAATGGTTTATTTTCTCAAAAAACTAAAAGAAAATTCTTCACAAAGAAAGTCAGTCATTCACTTAATTATTTAAGTAAATAAGGCATTGAAGTGAGATATGTTTATGCTTTACTAACATTTTACATGCCATTGATCATATTGTGGCAGGAAATATTATCATGGTGTTATTGGTTTGAACATTCACAACTCAAAGATTCTTTTGTTGCATCCTCAAACATATGTTCTTTAATTGCCCTTTTATTTTGACAAGTCAGTGTATTTTATTGTTAAAAAAAAAGTAAGCCAGTGTTTAAGCTTGTTCCACTTGCATGCCAAAACAAAGTCATTGCTAAGGTCAGTGATATGATACCTGTGACGGGAAGCTTTCTATTTACATTTTAGAATTCGATAGGGAATTTGGCTTGCTATAACTAGCTGAAAACTCTCTCCTTTATATAGTAGTCTCTTTTCAAAGACATTACACGGCAAACATGTTAAAGTGCTGGTTTTAATTTAATTAAGGAGTATTAGCTTGTCTGGGCAGGGAAAATAAAGGCTGCGAAGCGTAACAAGAAATAAATTGTATTATTGTGTAATAATTATATTGTACTGACATTTGGATAAAGAACAAATAGGTAAAGTAATAATGGGACTCAGCTAAATGTATTAGAGTTAAAATGTAGTATTTAATGACTAAGGTGCACAGCACAAAAGCTACATCTCTTCCTTTACTGTATTTTACTTTTTTTTTCAAGCTATGAGTATTTTTAACAGGTCTCATTCTAATTTAACTTTAGGGGGAGTTTATGTACACACTAACAAAAAGTAATGCTAGAGGTAGCCTTTCTCAACCTTTTTGATATGGAGGTCTTGGGGAAATTCCTGCTACAATTTTTTTTTATCTGAGCAGTGATTTAATCAGTGTTGAATAGAGGGTGCCATCATCCCTTTATATCTCATGTGACACTGTGTCAATAGACCTATTTTTTGGAGCTTTTTTAAACGGCAACCGATATAATCAAGAAAACCATATCTTATATAAAAAATATACATATTTTATTTTTCAACAATTAAAATAAACCTCCATGAGGTTTGTGAATTATTCATAAAAAAATTTAAGACGGAGTTAGGCATGAATAGTACATTCGGTGGTGATACCCAATAACATAAGAAACTGTATATTCCCGGTGGTTCAATAACAGTTTTATGTGTAGAGGGAAGTCCAATGCCATTTGGAAAATCAATGGATTATCTTTATCAGGGACATTTATCACCATTCTGAAATGTAAAAAAAGCTACCAGTAATTTGCTTTCTATACTCATGCATCATAATAAATAATTTCCAATCCATACATTTTGGGACATTTTTACTTACATGTATTAAACATCTGCCAATCTCCATAGCATGCCAAAAAATGCCCTCTTCCCAGCGGAGCTTTAGAAGGTCACCCAAAAGGATCACATGCCTCTATTTCTCCCCATATGTGGGAATGATTTGTCCAAGACAGGGCAAAGGAAAGAAATCCCTCCAAGAGGTACAACCTAAAAATAGAATATAGTATAATAATAATAAGGGATACTAGGGAAGACTGCCTCCCAAATTGCACTAAAAAAGAGAGCAAGGGAGAGGCTTACCATTAACCATAAAAATATTGATCCTGGAGCAATATATGTTGTGCTTGCAATGCTGGAGGACTCTGTAGTATACCTGCCCATTTACTAGTTTCCCTTAATGCTGCACAGGAGTAGCTTGTTAGGGCATGGAATGACAGAGGTTGATTCACCTCGTGTGGTCCTTGGCGTTCCCTTTCTTCTGCACATGGTTGTGACATCATGTGCTACGTCATGGCGTCACTTCCAGGTTTTGAATATTGGAAGTTCTAAAAATGCCATGGCAGGGCCGCGGCCAACACAGGATAGTGCCTGAAAGCCACCCAAACGAGGGCAGATATACATGCTAATGGTGATCCAGACCAGGGGCGGACTGATAACCTATGGGGCCCCCGGGCAATATGAGATCATGGGGCCCCCCTGTGTCCATGTCCATGAGTACACATGTTGCAGCAGGAGTTAAACCCCCTGTTGCTTTTGGTGGGTTATCGTGACCCATTCAAGTGAATGAGGCCCACTCAGCAAACACCCTGCAACCATGTGCAATGCACATAGTTTCAGCATGCTAGTGTGTGATTCAAGGAGTTGAAGCAGGTGATGAGGAGGCAATACAACGCCTTCTCATTGCCTACTTTAACCCTTTTTTTTTTTTTGCTGTACTGCACAAGGTTGCACAGCCTTTGCAATGCAGCCCCATTCACTTGAATGAGTTATGCTTGGCAGGTGCTACATCTGCCAAGCGTGACAGGACATATAATTCCTGATGCGGATGCAACATGTGTACACCCCTGGCCCTTGCAGTTAAAGGGGGTGTGGTGGGGGTGAGTAAATACAGGACTCAATTCTGAGGTTTTCCTGCCCCCAAACTGCAAATTTAAACAGGCCCTTGCTGTCCTGAACAACCTATCCCAGTTGGTGTTTAGGGGACCCCTTGAAAGAGGACAGAGAGGGACCCCTGAGATAAAGACAGAGAGTGACCCTTGGAATAATGACAGAGAGTAGCCCCTGGGATAAGAACAGAGAGGGACCCCTGGGATAAGGACAGAGAGGGGCCCCAGGGATGAGAGCAGAGAGGGTCCTGGAATGAGAACAGAGAGAGGGTCCTAATATGAGAGCAGAGAGGGGGTCCAGGGATGAGAGCAGAGAGGGGGTCCTGAGATGAGAGCAGAGAGGGGGTCCTGAGAGGAGAGCAGAGAGGGGGTCCTGAGATGAGAGCAGAGAGGGGGTCCTGAGATGAGAACAGAGAGGGGGTCCTGAGATGAGAACAGAGAGGGGGTCCTGAGATGAGAGCAGAGAGGGGACACTGGAATGAGAGCTGAGAGAGACCCCTGCGATGAGAGCAGAGAGGGGGTCCAGGGATGAGAGCAGAGAGGGGTTCCTGAGATGAGAGCAGAGAGGGGGTCCTGAGATGAGAGCAGAGAGGGGACACTGGAATGAGAGCTGAGAGAGACCCCTGGGATGAGAGCAGAGAGGGGCCTTGGGATGAGAGCTGAGAGAGACCCCTGGGATGAGAGCAGAGAGGGGGTCCTGGGATGAGAGCAGAGAGAGACCCCCTGGGATGAGAGCAGAGAGAGACCCCTGGGATGAGAGCAGAGAGGGGGTGCAGGGATGAGAGCAGAGAGGGGGGTCCTGGGATGAGAGCAGAGAGGGGGGTCCTGGGATGAGAGCAGAGAGGGGGCCATGGGATGAGAGCAGAGAGGGGGTCCTGGGATGAGAGCAGAGAGAGACCCCTGGGATGAGAGCAGAGAGGGGGTCCTGAGATGAGAGCAGAGAGGGGGTCCTGAGATGAGAGCAGAGAGGGGGTCCTGAGATGAGAACAGAGAGGGGGTCCTGAGATGAGAACAGAGAGGGGGTCCTGAGATGAGAACAGAGGGGGGGTCCTGAGATGAGAGCAGAGAGGGGACACTGGAATGAGAGCTGAGAGAGACCCCTGGGATGAGAGCAGAGAGGGGGCCTTGGGATGAGAGCTGAGAGAGACCCCTGGGATGAGAGCAGAGAGGGGGTCCTGGGATGAGAGCATCGAGGGGGCCCTGGGATGAGAGCTGAGAGAGACCCCTGGGATGAGAGCAGAGAGAGACCCCTGGGATGAGAGCAGAGAGGGGGTCCTGGGATGAGAGCAGAGAGGGGGTCCTGGGATGAGAGCAGAGAGGGGGCCATGGGATGAGAGCAGAGAGGGGGTCCTGGGATGAGAGCAGAGAGGGGGCCATGGGATGAGAGCAGAGGGGGGGTCCTGGGATGAGAGCAGAGAGGGGGGGTCCTGGGATGAGAGCAGAGAGGGGGGTCCTGGGATGAGAGCAGAGAGGGGGCCATGGGATGAGAGCAGAGAGGGGGTCCTGGGATGAGAGCAGAGAGGGGGGTCCTGGGATGAGAGCAGAGAGAGGGTCCTGGGATGAGAGCAGAGAGGGGGGTCCTGGGATGAGAGCAGAGAGGGGGTCCTGGGATGAGAGCAGAGAGGGGGCCATGGGATGAGAGCAGAGAGGGGGTCCTGGGATGAGAGCAGAGAGGGGGCCATGGCATGAGAGCAGAGAGGGGGCCATGGGATGAGAGCAGAGAGGGGGCCATGGGATGAGAGCAGAGAGGGGGCCCTGGGATGAGAGCAGAGAGGAGGTCCTGGGATGAGAGCAGAGAGGGGGTCCTGGGATGAGAGCAGAGAGGGGGTCCTGGGATGAGAGCAGAGAGGGGGTCCTGGGATGTGAGCAGAGAGGGGGCCATAGGATGAGAGCAGAGAGGGGGCCATGGGATGAGAGCAGAGAGGGGGCCCTGGGATGAGGAGAGAGGGGGTCCTGGGATGAGGAAAGAGGGGGTCCTGGGATGACAGCAGAGAGGGGTCCTGGGATGAGGAGAGTGGGGGTCCTGGGATGAGGAGAGAGGGGTCCTGGGATGAGGATAGAGGGGGTCCTGGGATGAGGAGAGAGGGGGTCCTGGGATGAGGAGAGAGGGGTCCTGGGATGAGGAGATAGGGGTCCTGGGATGAGGAGATACGGGTCCTGGGATGAGGAGAGAGGGGGTCCTGGGATGAGGAGAGAGGGGGCCCTGGGATGAGGAGAGAGGGGGTCCTGGGATGAGGAGAGAGGGGGTCCTGGGATGAGGAGAGAGGGGTCCTGGGATGAGGAGAGAGGGGGTCCTGGGATGAGGAGAGGGGGGGTCCTGGGATGAGGAGAGAGGGGTCCTGGGATGAGGAGAGAGGGGGTCCTGGGATGAGGAGATAGGGGGTCCTGGGATGAGGAGAGAGGGGTCCTGGGATGAGGAGAGAGGGGTCCTGGGATGAGGAGATAGGGGGTCCTGGGATGAGGAGAGAGGGGTCCTGGGATGAGGAGAGAGGGGGTCCTGGGATGAGGAGAGAGGGGTCCTGGGATGAGGAGAGAGGGGTCCTGGGATGAGGAGATAGGGGGTCCTGGGATGAGGAGAGAGGGGTCCTGGGATGAGGAGAGAGGGGGTCCTGGGATGAGGAGATAGGGGGTCCTGGGATGAGGAGAGAGGGGTCCTGGGATGAGGAGAGAGGGGGTCCTGGGATGAGGAGAGAGGGGGTCCTGGGATGAGGAGAGAGGGGGTCCTGGGATGAGGAGAGAGGGGGTCCTGGGATGAGGAGATAGGGGGTCCTGGGATAAGGAGAGAGGGGTCCTGGGATGAGGAGAGAGGGGTCCTGGGATGAGGAGATAGGGGGTCCTGGGATGAGGAGAGAGGGGTCCTGGGATGAGGAGAGAGGGGGTCCTGGGATGAGGAGATAGGGGGTCCTGGGATGAGGAGAGAGGGGTCCTGGGATGAGGAGAGAGGGGGTCCTGGGATGAGGAGAGAGGGGGTCCTGGGATGAGGAGAGAGGGGGTCCTGGGATGAGGAGAGAGGGGGTCCTGGGATGAGTGGCAATCTGCACCTCTTTGATTTGGGGAGAAGGGGCAGTAAGAGAACATGTGCTGGGGGGTGCATTTGGAGGGGAGAGGTCAGAGTTGAAATTCCCCTCACACCACCTCCTCACCTTCTAGCACAAGTCATCCCCCCTCCAAAAGCATCCCCCTAGCATATGCCCCCGCCCCCATCACTTCTCCATATGTGCATCCTTGTTATCTGTCCCCCTTCCGTATCCATAAACTATGTACAGTACATACCTCAGATAATCAGTGCAGCTCTTGAAGTTAATATCCCTCCTCCCCGGCTACTCCTCCTCCTCCTGTCTGTGTACTTCAGAGCCGTGGAGGAGGATCCTTGGTGAGCTCTGTGTACTGTGCAGGCATCAGTTGGGGGAGAGATGTAAGTGTCAGCTGCTGCAGAGGGACGATCGCTGCGTGAGGGAGCCCAGGCACCCTCAAAGAGATGCAGGGAAGGTGTCCTGAGTGCCCACGCTAGTGTGTCTCTGTCAGGCCAGTTACCGGAGCTCAGTGCTGGAACTTGTTCTGGCACTGGGCTCCGGGATCATCACAGATGCTTTGGAAGGTAGGTGCCAGGAGCCTTTCATGGTGCCCCCTACTAGCCCCGGGCCCTCGGGCAGTGCCCGAGAGCCCTAATGGTCAGTCCGCCCCTGATCCAGACTTGGGTGGAGAAAGTCATGTAAACGTGGCCATCCCCTATCCCATAGGGCCACACTTACCATGGCTCAGGCTTTACCTCGGTAGATTAGTGCAATAGCCCTACCCCAATTGTGGAATAGGGCTTTGTTTTCTGGGTTGGGGACTTGCAGCGCCCTCTTGTGGGAGAGAGAATATTATGCATTTAAGGAGATTGGCACTACAAAAAATCAAAAGAGCATAGCATTAAACAGAACAAGAAATATGTGTCAAATACCCAACCATTTCCATTCACTCTTTTTACACCATTAGACCCGGTTCACACTCATGCGAGTGCCGGGTTCGCATGTAATGTCGGAGCGCACTGCTCCGACATTACATGCGATCAGCTGTGCGGTGCGAGTTTAGCCATACAGTTTGTATGGCTAAATTCGCATCGCACCCGGTGCAAACACGCACAGGAGGCATTTTTGCAGCCGCATCAGGATCGGATCGCACAGCGGTTCACACTTGTGCGATCCCATCCTGTGCGAACTGCACGATCGCACTGCGATATGCGATCAAACTGGGGGTGTCGTTAAGATTACATTGACACCCCCAGCGTATCGCATATGGCAGTGTGAACTGCCGGGGGTGCGTGTGCGATGCGGGAAAAGGCTGCGAATTCGCAGCCTTCCCGCATCGCAATAGTGTGACCCGAGCCTTACTGAAAAAAAATAACTAAATTCAATATTTCTATTACCCAGCGATCTTTATTCAGTCAGGGAAAACAAGAGATCAAAACCCAAAATTATTTTATTTCCAGCTTTTTAAATATATAAATCTTTTTGAATAGATAACCCTATCACGCATTGTGTATTGGGAGACATGGACAAGTAGATTTACAATTCAGAGGAAAGAAGACTAAACATGAGGAAATTACCATAAAAATGGGACAGAACAGGAGATTTTGAAATGCTGGGTCCCAGATGAGCCACAGTCATATCTAGTTAGAGAGTTAGAATATATCTCTAATTATGACTTTATGTTATTATTAATCGATTTTTCCCAAACTAAAGCCCTCTAGAAAAGGTCTGGAGCTTTCTTTCTCATTTATACCTGGTAGAGTTGTCACTTTCAAATGATTGATCCAACGCATCGCCCCCTCTATGTGGAATATGTATTCTATCTTGTGCTGTAAAATGTATTTTATGCATTTTGTACTTGTGTGTTTTGGCTACATCTCTTCCTACAGGCATATGCAAATTGCCCACTTGCATACTCTGTACATGTTTGGATATTCTTTTCCAGAATGATTGCTTGGTTTTCCCTACATAGCAGGAGCCCCACTCGCCTTGAGGCATTGAAGCATTGAAGCATTGAAGCAAGTAAACGACTCCCCCTTGTATTACAGTTGATAACGTTTGGTTTGAAGGTTTCTCCATTTGGCATAGTAAATTCATTTTTTCTTTTAACATAGGGGCAATAGGAACAGTTTCCACAAGGGAAGTGGGGGTGACTATTTTTTTGATTATGGCGTCATCTGTGAGAATTTATTTTCTACAACTCATAGGAAATAAATGTAATCGCGGTAAAATCGGGCAAACAGAATCACGGGACGCCTGTGACCCAAAATAAGTTCTTGTACTTCTTTTGGGCGACAGGCATCCCACGATTCTGTTAGGTAGATGTTACCTTAGGTCGGGTAAAGCTGTTTCTCCACTTCCTCTACTTCTTGGTGTCCCATGGCGAATGGTTAGAAAGGGTCCATTAGTCCCATTGTGTGGTTGATGATCCTCAGCCATCTGCATATAAGTTCATAGGCTTTCCTGGCTATAGTGTTTACCCTGCTGACTGGAGGGGAAAGTTCAGCACAACACCCAGCATATCAGTAGAAAGTGAAAGTAAACTGATTGTAAAGAAAGCTATGTCTCCTTCTCCTTGTTTCTGTAGTTCAATGCCTGGCTATATATGGTACAGAAGATGGTGGTGGAAACACAATTCAAGCATGGACACATACCCACCAGTGTTGCCAACCTACCAGATTGAAATTTACTGAAACAAAACCCAAAAGTTACTGTCACAGCCAAATGCTGACTGGCATTTCTAAAAGATGCAAAATTACAGTGAACATTTCTGTATTAAGGCTACAAATGTGATTTAAGGTAGATATTAAGGCGAATTGGCATAGTAAGTAAACAGCTCTGGGACAGGACTCAGGAGGGCAAGAAAATAGAATGGGCGGGCACACACACATGAAATTGACTCTCTTAGTGTCACTGACAGCAGTGTGCAGCAGCACAGATGATGATGACACCTCACCGACAAATCTGGTCCCCTCCTGAGTCACAGTGACAATCTCTCTCCACACCAGGTGGTCCCTTCAGTCCACTCCAGTCCAAACAGCACTGACAGTCCCGCTCCTGGCTTGCCTTGCACCCTTCCTGCAGACCCACAAAGGAGGTTCCGGCTGCTCCGTTTGGCTCCTCTGCACCATAACATCACATGACAAGCTCAGGCACCACCTCCGCTAGACCTGCGCCTCGCCAGTACCACTCCTTGCCAGCACCACCCAAACACACTGTAGCAGGCACTCGGATGGTCTTGACTGGCTCCAGACCAAAACTGCACATGTGCAGTAACGAGCCGAGCGTCCTAGCCATATTTTTAACTGGCAACCTTTTCCTGTCACTGGCATTTACTGGCAGGAGAAAAGTGCCCATTTTTTACTGGCTGCCAGTAAAAATACTTATGATTGGCAACACTGATACCCACTAAGTTTTACCGAATTTCCATAACTTGGAACAGCTAGAAGCAGAGCAGGTGGAACATTATGCCTGCTTTGTATAATGACCTACAGTGGGGAAAATACTTCTTTAATCCCCTGAAGATTTTGTAAATTTGCCCACTTACAAAGAAATTAAGGGTCTATAATTTTTATCATAGGTGTATTTTAAACGACCAAAAATCCATGAAAAAACACATGATACAAATGTTATAAATTGAGTTGCAGTTCAGTGAGTAAAATAAGCAAAACATGACTTTGTACTTGGTGGAGAAACCATTGTTGGCAAGCACAGAGGTAAGATGTTTCTTGTAGTTGGTTACCAGGTTTACACACATCTCAGAAGGGATTTTGGTCCACTCTTCTTGGAAGAAGGTTCTAACCCAAGATTTTACAATACATACAAATCATTAGTAAGACCTCATCTGGAATATGCAGTTCAGTTTTTGGCACCAGTTCTTAAAAAGGATATCGGGGAACTGGAGAAAGTGCAGAGAAGGGCAACAAAACTGATAAGAGGCATGGAGGAGCTCAGCTATGAGAAAAGATTAGAGGAACTGAATTTATTCTCTCTTGAGAAGAGGAGATTAAGGGGGCATATGATCAACATGTATAAATACATAAGGGGTCCATATAGTGAACTTGGTGTTGAGTTGTTCACTTTAAGGTCAACACAGAGGACAAGAGGGCACTCTTTATGTCTAGAGGAAAACAGATTTTGTCTCCAAATACGAAAAGGTTTCTTCACCGTAAGAGCTGTAAAAATGTGGAATAGACTCCCTTCAGAGGTGGCTCTGGCTAGCTCACTAGATTGCTTTAAAAAAGGTCTGGATTCTTTCCTGGGTGTACTTAATATAAGTGGGTACTAAATTTTTTTTTTAGGTAAAGTTGATCCAGGGAATATCCAATTGCCTCTCGGGGGATCGGGAAGGAATTTTTTCCCCTGCTGTAGCAAATTGGATCATGCTTTGCTGGTGTTTTTTCGCCTTCCTCTGGATCAATTGCGGGTATAGGATTGTGTATATGGGATTGTATGGTTGGGTTTTCAGTACAGTTTTTTTTTTTTGTTTTGGGTTAACTCGATGGACTTGTGTCTTTTTTCAACCTGACTAACTATATAACTATGTAACATGGCCCCGTCCATTGGCCGCCTCATTGCGGCAAAGTCAGCCTGTACGTTTGGCAGAGAAACAGCCCCAAAGTATCGTGTATCCACCTCTGTGCTTGACTGTAGGGATGGTATTCTTAGGGTCATAGTCAACATTTTTGTTCTGTACACAGTCTCTAGAAGATATTCCCTATCTAAAGTGGGGTACACACTATAAGAAATTCGGGCGAATGACCGTCCGCTTTTCCTCGTTTCACAGCAAATTAAAACCGATTAACGAAAATTCGTACGAAAATTCTCGTACAACAAAGTCTTTTTTTTTTTGTTGTTTATTGTTTCGGATCATGCGAAGTCTTTCTTTTCTGATTTTTCTTGTACGAAAATCGTACAAAAACAGTACACATTAAACGAAAATTGTTCTTTCTGTTCCCATACGAGAAACATTTTGGAGTTTGTACCTTCGGAAATTTTCGTACGAAAAGTCGAACTCGGCTGTCGAAAGTCGTGTACACACTATACGAAAACCTTACAAAAGTTATTTGGATGAAAATTCTTACCCGATTTTTTTATAGTGTGTACGAGCCTTCACTGAGGGTGGCATGGGATCTTACATGCCAAACTGAGCACTTTGTAACAGTCTGACATAATTCAGTCCTTTCACCTGACCTATCAGCCTTATTACAACTTCTAAGCAGTTCCTGCCAAGAGGTGCAGCTTAATTTATGTTAAACGCTATCTCCACTCTTTGCACAGCATGTAGCATTCAAACTTCAAAAGTACAGCTAACCTTATTTATTTGATACTCAGCAATCTTCCAGGTGAAGGATACCTTACTTCACAACTAGTACCATTGTGTGCCTTTGTCTGTACTACTCCCTACAAACTTTTCATTCAGTCTCAGAACTCAGAACTGCCTTATGGAGCAAGAATACCCAACATAGAAGACAACCAGCCAGTGTTCCTTCACACACTACTAAACATTTTCATAAATTACCCCTCCCCCTGGGACAGGGTGAATTCCTGAGAGACTGAGAAGCTACCCCCAAACACCAGTCATTCACCAATACCTGTCAATGTGGCCAGTTAACCCTTTACAGATATAAACTAATGACAGGTTTACTTTAAGTGAGCCATTTCCCTTAAATCCACACTTCTGAGACAACACATGAGTACAGGTTTTGCCAGTAATTTCACTCATAAATGCAAGGATTACTTGAGGTAGTCAGTTGTAATTGAGTTAATAGATGTAAAGATGGGAAACATGTTAGTCACTCGTTGACAGGTATATCATTATCAGAAAAATCTGTCTCTCTTTTCTCTTTTGAAATAATTTCACTGACATTTTCCACAGTTTACTATTACTTATTAGGTACAAAGACAACATTTTATCAGACATTAATATTTACTCTTCAAAATATAAAATCAAATATGAATACTGATGAGAAAATCTGTAAAAATAAGTAAGGGAAACATATGAGTATGTAAGTTAAGGTGTAATTAAGCTTTAAAGCAGAACTGATTGTAAACGATCATCTTGTAAAACAACCAATTCAGTTTAAAACAGAAATGAAAGACAAAACATATCTGGATAGATATAAAAAAAAAAACATTATAAATACCTTTTTCCCTTTTTTATAAGTGATCACATTCCCTCTGTTCTAGGGCGCATAAGAACTGGGGGGGGAGGAGAAGCAACTGCACACTGAGCTTCCCAGTGAATGGCTGTGCAGCGGGGGCATGTCAGGACAGGTCTGATCATTAGAGGAGAGTACACTGAGTTCCCAGCATAGCTAGAGAATTGAACATGGTGTGCTTTCCTGCTTAGAGTGGTCAGTTTTTAATAGGGAAGCAATGGGACTAGCAGGAACACCAGGGATTTCACATAAAGGAAGCAGTACAAAGAGAACAGGATACTTTCTTATACAAGTACATAGTACAGCAGGCACATATCAAGAATAAGAAGTGTTGGGGTAACAAACGCTTTAGCTCTCTCAATTAGCACTGACTATTTTTATTGCTTATGCTGCAAGCATTAGTAAATAGATAGGAAAGTACACCATATTTACTTGTTTTACATTGTTTCACATTTCCTCAGTTACTTCCTAATTTTCAGGTCTAGGAAAATGATTTCACACATCCTAGGAGTCTTCAGGAAGGGGAGATGGGGTTTTCCCAGGTAAACACACCATCTTGCCTGCATGCAAGAGCTAAGGACAGATGGATACCAGGAAGTAAATACATGAATCATCTGCCCTTACGCAAGATGGCCAAAGCCAGAAGTGATAAATAGCAAAACAGCAAAATAAAGCATGGATACATGGATGGATGGGAGAGTTTGCTTTGCATAATAAAAATTATTTAAAGTGGTATTAAACCTAAAAATGTAATATTTTGCAGCTTACCAATCCTTAGATGAGGTGGCTGCATTAGTTTTCCTCTATTTTCACCTGATGATCTGACTAGTGATGCACCTCTTGTATTAAGGTGCATCCACTCTGGATAAAGGAGCACAAGGACATAGCAGACAGCCAAATTAAATATACTAAGAAATTTAAGCCAAGTTTTTGCTCGGACTAAAGTTACACAAGTAGTTAAGAAAACTGTTTTTTCTTTTGGGATAAAGTTTTTACAGAAATAAATATAAGTTGATAATTGTAAGCACCCCTGTCAATGGTAAAATGTTTGTTTTAACCACTTTACCACCGGAGGATTTTGCTGTCTTACGTCTGGGCCACTTTTTGCGATTCGGCACTGTGCAACTTTAACTGACAATTGCACGGTCGTGCAATGCCGTACCCAAATCAAATTTAAGTCCTTTTTTCCCACAAACAGAGCTTTCTTTTGGTGGTATTTGATCACCTGTGCGATTTTTACTTTTTGCACTATAAACAAAAAAAGAGTGTAAATTTTGAAAAAATAACAATATTTTTCACATTTTTTTATATGAAATTCCCCCCCAAAAAAAATGTAAAAATCAATTTTTTTTTTACATTTTTGGCCAATGTGTTTTCTGCTACCTATGTTTGGTAAAAAAAAAAAATTGCAATAAGCGTATTTTGATTGGTTTGCGCAAAAGTTATTGCGTTTACTAACTAAGGGAAAGATTTCTGTCATTTTTGGTGGGTTTTTTTTAACGAGTAATGGCGGCGATCTGCGATTTCTTTTGCGGGACTGCGACATTGCGGCGGACAGATCGGACCCTTGACTGACATTTTTGACACTTTTGGGGGTACCAGTGACATTACTACAGTAATCAGTGCTATAAATATGCACTGTTACTGTAAAAATGACACTGGCAGGGAAGGTGTTAATTTTTATTGGTGATCAAGGGGTTAATGTATGCCTGGTGCTTACTGATGTGTGTGGGAGGAGGGGACTATGTGACACAAGGACAGATCGCAGGTTCAGCTATGCTGAACCCTGCAATCTGACCCTGCCTGTCACTTAGGAGATCCGCCCCCTTGTGTTTACACAAGCAGGCGGATCTCCACACTCGATCCCCGACGATCGGGGAAGAGCAGCGCCGATCGCCGCTCCTCCCCTGGACCGACTCCCGCTGTGACTGAATACAGCCGGAGCGAGCCTCCGGCGGCGCGCGCGCGCCACCGAGAAAGGGGAATGTCTGCTGACGTAGGTCTACGTCGCCAGACGTTATCGAGCCACTTTGCCGCAGTAGAGCTCTAGTGAGCAGCGGCAAAGTGGTTAAACCTGTAACTGAAACGTTTGTAGGAGACCTTGTTCTGTTAAAAAGCAGCAGACCTAATAAAGGAAAGAAACCCTTAAAAAGAAAACCAATGCAGCCACCACGTCTAAGAATTTAGTACTTAATTTCAGTACTTACAAACACACAGAACTCTGCACACAGACAGCGATCTGGCTGTTTCTTCTCCCTAAAAAAACACCTCTGAGTTCAGGGAGAAAAAGCAGCCAGATCTGTTAGTAAAAGGAGCACACAAAAAATAGAAGCAGGCACCCAGTCCTGCTGGTGGTGGATTTTAAAGGCACCTATATGGATACCATATATCATTTAACCCCTTGCCTACAGTGCACTTTCACCCCCTTCCTGCCCAGACCAATTTTCAGCTTTCAGCGCTCTCACATTTTGAATGACAATTGCGCAGTCATGCTACACTGTACCCATATAAACATTTTTACTATTTTTTTCCATACAAATAAAGCTGTCTATTGATGGTATTAAATTACCTCTGGGTTTTTTATTTCTTACAAAAAAAAAGAAAAAAGACAGAAAATTTTGAAAAAAAAAAGTTTTTCTTATTTTCTGTGAGTAAATTTTGAAAATAAATAATTTTTCTCCTTCACTGATTTGCACTGATGAGGCGGCACTGATGTGCACTAATAGGCTGCACTGATGGACACTGATGAGGGGCACTTATGGGCACTGATGAGGTGGCACTTATGGGCACTGATGAGGTGGGACTGATGAGAAGGTACTAATATGCCGCACTGATGGGCACTGATAGGTGGCACTAATGAGCACTGATAGGTGGCACTGATGAGCACTGATAGGTGGCACTGATGGGCACTGATAGGCGGCACTGGTGGGCACTGACAGACGGCACTGATGGACACTGATGGGTGGCACTGATGGGCACTGACGGGTGGCACTGGTGAGCACTGATGGGCAGCACCATCAGTGCCCACAATCAGTGCCCATAGTGCTGCCAGTCAGTGTCCATCAGTGTCTAGATGAACATGCACTGATGGACACTGACTGGCAGCACTATGGGCACTGATTGTGGGCACTGATTGTGGGCACTGATGGCAGACACTGTGGGCACTTATGGTGGGCAGTAATTGTCACTTTATTTACATTTTGTGTAATCAGGGCACTGATGATCAGTGTCCTGATTACTTGTACTTGTCTCCCCTATTGAGCCGAGACCTTCCTGTCTCCTACCTGGAACACAATAGAGTCTATTTGATCATCGCTCAGCCATTCTGACAAAGTGATGTATTCTAGCGATGAATGTAAAGCCTCCTCTGATTGGCTGAGTCAGAGGTTGTGACATCATCAGCCCGCCTCTCTTACTCAGCCAATCAGAAGAAGCTTTGTATTCATTGCTAGAATAAATTGCTTTCTCTGAATGACTGAGCACTGATCAGATAGACTCTATTATGTTCCAGGTATGAGACAGGAAGGTCTCGGCTCAAACCCAGAACACAGTGCGATATGCTGTATGTAGCCTCAGCTACATGCAGTGTATACAGCACATTCAGTGGCTTCACATGTTAGTGAGGGACAAAGTTCACTTGGGCAAACTTTGTAAAGTGTATCCAAAGCTGGAGTTCAGCTTTAACAGGTGTGTGGCTTATACCTCACCCTGATACCAGAGATTACTTTTTTTACAGCTCCCCATCACACCTGCTCACGTATTAATTATCTTATGGTTTCACACTCTTCCCTTTCACAGGTCACTAAACTAAGGTCATTGTTGGCCCCCTATAATTTCCAATCATGCCCTTTCAACCACTTGGGAAGTTTCATCTCCCAGTACAGGTCACTGGAAAGTCCTTGATCCAAGATGGGCTCCTTAGAGATTCATTTCAGGATATACTCACAAGCAGAGTTGTATAAAGTAATCGAAACCCATACTTGAGAAAAAGTACAAGTGCTCAATCAAAAAGTGACTTGAGTAGAAGTGGAAGTGCTCAATCAAAAAGTGACTTGAGTAGAAGTGGAAGTGCTCGATCAAAAAGTGACTTGAGTAGAAGTACTAAAGTATTCAACATTTTTTGTACTTAAGTATTGCAAGTAGTTTTTTTTAAAATGTTGCTACTCAAGTACTGAAAGTAAAAGTACCAGTACTGTGTTATGTAGTTATTAAAGAAAGAAGTCAAAAGTTTATTAAAGTTAAAGTTATTAAAGTTAAAGTTATTAAAGAAAGAAGTCAAAAGAAGTCAAAAGTCAAAAGTACACATGACATTATACATGAAACCTGCCATCTACTGTTCTGGCAGTGGTAATTTTTATAAATGTAACGAGTAACTATGCAGCACAAAAAAAAAAATATCGGAGTAGAAGTATTGAAATCATCGAAAAAATGTACTGAAGTAAAAGTGGAAGTAGGAGAAAAAAATTCTACTCTAGGAAAGTACAGATACTGCCTTTCGGTACTTAAGTAAAGTAGTGAAGTAGTTCTACTTAGTTACTATACATCTCTGCTCACAAGCTATTTTATTGAGAAGGGAAGCCCGAAAATGTGTTTTGCAGGGTACATTTATACAGAAAGGCTCCAAACTAAATAGAGATAAAATATGTGATTTTACATAAGCCCTTGTCTGCATTCAAGTACTGAGAGCTCAACACAAAAAATCTCCTGCATGGGCAACATCGGTCAAACTTGAAGAGTACCTCCACTTTTGTTGATAAAAAAAAAATCCCCTCTGGGTGAACAATGTACATTGCATAAATTTTAACAAATTTTGTTGTAGATTTGTGCCTTTTTCTGTTCTGCAGGAAAAGCTCTTTGCTTGACCGTGTCCTGAGCAGAGTGATTCTGAATAGGAGTGACTGGTTCATCATAAACAGGTGATGCACTTTAAGTCTTCTGATGCGAAAAGTTGCAGTGTCTGTATCCCCTTGCAAATAATTAACCCTTTGGGAGTATCTCACAAAATTTTTTTTGTTGCAGAGCATGCCTAAAACCTGCTTTGTATCCTAATGCAGAGTTTTTCCCACAAGCAGGAAATTACCTTTTTGGAGGCAATCTTTATATCAATGGTGTACAGAATATTTCCAGGTTTTCCATAGAATTGTATAGAAAATTACAGCATTGCAGATTGAAATGGAAATGTAATCTTTAATAACATTGCATTTTAATATGTCTTCTGTAGCATTAATATATGCTATATAAATGTATTTATTTGCTACATAATTTTCCACAAAAGTGGAGCTGCCCTTTAAACTGCAATTCATAAAGCTTATTTTCTTTAATGCTTTACAAAACTAGAACTCAGTTAGCAAAGTAAAAATATTTTATGAACATGGAAATAAACTTGATAGCACCCTTACCATTTCGCTGAGAGAGCCTAAAAACCTATATTATGTCCATTGGCTCAGCCAAAAACTTGAGATACCATGTTTCTAGAGACATTTCGGTCTGTTTCAGAGATTGCTTTTAGGCATTGTAAAACCTCCCAAAACTGTCTGTCTTGACCTCCACCTTCTTACACTACCAGAAAATCTCAGACACCACTCTCTCCCACAGACTTCTGCAACATCTCTAGATACCCCATTGACCACTGGTGAATTCTTGAGTGTGGTCAAAACCAAAAAATCTCAAAAGGCCTATATGACCAAGATGATTTCACAGGCAAGTATTATAAAATCTTGCACCACTCCTTGCCTCTAAATTTTGGGACAGCCTACAACTCTATCTTACAGGACAACCCTGTCAATAAGAGCCCACATATTAGACACGTGCAATTCGTTTCGGTCCGAATAAAAATTCGGACACATTTGTGGTTATTCGGAGATCTGGATGTACCTGAATCTCCGAATGAAATAGTAATGAAAAGTAATGACTTTCATTGAAATCCATTAAAATTTGTTTAGTTTATTCATGTATTTGTTTTCTAATGAATTCCAAATTTTAAGAACGATTAGAATTCGGACTGATTCCAATTCTGTGTGAAGAATAGCTGGTTGTTAAGCAGTGGGCCGGGAAGCTGGCTGCTGCATATTTAACAACTGATGACTCACCAGCTGTCAGCAGGCTTCCCCACTGACAGCTGAAATGTAAACAAAAACAAATTATAAAACAAATGGCATAGGGGTCCCCTGTAATCCATACCAGGTCCTTAGGATTTTAAAGGAAACCCCATACCAAAATTAAAAAAAAAAAAACAATGTGGGGGCCCCCCTTTAAAATCTATACCAGACCCTTATCCAAGCATGCCACCCAGGCGGGTCAGGAAATGGGGGGACATGCAAGCGCCTCCCCTCCTGAACTATAACAGGCCACATGCCCTTAACATGGGGGGTGCTATAGGGCGGGGGCCCCTCAAAGCACCTTGTCCCCATAATGATGGGGACAAAGGCCTCTTCCTGACAACCCTGGGCTGTGGTGCAGGTCTGCGGGCAGGGGACTTATCGGAATCTGGAAGCCCCCTTTAACCAGGAAGCCCCCAGATCCAGCCCCCCCCCCATGTGAGTGAGTAGGGGTACATTTTACCCCTACTTATTTACTAAAAAAATTTCAAAAATGAATAAAAACAGTACACATGTTTTTGACAATTCCTTTATAAAAAAAAAAACAATGTCCCCTGGTGTACTGTAAATCCATCATCAATCACACTGCCGGCCACACTGCTGCACTGGAAATAAAAGCTCTGCTCGCTGCTCTGCTGTTTGGCAGTTCTTAAATAGGTAAGGGGCATGCTGGGTCCTTTTCTGACTTGCCGGGCTGCATTCTCGGATAAGGGACTGATAAAGATTTTGGGGGGGACCTCGCACCATTTTTTTTTCACCGGGAATGCTGGGCCGGTTACTTCGCAAGTTGGCAGGGCCACCAGGTGATGTCACCAGGTGGCCCTGCCCTTTACCTATTAAAGAACTGCCAAACAGCGGAGGAGTGGGCGCAGTTTTTTTTTCGTCGGGTGCAGCAGTGCGGGCGGTAGGCGACGTGATTGATGATAAATCTATACCAGGGGACTTGTCAAAAAACTGTCCAATGTTTTTATTTATTTTTGACACTTTTTTTGGTGAATGAATAGGGGTAAAATGTACCCCATACTTTTTCACATGGGGGGCAGGATCTGGGGGCCCCTTGTTAATGGGGCTTCCAGATTCCAAAAAGCCCCTTGCCAGCAGACCCCCACAACCACAGCCCAGTGCTTTTGGGAAGAGACCCTTGTCCCCATAAACATGAGGACAAGGTGCTGGGGGGTGGGGGTCAGAGCACCCATCCCCCCATGTTGAGGGTATGTAGCCTGGTATGTGTCAGGAGGGGGGCTCACTCATCCCCCCCCTTTCCTAATCTGCCAGGCTATATGATCAGATAAGGGTCTGGTATGGATTTTGGGGGGGACCCCATGCCATTTTTTTCTTTATTTTTTAAATAGCTTGGCCGGTTTTTGCAGTGCGAGTCAATTTAAATGTGATTCGACTCACTCTTTTCCTTTAGAAATGTCATTTTTGCTGCAGCTCCATTTTACAGGCAAACTAAGAGGACCCCCCCCCCCCCAGGCACTATATTTAAAATAATTTTTCCTTTTTATTGTCTCACTTTAAGTGGGTTTTCCACTTTAAGTGAAGCAACAAAAAATCAAAAATTTCACACCAAAATTAAAAAAAGAACAGCGTGGGGTCCCCCTAAAATCCATAACAGATTCGTAAGTCTGGTATGGATTATAGGGAAACCCCACACCAAAATTAAAAAAAAAATGATTTGGGACCCCCAAAATCCTTACCATACCCTTATTCAAGCATTAAGCCCCCGGCAGGCCAGGAATGGTGGGACCGAGCGCCCCCCTTCTGAACCATATCAGGCTACATGCCCTCAACATGGGGGCTCTTCCCCCCACCCCAAAGCACCTTGTTTACATGTTGATGAGGGCAAGGTCCTCTTCCCAACAACCATGGGCAGTGGTTGTGGGGGTTTAAATCTGGAGGCCCCCTTTAACAAGGGGGCCCTCAGATCCTGCCCCCCTATGTAAATGAGTATGGGGAACATAGTAATTCTACTCATTCCCCAAACAAGTGTCAAAAATATAACATTGTCCCCCAATGTAGATCCATCATCAATCAAGGTGCCCGCCACACCACTGGACCCAAAAAAAAAAGAAAGAAAAAAAAAATACAACAAAGGCTGACCGCCTAATTCCTACTCTGCCATGTGACAGTTCTTAAATAGCTAAGGTACCTCATACCCATGCACATGGGGAGACTGGAATCTGAGGGCCCCCTGCCCACAGACCCACACAACCACAGCCTAGGGATGTTGGGACAAGGTGCTTTGGGATGCCCCCACCCACTCCAAAGCACCCTCCCATATTGAGGGCATGTGGCCTGGTATGGTCCAGGAGAGGGAGGAGGGGTTGCTCGCTCATCCCCCTCCTTTTCACATTTGCCGGGCTGCATGCTCAGATAAGGGTCTGACATAGATTTTAGGGGGGACCGCACGTGTTTTTTTTTTTTTCAATGTCTGCGTGGGGTTCAACTTAAAATCCATACCAGATCTGAAAGGCCTGGTATGGATTGGGGGTGGGGGGGGGGGGGCACGTCATTTTTTTTTTTTTACATCTTTGTATTGCCAGCATCATTTTGTTTACATTTCAGCTGTCAGTGGGGAAGTATGCTGACATTGTTTTTCAAACAAAATGTATTAACCCTAAAGAGTATGTAAACCCAACATTTCATATTCCTGATATGTGCCTGCTGTACCATGTACTTGTATGAAAAGGTATCCTGTTCTCTTTGTATTGCTTCCGTTATGTGAAATCCCTGGTGTTCTTGCCAGTCCCTCTACTTTCCTATTTAAAACTGACCACACAGGAGAACGCACAGTGGTCAGTTCCCTAGCTATGCTGGGAACTTGGCCTGCTCTCCTCCAATGATCAGACTTGTCCTGACATTTCCCCCCCGCCCGCACAGCCTTTCACTGGCAAGCTCAGTGTACTGTTGCTTCTCCCCCCCCCCCCCCAGCTCTTATGCAGCTGAGAGTGGAGGAAATGTGATAACTTATAAAAAGGGAAAGAAATGGTATGTAAAATGCTTTTTTTTTAATATCTATAAATGTTTTGCAATTCATTTCTATTTTAAACTGAATGGGTTGTTTTACACTTTAACTGAATAACATTTAGTTTCCATGCTAAAAATCTATTCTATTACATTTCTTTGTTGCATCTTGGTGTTGCTGATCTCCAAAAGTCTCTTAGGAACCATTTCCTGCCTTTTTTGCAATTCTACTATGGCTGCATTGCTTTTCTTAGAATGGAAATCCTTATTGTGACAGCTGTGGCCATGCCTGTGCCATATGTGTTAAATTGGCCACCTATTATCCCTTTTGGAAACCCATGTGACAGGGTGCAATGCAGGAGCACGGCTCAGAGACTTGGAGAGAGAGATGTCACGTTAAAATTTTATGTCTCAATCCTGACACTTAAAAAAAAACTTGCCTTATTTTGCTTGAACTCTGTGGGTTGTAAGCAAAACCTTTTTTCTTAGTGGGATAGGAATGTAAATTAGACTGCTATTAGGCACTGTATTCATTTAAACAATGGACATGTTAACATAACTATAAAAAAGTACTATAGATCATTGCACCTACCATAGTTTAAATAAATCTATTAATTTTCAAAACAGTATCTTTTTACTATGACTTGAATTTTTATTTAATGATTGAAGTACTTAGTAGGAGGTTTGTGTAGAAGACTGAATTAATCTAATGAAAACCGTCCATTTCTTAAGAGCTTTTGCTAATCTTTAGAAACAATTATTTTCCAAGATTTGCCAAATGTTATATGTTCTTGCATCAGAATGCAAGTCCATTTTAGAGAAGGCCAGAAGAAATAGCCACACATTTTTTTTGTGATGGACAGGTAACAGTAGCAGGTGAGATTCTCACGGCTGTATATTCTAAGAGGCCTTATACAGATTAAACTTTTTTTTCCCTTTCTTTTATGTTACCTGTTTAGCAGTGCTTTAAAACATGTAATTGGAGCTGAGGCCCCAAGTTTAATCTCTCCCTCAGGCCAAGCTTAATATGTTCTCCACTTGTTCTTTATTGTGTAATTCTTCACCACATTATCCCTAAATTAGCTCTCTCTCCTTCCTTTTTCTGGACATTTTATCCTTTTCTCATACACTTTTTTCTTCTACTGACCCATGAAATAATACATGTGGGCAATTGGAGATCTATCCATATGCATACAAAATACGAGAACATTTCTTAAAAGAGAAAAAAAAAAATCTGAATGTAATATAATCTGCTTATGGTACAGTATCAAATGTGGTACCAAACTTTAGATTTAAACAAATAAACTTTGATGACAGGTATTAAAAGTGCTGCATACGTTTTATATTAACTGTGCTGATTCCTGCTCATTTCTTACAGCCATCCAAATGTTTTAATTTATGCCACTTGTAGCTGTGCCAAGCGTCTTGCTATTGTATTGTGATGTAATTATCACACGTCAGAAAGACTGACAGTGGGAATTTGGAATGAGATGTAGAGATTAGAGAAAGAGAGGAGAAACAATGAAGGTGTACGTCAAGAATTGTACAAGTGAATACATTTGAACACTGCTATTAACAGTTTCAAAGAAAGTAGCAACCATTATAAACACAATTTATTTTTTGAAACCTGATTTAAAACTTATATGAAAGGCGCATTTAAAAAAAAAAAAAGTTTAAAGAGCTTAAATAACATCATATATAAGCAACTATATTCATGCTGTCAAAAATATGCATAGCATAGCAATAAGATGAATAAGAAGCCATATCTATTAGGGCTGGTAATCTGCCAGCATTGCCGTTTGCCAAAAACATTGGTATATTTGAAAGAGTTAGGCCAGCCATAGACGGTTTAAATCTCAGGAGGAACCGGCCAAGATTCAAAAAGTGTGTGGGCAGGCTGAATGTACCTCGTTGATCTATCAATCTATTTGCGTACAGCCAGCCTGCTGGATTCACTTGTGATTATCACTAGCGGCTGTTATAGGCACCAGCAAAAATCCATGTCTTCTCCCAGCGGGGATCCCTTCCCCAACCTGCCCCCCGCTGGGAGCAGACAATTGCTCGGCAGGAGGGCTTCTCCTGTCAGCACTGTTTGTGTTGGTGCAGGAATTGGCAAATTTCTTTGCACACTGTCTATGGCCTACCTTAAGCCTTGTACACACTACTAAAAACTGCCAGCTCAGATCAGAGTCCCTGTACTAACAAGCTGATGTTAGTACAGTGATCTCCCCTGCTGTGATATTGTGTTCTTACAGAGACACCCCTCCTCGCCAGAACACTCCAGTCAGCGCTGTAAACCATTGGCTGAGAGCGATGATTGGGAGGTGGTCGGCAGACTTTTTTTGGCTGGCCAGCGTCTGTTGCACTGGCTGCCGTACACATAGGCCAAGTGTCGGCCGGATTCTATTGAACCGGCTGATGCCGCCCGACATTTGGCCCGTGTGTACTAGGCTTTAGTGTGAGCTCATGTAGACTGCTCATATTCAACCTTGTTTCTCCTGTCTGGTGTGCATTTCAAAAAACATGTGGTGAATGCACTCCAATAGAGCTCATAGGAATAAACTGGATGTTACTAGAACATTCTTGCATAGAAAGAAAAAAATCTTGCAAAGAAAGTAAGAAAAGTCATAGTATATATAAATAGAAATATATATATGTGCTGTGCAAAAAATGCATACAAATACAGTGTACATGAATCCGTTATAAATATCTGTAGTGTCCTGCATTGATATATTAAGACAATAACCTTCTAAAAAAGATATATTATTATATAAATGAATGTAGCATATACTGTATATTACTAATAAGTATCAAAATATATGTTTAAACATAAAAGTGCTAAAAAATAAAAATATTAAATATAAAATTATTAAATATAAAATTAATATTTTTTAGAAGGTTACTGTCTAATATATCAACACAGGACATTACGGATATTTATACACAGATTTATGTACACTGTATTTGTATGTATTTTTTGCGCAGCACAAAACTGTAATCCAAGATTTATCAAAAATGCATGAATCCTGGGTGAAAGTTGTGTGAATCTTGTGTAAAAAAGTTTATAACTAGACCCTGTAGACTTGCTGATTACAAGAAGCTTGGTGTTTGCTAGAAATGTAATCTTGTATTAGAGTTAGAAGCAGTGGGTTTTTATACCCTATTGATTTTCTGAAACACAATCTAAACACATTGTACTAGTAATAGCTATAGGTCTCCTGGCAATGTATATTGTGGGCATGCAGTGATGTCCCACAAAGTGGTTGATTTACTAAAGGCAAATACACTGTGCACTACAAGTGCACTTGAAAGTCATGTAGATCTGAGGGGAAGATCTGAAATGAGGGGAAGATTTGCTGATTTCTATTATCCAATCATGTGCAAGCAAAAATACTGTTTTTTTTTCCTTGCATGTCCCCCTCAGATCTACAGCGACTGGACTTCCAAATGCACAGTGAATTTGCCTGTAGTAAATAAACCCCATTGTTCTATCCATAGGCATTCCTGTGCAGAGGGGCACAGGAAATATGCACTGCATCTCCTGCAAAGTGCCCTGGATCCTGACGTTGTGATCACCTGCCATTGGGTACCTGTCATCAGTGATGATAGTAACTGCGTTTAAGAAAACGGCGTCACTTAACGCAGTTACTTTAGAGGGTAACGAGTAATCTAACTGATTACTCTTCCCCTCGCGGTAAAGCCATTGCCACTACTTGGGCGGTATTACCGCAATTACATCCACCGCCAATAGATGGCAGTAGTGTAATTCCTCCTCTCCTCTATGACCGAGGCCAGCGTTGTCTGCTGTACTGGCCTCAGTCGAAGAGAGAGAGAGGCAGTGCGGACTCCAGAGCGGAGTACAGGATGGAAGAGCAGAGGGCGGCCGCCGACAATTAATGCATTATATATATATATATATATATATATATAAAAAGTAATATATAGGCGGCACTGCAGGCTGAGGCAGTACACCACCGGTCCACCACTGTCAGTCTGCCACAGACTCGACAGGCAGCCAGCCAGAAGAGAGAGGCATCAGCACAGGCCTGGAGGAGGAGGACGGAGCCAGACTGACCCCAGCAAGCCTGGGCAGGCCACACACCACCACCAGCCAGCCACCACCACCAGCCAGCCAGGCAGCACTGCAGCAGCAGCACAACAGCAACAGGTACCAAAAAACAAAACAAAAAAAAAATCAGTCACAGTCAAGACAGGAGAACTCAGTCAGGACTCAGATCCCCACACCGCCACCACCAGTGTGCCACACCGCCACCACCAGTGTGCCACACCGCCACCACCTACTCCTGACCCCTGTGCTCTCTGCCTTACATGCCTTTGGCTCCTGTACTATGTGTATTACATACTCTTGACCCCTGCATGCTGTGCATTACATATTATTGCCAGCTGCAATGTGTGTGGTATGTTATCCTGATCTCTGTGCTCTGTGCATTAGGTACTCTTGATCTCTGCACAATGTGTGTTTGATACATCTGACCCCTGCACTCAATGCCTTACATATTCTAAATGCCTGAACTCTTTAGTTACATATTTCTGGCCCCTGCATCCTGTGCATTATGTACACTTAAAATATATAAAAGAAATTCCGCGCTCCAAATGGTGTAAAATGATAAAGTCCAAAGTAAGGCTGCCAGCAAATTCTGATATAGACAACTCAGATCAAGCAAAAAAAATTGTAGGATTGCGGCGCTCAAATAACAGTCCGTGTTAATGATAGGGACAGTCCAGTCTGCTTACCAGATGGAAAATCAAAATTAACCTGTCAGCAAGTAAAGATGGTGTTGAATCTCTCTTTTCATACTTGGCTCAGTCAATTCAACGGAGACAGCAGGATATATGTAAACAAACAGAAAGAGATCTCATGGTGCAGTATGTCCCAACTTTTCCAAACTTAAGAACAGGCCCACCACCAAGAACTCTAACGGTGCCAGACTATCAAATGATTAAATAGGCCACTCTCCAGAAATGTATAAATTTAGGTGATGTATTCAAAAAAAGATCATCACCAGGATCCCTTTAAGGAGTAAATGCCAGAACATTGTACTGTTCTGGTATTTAGGGCCTCAAGAAATCTAGAAGTTATATATATATATATATATATATATATATATATATATATATATATATATATATAGTGTATATACAGTATATATATATATATATATATATATATATATACTGTATATATACTAAATAATATACACTGATTTGGGTTATTTTTACCAAAGAAATGTAGCAGAATACATTTGGCCTTACATTTTTGAAGACCGTTTATTTGTAACATTTTATAACAGAAAAAAAGTGTTTTTACAAAAGTTTTGGTAGGTTTTGTTCTTATATAGCAAAAAATAACAATCTGAGTAATGATTAAATTCCAATAAAATAAAGTTCTATCTGTTTCCAAAAATGTAATTTGGTTACAGTGATGTATGAATGAGTAATTGTCATTGAAAGTGTGATGGCACTGAAATCTGAAAATTGGTCTGGGCAGGAAGGGGTAAAAGTTTCCAGTATTGAGGTAGTTAATTGAGCTATGGCTCTATTTTAGGCCATAGTTTAACAAAATCAGTGAGACATCTCCCTAGATGTGCTGCATCCCTTATATCTAGACCATAGGTACATTTCCCTTTTGGATGGGACTTTAAAGGCACTAAATACTGAGTATTGTGATTTTGAATAAAAAGTGATTTTATTTTTATAAACATAGTAAAACCATTACTGAAGGAGCATGTACAATAATGTTCATTCAGTAATGGTTTTACTATGTTAGTATAAATAAAATCACTTTTTTTTCCAAATCACGATACTCAGTATTTAGTGCCTTTAAAGTCCCACCAAAAAGGGAACTCTATCTATTTTCTATTTTAGGCCGTGCCCAATATTTAGCGCAACGTAACCATGACCCTTTTTTATCATGGCTTGCTGGGTGCACCACATTCACATGTTCTGATGATGGAAGGTATACAGGTTTTAGTTCAAAATACCAAATTAACCATTTAGTCATTCTCAATTTTTCTCACATTTACTGTTTAATTTTTACATTTTTAAGCAAGTCAGATTACTTGTTGTGGGTTTTAGCATTTAGATATTTTTATTACTGTTAAAATATTGATTGTTTGATTTTTTTAATGCGTTAATGGATTAATAGATGGCTCTGTCATATTTCAGGTTGGCCGTCAAAAAATGTGCTCCATCCTTATGTTTTGTACTTTTGTCAGTTAAAACTTATGGAGCAGGGTGGCAACCCTTACACCCCGGATCAGATCAAATCAAACTGCAAGATTCCGTCATATGATAGAAATATACTATTAATTTGACTGACTTAGCATCTCTTTATATGGAGTGTCTGATTTTACAATAAAGAAAAGCTATCTAGTTTCAGTAGGTATCTTGCATGGTAAGTAAACATAAAAGCCTTCTGGTAAGTAAACCTAGAAACATCGAACCCGGTTTCCAAATACAGTTCTGGCTTCGTCATGAAAGGTTAACATCATTCAGAGAGCAAAGTGGAAAAGCCAAGCTTGGGGGTCGCTAACTTGTGGATTTAATATGTCTAAGGGGTTGGGTATAGTCATCACATTGCTATATTCTTGTGAGAATTTAGTATCCAGGGGTTTATTTAGAGTGAACTAAAGAAGTATAAAGTAAGTAAGTATAAAGTAAGTAAGTATTAAGTAGAGCTCTAAATGAGACAGTTGCATAATTATATATGGGACTGGGTCAGGGAGGGGTGTGGGGTGTATAGTGGGAGATATAGGGTTGAATGGGAATGAGGGGGGGGTGAGAATTGGGATCTTAGCTTTCCTGCCTTCACCCTAGCACCAGCCCAGTACCTTCAAAATGGCTAGAGCAGCCCCTTACCAAAATATTGTACAGTAGGATTACCACCCATCCTGAAACAGGATTCCCATGCTCATTTGGATCAGTTTATGTTTGCTGGTGGGAAAAATATCAATTTCCTGACAAACCCCCAACTCGAAGCAATGCAGCCAGATTTGCTATGGGTTCTGACTCGTACAAATCTATTCACTCATCCTGAAAGATGATTACTTTACTGAAAACACACAATAGTTTTCCTTTAAGAATGACTCCTGGAATGTGATGCCTGTCACATCTTAAAAAGAAGAAAATGAAATTCAACTATGTATTCAGTACAAAGCTGCACACCATGGCAAATAATTTCTCTTCCTTAAGAAAGCCATATATAAGAGTTTTGGAACTGTATGTTTTAGTTGACACCATGTGATCTGTTTTATACAAGATACAATCTGGCATCTGTAGTGTTAGAATAGGAAAAAGTGCTGTGTGTTCAAAGACAATGCAAGAGCGAGAATGCCTTATGTTACAGCAACTTGATAACAACTAATCTTCCTCCAAGCACAAAAGCTCTAAACTGTATTATAAAGACCTAGAACAAAAATTACTATCTAGTTAAAAATAATAGGTTTTGAAATGCTTCCCCTGCAAATGAATGGGTTTCATTGTTGATTTTAGTTTACTTTATGTAAAATGCTTTACCTTGCTAATCTCTTCTAACAAATGCATAGCACCTCTTATTTCCCAGAACACAAAATACAAAGGCTAATAGTTATATGAACAGTTCTGTAATGACAGACTGCTAGGCGCCATAATGACCCTGCCCTGGTTTGCTAAGGATTTATGGAGCAAACACAAGAACACGAAAATTTAATATACCAAGAAAAATGTCAACATGCTCTGTCTGTCGAATCGCTAGAAAGAATCTGCATCTGCCAACTGTTGCACTCTCAACTACTGTAACATATTTGTCTCAGTTCACTGACTTCATGTATGTAAACTTCTCTTCTTGCTAGTGCATGCCAGTAGGTTTTTAGATAAAAGCCTCATTGCAATAACATATTATAAGAGTCCTTGTTTTCTAGAGTCTCTTGAAAAGCAATTTGTTTAATTTTTAATGCAAATATAAATGTTTATATGTTCTTCAAGGTGGATGTGCCTTCTGATCACAATTTACTTTCATCCTAAACTATGATACATGCTGACACATTGTAGTTGTTCTCGTTTACCGATAAGGAATTGAGCTGACTTTTATTTATTGGTACGTTAAGAACAGATGCAAACATTGATACTTTTCAGACCTGCATGGATTGTTTCCAAGGCTAGAAGGATAGTTCATTATAAAAGTTACAAGTTAAGTGTTTTACAAACTTAGTGTAAATTTATTAAGGAATAGGAAATTACACTAATTGAGGGGGTATAAAAAAGTTACCTAAGTACTTTAACCGGTTGCCGACTGCTTACCGCATATTTACTGCGGCAGTGTGGCTCTCCCAGGCAAACCGGTGTAAGGCTACGTCAGTCGCTTGGAGGCAGCTAGGGGGCGAGCGCGTGCCGCCGCTGGCTCGCTACCACCCCCGCTCGTCAGTGGGCAGGCAGCTCCGATTGCCGCCTGACACCCGCGATCATTCCCCGCTGAAAGAGAAGAACAGTCAGCTGTTGTAAACACAGCTGACCGTTCTTCTCCCTGGAATGATCATAGAACCCCTGTGATCCTTCTATATAGGATCACATGTCTCTATGGTCATTTCAGAAGCCAAGCCCCCCACAGTTAGAATCACTCCACTAGGCTCACATTTAACCCCTTGATCACCCACAGTGTTAGCCCCTTCCCTGCCAGTGTCATTATTACAGTAACAGTGCATATTTTTAGCACTGATTACTGTAGTAATGTCATTGGTCCCCCCAAAAGTGTCAAAAATGTCAGTTGGGGGACCGATCTGTCCAATGCAATGTCGCAGTCCCGCAAAAAATCGCAGATCGCCGCCATTACTAGTAAAAAAATAAAAAATAAACATTACATAAATCTTTCCCTTAGTTAGTAGATGCGGGAAACCAATCAAAATACTCTTATTGCGATTTTTTTTACCAAAAATATGTAGCAGAAAACAAATTGGCCTAAAATGTTAAAACATTTTTATTTTTTTATTTTTTTTAGGATGTTATATAGCAGAATGTGAAAAATATTGTTTTTTCTTCAGAATTGTTTTTTTGTTTATCGCGCAATTGCACGGGTGATCAAGTATCACCCAAAGAAAGCTCTATTTGTGGGAAAAAAGGACATCAATTTTATTTGGGTACATCATCGCACGACCGCGCAATTGTCCGTTAAAGTAACGCAGTGACGAATCGCAAAATATGGCCTGGTCATTAAGGGGGAGAATCTTCCAGTCCAGAAGTGGTTAAAGGGTACCTTCACTTTCGTGGGGGAAAAAAATAGCAAATAAAGAAAAAAACAATATAGCGTATACAATTGTGACACAGATCATTTTGTAATTGAATGTTATTAAAAATTACCTTTCCTTTTCAATCTGTAGCTGTTGTAATTTTCTGAAAATGCAATGCAAAATGGCTACCTGGAGGTGTTCTGTACACAGAATGTATACTGACCACACCCCAGAAACATAATTTCCTGCTTGTGTGATTGGCTCACCAATTTTCCCAAAAGTCTGCACTAAGATACAAGTCAGATTTCTGGCATCCCCTGCAACAACAATATCATTTTTGGTGAGATTCTTCCAATAGGAACATGTCTAAAGGGATGTGGGCCCAGCAGCTTTCCTCATTAGAGCCCTGCAGCTGCCACAGCTGATAGATAATTATGAAACCACTCTCATTAGACCCACTCAGCACAAGGGCACAAACAGGGATTTCTTCAGAATAACAAAAGGTAGCCACCTGCAACAAATATTGTTAAAATCCTTGCAATGTACAGAGATTACCCAGAGGGGAATGTTTTTTTCTTAACAAAAGTTACGCTTTAAATCTGACTCAACATTTGTAAGCGTAACTCCACTTTTGCTAAGAAAAAAACATTCCCCTCTGGGTGATCTATGTACATTGCAAGGATTTTAACAAACTTTGTTGCAGATTCCTACCTTTTGGTATTCTGAAGAAATCCCTGTTTATTCCTCTGTGCCCCTGTGAGTCTAATGAGAGTGGATCATAATTATCAATCAGCTGCAGCAGCCGCAGGGCACTATTGAGGAAATCTACTGGGCCTGCATCCCTTTAGATGTGTTCCTATTAGGAATATTTCACCAAAAATTACATTTTTCGTGCAGGGGATGGCTAAAATCAGATTTGCATCTTAGTGCAGACTTTTTGAAAAATCAGTGAGCCAATCATACAAGCAGGAAATGATGCTTCTGGGGTGTGGTCAGTATACATTCTGTGTACAGAACACCTCCAGGTAGCCATATTGCATTTTCAGAAAAACAGTGGCTGCAGATTAAAAAGGAAAGGATTTTTTTTTTTTATAACATTCAACTACAATACAATTTGTGTCACAATTGTGGACACTATATTATTTTTTACTTATTTGTTTTTTTTCCCCCTCATAAAAGTGGAGGTACCCTTTAAAGAGGTATTAAAGGTTTAGCTTTTTAAAACAAACAAAACAAAACAAAAACAAAAAAAAACATCAGATTGTAAGCTCTAACGAGGAGGGCCCTCTAGTTCCTCCTGTTTTGAATTGTATTGTAACTGTATTGTCTTCCTTCACATTGTAAAGCGCTGCGCAAACTGTTGGCGCTATATAAATCCTGTATAATAACAATAATAATCAGGGTTTTGCACAGAGCAGCCCCCTGTCCTCTTCTTCTCGGGTCTCCCACTTGCACTCCTGGCTCCTCCCCCTTTGACCAGTGCCCCTAATAGCAAGCCACTTGCTATGGGAGCATGGGTCTGTGCTTGCTCCTGAGCACTGCTAAATGCATCCATAAGACACAGAGATGCGGCTTGGCTCTGCCCCCCTGCTCCCTCCCTATTGGCTCACTGGCTGTAATGGACAGCAGTGGGAGCCAATAGTGCTGTCTTAGCCAATGAGGAGAATAAGAGGGAGTCCCGGGACAGCTGAGGCTATCGTGCACATCGCTGGATCAGGAAGAAGATCAGTTGAGCAGTAAACAAAATGTTTTTTACCCTCATGCATAGAATGTATGAAGGGAAAAAGCCTTCAGCCTTTAAAACCATTTTAATAATAAATAGCCAAGCATTTTTTTAAAAATTTTTTTTTTTTACTTCAATACTTAACTCCCCCTGGCACTGCCTCAGATATTCTGCTCTCTGTTTCAGTATAGGTCTTTTTCTAGGTTAAACGATGCCCAGTATCCTTCCATTCAACATGAACACATCCCTGGTGGGTGCATCATCACACTGGCCAGGACTCACAGTACTACTGTGTATAACGGCACTTACACACCAATAGTGTACAAGTTTTACATGTAGTACTATTTATCCATATACACAATTTACTTGTTGGAAACTAAATACAAATGGAAGTTTTTTTATTTGTTAAATGAACCACACTAAAACACTTATAAGTGCATTTCGCCTTATAGGGATAATATCCTGAAGAAATTATGACCAGCCAGCAAATCTCTGTATGTATCAAACACCAACACAAAAACATGGATGTCAAAGAGAAACAATAGCACCGTGGGAATTATTACTGTAAAGGGCTGTTACGCAGTGGAAGGGAGCTTGCCTATCCATTTGCAAATACTGACCTTCAGAAAGTCATTATTTGCATTGTATACTAGGGGGCTGCAGTGGCAGATAACACATGTAGGGGGCACACTAAAGGTAAGGTTTTGAACTGCAAGGTGCCTACTATACTGATGTTTGGTTAATTTTCTTTTATAAGTGTGTGACAGGTTTGCTGTGCATCCTTGTTTATTTAACAAAATTAGGTGTACCACTTTTATTACTTATGTAATTCTGTTATTCGCATATGACATCTTGACCATAAACAGATTTAAAAATTAGCAATTAGCACACTTGCTTTATCGCTAATTGTCGACGTCAATCAAAAAATAAATTATTCAGGCTGGTTGAATAGTACCTTCTGATTCAATGAGGCCAATATTTAACTGCAAAAATATTTTTACCTTGCATCATCCTGCAATTACATGAACATTATTTAATAGGATGTTATATCCTGCTCTAACACTTACTCTTTTATACAAGAGAATGACAGATCTGGAATTACCGAGGACAGCCCGCACCTGTAGTGACATTTCTACCAGTTCATCATACTGTAACACAATTGTTTCATTGTACATATTTTATTTTTAAATAGTATATTTTTACTAACTGTTTTTTAATTTTACATAGAAACAAACATTTCTTTCCCTTTTCTCTTCTTTCAGTAAAAAATAATTAACAATTTAGCCTAATTAGAACAGACAACGTTTGTTATTTATTATGGCTAAACAGGTCTCTTAGTCCAGGAAAAAATTATATCACTAGGCCATAAGTCTTAAAAAAAAGTTATGTTTGGGGTTTATAAACAACAAAACAGTGCAGCAAAGTATTCAGTAATAATGCAACATAAAAAAATTGTTGAAATTAACAAAAACTATTCCTATGTGTCCATACATAAACTATAAATGTAAACTCAAACTTGTGATTATGAATTATATTTGTGAAGATATTCAATTCACCATTTGTGCATGTCCCATAGACCAATATATCTTATGCTCTCACCGTATGAATACTAAAGATCTAATTGAAATGAGGTCATATGCGCTTTCCCCTTTAACCACTTTAGGTCCGCCCTATAGCAGTTTTGCTTCTACAGGGTGGCACCTGTGCGCCAGATCACACACACACATATTTATATATATATATATATATGTGATCTGGTGCACAGGTGCCACCCTGTAGCAGTAAAACTGCTATAGGGCGGACCTAAAGTGGTTAAAGGGGAAAGCGCATATGACCTCATTTCAATTAGATCTACAGTATTCATACGGTGAGAGCCATTTATATATGCAGAGATGTATAGTAACTAAGTAGAACTACTTCACTACTGTACTTAAGTACCGAAAGGCGGTATCTGTACTTTCCTGGAGTAGAATTTTTTTCTCCTACTTTTACTTTTACTTCACTACATTTTTTCGATGATTTCAATACTTCTACTCCGATATTTTTTTTTGTGCTGCATAGTTACTCGTTACAATTATAAAAAATACCACTGCCAGAACAGTAGATGGCAGATTTCATGAACTTCAAAAAAATGTGTATAATGTCATGTAAATCAGCGCATATGAAAATAAATGCTACTGTATTTATAAATAAAATGGACTACATATCTGCTGTTAAAGGGAAAAAGAACCTCCCCCATCCAAGGAGAGTCACAAGCATACATAGACCTTTTTTCTGGTAAGGCTGATTTTGCTTTTTTCACTGGAAGTTGAGAGCACAGGTTTTGCAGTTTTGTTTCACTGGAAGAGACTATTTGGATATTATTTTGCACTTACCTTCATCCGCCGGGTAAGGGGGAAATCCACAAGGTGGTGGGAGTCTGCACCTATTATTTGGAATAGCACCTGTTTGATTCCTTCACCTTTGAAAATATATTCATCTTGTTTTGTCACATATATATATTTGAAGATTCACAATTTTTCTGACTTTTTATTGACTTTGATTTCATACACTCTTCCTTTATTTAATTATTGGAATATATTGTTGTATATCACATTGGTTTATATATTATTTTGCGCACCAATAAGCTGTGGAGAAAAAAAAAACATGCAGGGAAGAGAAGGAGGGATGCTTTAAAGGGGAAAGGGAGGGACATACTTTATCTGTTTTTGTTTACAAAACGTTGTAGCCAAAGGAATTGTGATTGTCCTTTAGGTTAATCATTTGAAATAATAAAAAACAATATGATGTTCAAACTTTTGACTTCTTTCTTTAATACCTACATAACACAGTACTTGTACTTTTACTTTCAATACTTGAGTAGCAATTTTTTTTTAAAACTACTGATACTTTTACTTTCAGTACTTGAGTAGCAAAATTAAAAAAAAAAAAACTACTTGCAATACTTAAGTACAAAAAATGTTGAATACTTTAGTACTTCTACTCAAGTCACTTTTTGATAGAGCACTTCCACTTCTACTCAAGTCACTTTTTGATAGAGCACTTCCACTTCTACTCAAGTCACTTTTTGATCAAGCACTTGTACTTTTCCTCAAGTATGGGTTTCGAGTACTTTATACAAGTGTGTATATATGTGATCTGACACTTCCGGGTACATGCTTGCCGCTGGGTGCTCGCTACCACTGTAATTACACGCAGCAGAAGCCGATCGGCAGGTGCAGGATACTCGATATCCTCAGGCACCCACCAATTGTCAGGCAGAGACACAGAACTGCAATCTGCCTATGTAAACAAGGTATATTGTCATTCTGACAGGAGGGACGGGATTGAGTTTGTGTCCCTGCAAGGCAGGGAAAAAATTCCATCTCTTCCCTTAGCAAAAGCACCTCACACAGTATAGTAAAACACTGTAATCCAAAAATTATATTGCGCTATCTTAAAATGTGAGAATGAGCAGCTAACACCAATCACTAGACAAAAAAGTGATGAAAAATACAAAAAAAGAAAAATGTGTAGCGCTAAAAACTGAGTAAATGTCCGACAACATAAAAAGTCCAATTGAACCAGCAATAAGGTGCATAGAATAATGATAAGAAAAATCCAATCATGAAAGATGGTGGCAAATGATGTGACCAAGTTGTGCAGCAAATCCCTCCACCAATGACGGTATAAATAAGATTGCGCTCACCAAATGGAAAGGACCCCAAATACCTTATGGCAAAGAGGTCAAACAGGCTTGAAGGAAATATTGTAGTGTCTCCACAGGATTCACCATCCGCGATGAGCAACGTGCCAATCACTGATGACGAGGATCAGACGGAGACTCCACTTCCCCAAGAGATGGTACATCAAAAAGACAAAAGGAGGAGCACATAGCATAATATTGCTAAAAATAAATGTGAAAAACTCATAGTGCAGCTAATCCCTACACCAGTGAAGGTATAAAAAAGATTGCGCTCACCGAATGAATACGACTCCAAATGCCATATAGCATAGGAATCAAACCAAGCTTGAAAGAAGTGATGGAGTGTCCCCACAAGATTCACCGACCACGTTGGACAGCGTGTAGATCCCCAATAGATGAGAGCAATCACGAAATCCACTTCCACAATGGGGGGTGTATCAAAAAAGAAAAATGGGGGACATATAGCGTAATATTGCTAAAACAATTTATTTCTAAAAACGGCTGATACACTTACAAACATCCATGACAGAAAAGCGTGTAGAGTATATAAAACAGCTGTGCTGACTGAGTCACTCAGGACTCAGTCAGCACAGCTGTTTTATATACTCTACACGCTTTTCTGTCATGAATGTTTGTAAGTGTATCAGCCGTTTTTAGAAATGAATTGTTTTAGCAATATTACGCTATATGTCCCCCATTTTTCTTTTTTGATACACCCCCCATTGTGGAAGTGGATTTCGTGATTGCTCTCATCTATTGGGGATCTACACGCTGTCCAACGTGGTCGGTGAATCTTGTGGGGACACTCCATCACTTCTTTCAAGCTTGGTTTGATTCCTATGCTATATGGCATTTGGAGTCCTATTCATTCGGTGAGCGCAATCTTTTTTATACCTTCACTGGTGTAGGGATTAGCTGCACTATGAGTTTTTCACATTTATTTTTAGAAATATTATGCTATGTGCTCCTCCTTTTGTCTTTTTGATGTACCATCTCTTGGGGAAGTGGAGTCTCCGTCTGATCCTCGTCATCAGTGATTGGCACGTTGCTCATCGCGGACGGTGAATCCTGTGGAGACACTACAATATTTCCTTCAAGCCTGTTTGACCTCTTTGCCATAAGGTATTTGGGGTCCTTTCCATTTGGTGAGCGCAATCTTATTTATACTGTCATTGGTGGAGGGATTTGCTGCACAACTTGGTCACATCATTTGCCACCATCTTTCATGATTGGATTTTTCTTATCATTATTCTATGCACCTTATTGCTGGTTCAATTGGACTTTTTATATTGTCGGACATTTACTCAGTTTTTAGCGCTACAGATTTTTCTTTTTTTGTATAGTAAAACACTGACTTAACCCTTTGATAACCCCTACTGTAAATCCCTTCCCAGCCAGCGTCATTAGTACAGTGACAGTGCATATTATTAGCACTGATCACTGTATTAGTGTCACTGGACCCCAGAATGTGTCAGAATGTCTAACGCAATATTGCAGTTCCTCTATAAGTCGCTGATCACTGCCATTACTAGTAAAAAATAAATACAAATATCCCTTAGTTTGTAGATGCTATAACATTTGCGCAAACCAATCAATATACACTTATTGAAATTTTTTCTACCATTTGTAGCAGAATACATATTGACCTAAATTCATGAAGACATTTGTTTTTCTTTTTGGATATGTTTTATAGCAGAAAGTAAAAAAATATTGTTTTTATTTTTCAAAATTGTCGGTCTTTTTTTGTTTATATCGCAAAAAATAAAAAACGCAGAGGTGATCAAATACCACCCAAAGGAGGGTCTATTTGTGGGAAAAAAATTACATACATTTTTTTGGGGTACAGCGTTGAATGACCCAGCAGTTTTCAGTTAAAGTAACAGAGTGCCATTTCAAAAAAAATGGCCTGGTCATGAAGGGGGAGGGTAAATCTTTCAGAGGTCAAGTAGTTAACTGGAGATCATATAGCCCATGGATGTACTCCTCATTCTGGCACCTGGATGTTCCTTAATCCATATCAATCCTCTGCAATCGCTTGGCCCACAGAAATATAAAGCAGTTGTCCTGTTTTCAGATTTATCATCAGATTGACCTGTTAAGCTCTTGGTAAATATTGTTGGTGTTTGCCCTCCCACGCTCTGTAACTGAAAAGGATGCTCCCTTGGTGCAGTAACAAAGGATGAGGTTGGTTTGCCTCCTATATCCTGAATGCTGGCAAGCTCTTCATTCAGGGTAAAAGACACCTCAGTCTTTTCTTAGTTTTTGATAATCCTACAGTAAGCTTTCCCACTTCACCCCTTCCTGTGGTCTTCGTTCACTGCTTTGCCAAGTACTTCGGAAGCTTCACTAGCCACACGCCTGTGTTTTGCTTGCAGAAGAATTGGAGTGTTATTACATGGTGAATTGAATATCTTCACAAATACTGTATAAATCATAAGTCACATGTTTGGTAAAATTGGAATATTATTACATGAAGAGTCCTTGTCAAATTTTGTTGGGGAACATTTACTGTACAATGTCGATTAGGTGTGAAGTGATTTTATGGACATTTTGGACTTTCTCATTTATGGGGACTTTTGACACATTGGTCATATTGCAGGAAGTTGTTTGAACACTTAAATTTTGGAATTACACTTATAGTTTATGTACAGTATGGACACATAGGTATAGTTTTACCTAATTTCAACTAGTTGTATTATGTTGTATTATTATTATTATTATTATTATTATTATTGAGTACTGCAATGCGTCTACACCCTTTTGTTGTTTATGTACTGATTATACTTGTGGGAGCCCATGAGTGTGGGCAGTGGTACGAACACTCGTATTATGTTGTATTATTATTATTATTGAGTACTGCAATGCGTCTGCACCCTTTTGTTGTTTATGTACTGATTATACTTGTGGGAGCACATGAGTGTGGGCAGTGGTACGAACACAAACCTCCTATTATGTTTTTTTTTAGTTCATTACTTAATAAATAGATATATTATCAGATTTGTAATAACTAGTGATTGCGCTTAGGTTTTAAATTGTATTATGTATAGGGATTTACAAAAAAAACTGGGGGGGGGAGGGGGTGGGGCAGGGAAACAGATACTGGGTTATGCAATTAGAGCTAGAGTTCAACTTTAATGGTGTATCTTTCAACCTTTATGGCGAAAACAATGTTTTTTGATAATCTTTTAAGTCATTAGGAATTCCATTGCCAATGTTTTATACCCTTTTTACACATATGATTACCAGAGATGTATACTATAGGCTTACAATATAAGTTACAGCTGGGCAAATTGGCAATGCTTTTTTTTCTAGAAAATAAAGTTCTAACTTGCTTTATAATAAACATAAAGTTTATGTTACATAAATGTTTCTCTAGAAACAGACAATTGCTACACATTGGGGTTGATTACCTAAAACTGGAGAGTGCAAAACCTGGTGCAGCTGTGCATTGTAGCCAATCAGCTTCAGCTTGTTCAATCAAGCTTTGACAAAAAAAAATGGAAGCTGATGGGTTTCTATGCAGAGCTGCAGCAAATTTTCCACTCTCCAGTTTCAATAAATCAACCCAATTGTTTTATCATTTCAATGTTGTTGTCAATGGCATTTATTTTGTGGGTAGTAGATGTCCCCTCAAAATGTTGTCTCACCAGCACTTGCCCTGTGAGTGTTTGTCTGATAGGTGTCAACCTGTTTCTATAGGGGGTAACATCATCGTCCCATCTGGCCAAAAATAGCTGATAAATTACATCTCGTCTTTGGCCAGCTTTATGTCTAAAGTCTGAACTTAAGGTTATATCATGGAGTTGGCACCTTAGCAATAGATTAACATTTATTTAGTTATCTATCAGTTCCGTGGACTTTTCTTCATATTGCTAATAGTTATAAGAAAACATATCTTTAAATGTATTCTGTTTTTTTAAAGAGTAATGGCGGCCATCTGCAATTTTTTTTTGCTGGACTGCGACATTGCAGCGGACAGATCGTACCCCTGACTGACATTTTTGACACCTTTGGGGGTACCAGTGACATTACTACAGTAACCAGTGCTATACATATGCACTGTTACTGTAAAAATGACACTGGCAGGGAAGGGGTTAATTTTATTAGTGATCAAGGGCTTAAGTGTGTCCCTAGGGGCGTGTTTCTAACTGTAAAGGGGTGTGGCTTTTGATGTAACCACAGAGACATACGATCCTACATAGCAGGATCGTATGATTTCTGCAGTTACACCAGGGAGAATGACAGGCGGCTTTATTTACATTAGCCGTCTGCCTTTCTCCCTCTCCACCGGGAGATCGCGAGTGACTGGCGGACATCTGGTCCACTGGTCACATTCACGGGGATGCAGGGGAATAAGCGGGGGCGGGAGCGCGCCTCCGGCGGTGCGTGCTCGCCCCCTGCAGGCTCCTGGGTGAGCGACGTAGTACTACGTCACTTTGCCCAGGAGGGGCTGACTGCCGCAGTAAATATACTGTGGGCGGTCGGCAAGTGGTTAATAACTTATAGAGCTTATGCATGTTGACTATGCAAAGAAATTGTTCTTTTTGGACTTTGCAATTAAGAATGTATACAAAATGCTAGAGTAGGTTTTGGGGTTTACGCACTTTAGTTATATTAAAATGAATATCTATTGGACTGAAATTAAATTACATATCACTTAAGATGGTTTAATCTTCATGGATAAACAAATGCATTCTTCAGACTTTGCTTCTGTTTTATTATGATTGATTATCCTATGTTTCTGTGCATAGAGCTTTATTTAGGCAAGCCGGTATAGAAAACTGATGTGTTGATGAAAGGTGAGCAAACAACAGTGGCGCCTCTGATTCCATGTGTTTCTTGTTGCCTGATATTTGAGTCAACTAATGGTTTGCAGTGTAGAAGTTTTTTTCTTTACAGATAGATTTAATTACATGTATAAAACATTCACACTTAAAGTGCACCTGTAATTTAGTAGCAAACCAATGCGGTTAGGAAAGGTTTGGCATGGAGACACTAAATTTGGTTCTTCCAGTGATGAAAGTGCATATTAGAATTACCTCATTTAACTCCTTTATGGCCATCATGAATTAGTGCCTTTATGACTAGAGTAATTCCTGTCAGAAAATTTTAAGTCCATTTTTTAACCTTTACTCAGATAGCTAGAAAGGACTTATGCACATCATTGGTCCTTTTTTCCTCCCCCTTTATCAATTAAAGGTAGAGAGTGATGGACTTTGATGAAAAAAAAATGTTTTTGCAACCCTGTGTTGTCACGTGATCACTAATAAATGACAATGATCACCAGCTGAGAAGTACCTTTAGGCTCGGTTCCCACTGCTGCGATCAGATTATGTGATGTCATTTGATGCTACTTGGATGTGGTTTGCATATTCTATGGGGCCAAAAATGGTGCTGGAATTGCACCAAAGTAGCACAGGGCCCTTTTCCAAAATTGCACTGCTCTGTGTTGCATTGATGTGAACAGGCACCATTAAAAAGTGATTTCCATTGTCATTTCATTCTGTGTTGCTAAATTAGCACCTGAAATCGCATTAGTGTGCACCAGGCCTTAGAAAGTGTATATTTACAGTAACTTTACAGTTAATATAACCAGGCACACTCTGGCTGCAGCTCTACGTGTCTATTACTTATTATAGTCCAGCCTATGTTAGATGCAAAAAACATCACTGTAAGCAAAATCTAGTTCTTCTATTGCCTAACCTTTATGTATTGTTAATAACAAAGAGGAGTTGGACATAATGAGGGGCAGGACTTATTAGGAGTGGATACATCATTGCAGGAAGCAGAGCTGATTATCATCCTTCCAAAATGTCTTAGGGTCCTTTCACGTGGAACGGAGTCCGTGCTGCTCAGCGGGGGGATGGACCTGCCGATCCCCGCTGAGCAGGCGGATGACAGCTCCGTCTCCGCTCTGTGTGCAGAGATGGAGCTGTCAGATCCCCGTTGTCCTCTATAGGGAGATCTGATGAGAATGGACCACCTGTCCATTCTCATCCTATCCCATTCGATCCGATCCGCCATACAAGTAAAAAATAGGGTTTCCATCTGTCCGGATTTCACGGACAGGATCGGAATTGGATAGCAGCTGGTGTCAGCGGAGATGTCTCCGCTGAAATCCGCTGCTCTATAGGTATGCACGGAGCATCCGATCAGGTCCGCCTAAAAAACTGACAGGTGGATCGGATGGGATCGCCCGTGTGAAAGGGGCCTTAGGGTAATGAACAACTTTTTTTTTGCATCAGGTTGCTTTGATACTACAGGTGGTCTTTAACCACTTCTGGACTTCTTTTGCTATAAAATTACTTAGAACCCCCAAACAATATATAATTTTTTTTAGCAGAGACCCTAGAGAATAAAATAGAGATTGATGCAATATTTTTTTATCACACCCTATTTGTGCAGCGGTCTTACAAATGCAATTTGTTTGGAAAAAATCCACTTTTTTTAAATAAAAAATAAGAAAACAGTAAAGTTTGCCCAATTTTTTCCTATATTGGGAAAGATAATGTTACCCTGAGTAAAAAGATACCCAACATGTCATGCTTCAAAATTGCGCACGCTCGCCGAATGGCGACAAGCTTTGGTACTTAAAAATCCCCATAGGCTACATTTTAAACATTTCTATAGGTTACCAGTTTGGAGTTACAGAGGAGGTCTAGGACTCAAATTATTGCTTTCGCTCTAACGATCACGGCGATACCTCACATGTGTGGTTTGAACACCGTTTACATATGTGGGCGCGACTTGTGTATGCGTTCGCTTCAGCGTGGGAGCAAATAGGAACGGGGCACTTAAATTTTTTTTTCCTATTTATTTTATCTTTTATTTTTACACAGTTTTTTTTTTTTTTCTTTTACATTTTTGAACACTCTTATTCCTATTGCAAGGAATGTAAACATCCCTTGTGTGACGAGACCAATCTCGCCACTGGGCATTGGAGAAGCCTGGTTGCTCGCCTCCTGCAAGGTGACTATGGACCCTCTCTCATCAGCCCATGCTAAACGTAAACCCCATGGCAATGTGACTGTGTTTGTGGCATGTTGAGCGCTCTGATCCAGGCTATCTGGGGATGGGTTGAATGTGGGGGTTTTGTTCAGTAGACTGGGAGTTATGCATTTTTGTGTCTTTTTGTGTTTCTTTAACCAATGTGGCTAATGGAGTCTTGCCTCTATCCTGGAAGCTAAAACTTATTCCTGTAAACTGTAAGGAACAGGAAGTCAACTCCTAATATGGTCATTCCAGGAAGTTCTGAGGAGACGGACTGTCTAAGGTGGCTCCCCATTCACCTTTTGTCAGGTGTGCTAATGACCTCACCTGTTGTCTGCTAAGGGAGGTATTGACACTCAGAGTAATATGTGTATTGAGGGCTCGTTAAGGAACCATTGTTCTGTGTCTGACTATCGTTTACATTGATTGTCCCCTGGGGCTTCTGTCTCCTTGCATTGGTCAAAGCTATCTGACCAATCCCTGTTGACTCATTTTCAAGTCCTCATTTGCATAGCAGCCCTCCTGGTCAAGCTATCTGACCAATCACTACTGACTCATTTTCGAGCCCTCATTTGCATGTCTAGAGAGGACCTTATGGGGAACTGCAGGTACTGTGAAATTGACCAATGGGAAAGCGGTTGTTGGGGGAAGGATGTTCCAAATTCTGTATAAAAGTGTGCTGTGTTCTTCCAATAAATGTTGTTCCTGTTTTACCCTCAACTCGGAGCTTTGTCTCGTTCTTGGGGGATTCACTGTATGCTGTTGGAGACTGATTGCTAGGAGTGTAAGCTGATGTATGCTTTTCCTGTTCGTCTGCTAGCAGCTATTCGTGAGGTTCCAGGTTGGAGTGCTATTTTGTATCCAGTTCGGGAGTTTGGTGTCCTGCAAGTAGCTGTGCCTGTCTCTCAGAAAGGGGCATATCGCCTAAACGGATTTTAACCCCTTGTCTGCTAAAACGGTCTGTTACACCTTGTAATATAAATAAGCATGATAGGACCTCTTTAACATGAGTTCTGGGGTCAAAAAGACCTCAGATCTCACATCTACACTAAAAAAAGTAAAAACAAAAAAAGTAATTTTTTTCATCTTGAAAAAAAAATGGGCTCTTTGAAAACCAGTTGCTAGGAAGCGACGTATGACGTCTCTCTGGTCCTCCAAGGCCATATAGTCAAGTGAGGGCCATCTCACTCTCACTCGACCTCCTGCCTGAGGGGACAGCAGACCAGATAGTTTTCCCCGCTACTGGTGGGTCTGGTAAGCTGGGAAAACGACCAGAAAGCAGTTGGAGGGGGGGCACCTCTCCTGCCGCCCATAAGGGTGATCCCGCGGCAAATCCGCCACTCGAACCACCCTTATGTTAAAGCAGACCGCCTGCATTTTAAAAAAAATTACGGGGTTATGGCAGCTATCTGCTGCCATAACCCTGGTATTTAACATCAAATTACCGACGTATAACTGTGACGGGCGGTCTGTAAGTAGTTAATAAGGATTTAAATGGCAAGCAAGGGTAGCTCCACTCTATAACAATACATGTTGTTATCATTGTACCCTTTCAACTGTTTTTCTATGAGGATCAGGTTGTTTTGAGATTTTTTTTTTTTTAAACATAAATTTTTATTGAAAATATTGCATATAAAAACAGTAATAACATGGTAAGAAATAATAACAAGTATACACATACACAAGGTAGGTACATCCAGCAAAAAGGGAGAGCTGTTTAGCAAGATATGAGGGTAATCAGCCTAGAAGGCCGCATATGTAATAAACTACTAACCCTGGATGTAAAACCGGGGTAAACAGGTGAATAGTAAAATCACGTAAGTTGTACGTTATAAAGTGGACCCAGTAGAAAAGTCTGGAAAGCTTGGTCGACAACAAGAAGTGTCTGTCCCCCCTTTGGGAACACACTGTGGACATACAATCCAAGTGAGGCTTCCACGAGGAGGCGGGGCTGCCACCACCCGCCCCCTCGCTCCAGACAAAGATCATAAATTGCAACTCGGTCCAGCAATAGGAACATAGAACCGGAGGTAGATGCCGAGCATTAACCCGATCAATAGGTCGTTAATGTGTCTAGAAGGAATATAGGGGTAACTAAGATAATAGGAAGAAACGGGGGGGGTAAGAGAGGGGAGGGGAAACAAGTCATCCACCAGATGGACCAGACCCAGAGCAATGAATGTTATCAAAATCCTATTAATTTATAGTGTCACCAACGTCAGAGAAGGCTATTCGCCATTTATCCCATTTGTAATGAAATGAGGGAGCTTTACGCTCTTTATACTCTAGTAATTTTTCCATTTCATATTGATAGTCAACTCTAGATTTAATTTCCCCCACGGAGGGGGGGGGGGGTAGCAGTTCGCCATTTTTTGGCTATTGCAATTCTGGATGCGAAGAGAATATGGGCAATTATTATTCTGCAACTCAGATGGAATTTTTCTATGCCTATACTCATAAGTGCCAATGCTGGATCCATTACAAGTGTTTTCCCCACTAACGTGGATACAGTACAAGCAATTTGCTTCCACAAAGATTGGATGGAAGGGCAACTCCATAGTATATGTAGCAAGTTCTCAGTTCCTCCGCAATCTCTCCAGCAAAGTGGGGACAAGGTGTTAGCAATCAAATGCAATCTGTGAGGTGTCATGTAGTATCTGTGCACAATCTTCGCGATGTCCCAATGATCGACGCATGCCGATGAGGTGGCGTTAGCCTTGCAAGCCATCAACCATTGAGCAACGGAAAAAGACTGAGACAGTTCCAATTCTCATTTGAGCATACTGGAAGACTTACGTAATACTTGGGAACCATTACATATGGGATAAAATAGGGAGATACCTTTTACGGTAGTAGGAGATCTATTCATTAGATAATTCCACAGCCTCATCGGTATGTGTAAAGTAGGAGCTTTATTAGCTTTGTCATAAGAATTGATTTGATGGAGGGTCAAGGCATCCCTAGCTGTGGGGTTAGATAGTGCACATTTTTAGATTTATTTTTAAGCATGTATTTTTTGTCAAGTGGTTATTTACACAATATCAAGTAGTTAATAAAGTTGCCAGTCCCATGTATAAATCAAACCTACATTTGGATCCTTTATTAGCTCTGTAATTTTTACGATCATATCTGTAATTATAAAAGGGACTGAAGGCTAATTTTATAGTTCTCCTTAAATATTTAGATTGTAAGTACGTTTTTGTGATAAGGGAATCTCATGTAGTGGTAGTACCAGTAGTAAAAGTAATATCAGTAGCATGTGTAATAAAGATAATATTATTACTATCAGATGAAATAGTAGAATTACTACATGCTTTATCATGCTCTTTGAAATATGTTTAATGTGTTTCATATTTTTTTTTATAATATGACCATAAATGTTATATCTTTCTCTTTAAAATCTGCCATACTGTCATACCATTTTCACTTTCCCTTTCTCCAATATTTTGTATTTAAGAACTAAAATGCCAATATTTAAGTAACAGGCATTAAAGTTATAAGATATCACTTTGGATCAAACACTTTATAAAGACATTTTGAAGCCACGTAGTATATTTACATATATTATAATTCAAATACAGCACAGCTAAAGAAACAATTCATCTTTGTAGTATAGCACTCACTGGTGTTATTCTACCAGCTGACCCATAACAGTTTAATATGCTCTCTTAAATCACTGTTACGCACTCTTTACTTTAGGACAATGCTAATATACCAGCACCTTGAATAGAGATTTGAGATCTGTTAAGTACATGTTGACTTTTGGAGAAGCTTCACAATGGATGCAGCAAAATGGCTATGAGCGGGACATAAGGAATGTATAACCTTGGCTGGTGGTCTTTCAGATGGTGATCAACATCTGTCAAGATATCCTATTGGACCTGGATATTCAGTAAGACATTTGCAAATGCAAGAACAAAATAACCAAAAAAGTGATCTCTGCTAGAAAACTCTGTCAACATTAGCTAAAAGATGTTCAAACAAGTGTGCTGCTTGTTGCTAGTTGGGAAACTGGTAATAAAGAAAGAGGAAACAAAGAATCTTGTTAGACCTGAAATGATGTAGACATTCTGCATCTATGGAGGGAGACTATGTTTAAAATAACTATTTTGTTGCCTAATTGACTGTTGCAACTTCGGAGCCATCCATTGATTCTTTATAAGTACAATCCATCACCAATCCTGACATGCTTAAAAAAACCTATTATACAAATAGTTATGGTAGTCCAATAATAAAGACACAACATTGAAAGAGCACTTCAAGCTGACATTCCCTGTTGTAATTAGTTGTGCATGTAAAAGAACATAGTATTTGCTGTCATACTCTTGGAGCCTTAAAGATGGCAGATTCAGATGTCTAGGCTGGTTAAAGCTGTCAGGCCTATTTCTTCTCAGTTTTTTAAGACTGACAGCTGATATATTGTGACATTCATGCTGCTCTTATGAAAAGACAGAAAACACATATTGCAGGCTAAAAGATATTCTAATTTGTCCTGAATAGGTAGGCAGTAATAACTTATTTATTCGGAAATATGATAGTGCAGGGGAATCCTGTTGTTAAATTCTGGGCATTTTTCAGGATAATAGGCAAACTAATGATAAGAAAGCAGCAATAATAATACATAATACGTTTTATGCATGTACCTAACATTGAGGGCTGGTGCGAAAAATGTTTTCATTTCATTTTAATGTCAAGAGAAGACATGAAGTGCTGGCCACTGCAGTGGGGGACATTTAATAAAGCTGAAGGACAAGATGGAAAAAACACCAATCCTTTAAATGAAATGCTTGGGATATGTTTTGCAATGGAGCAGAATGGGTCATGCGCAGTGTCAGACAACATATTCTGGGATATATTTAAATGTGTATTTGATTTTAACTTTTAGATTTAGCTTGGCCTAAATGCAGAAACAACAACACAATCATTTGATTAATTTCAACTTGAAAAAAAGTTTTTTTTAGTAGTTTTGTTTGTGACACTGCTTTTTCATCAAGTGGTAAAAGCCCTGAATTGACTTGAAAAAGTAGTAGCCACAACAGATATAAAAGCTTAAGCAAAGTGTCCTCCAAAAAATAAATAAATAAATAAATAAATAAAGCTAAAGCCCTCAACATTTTTTTACAATTGGCCACTTTTACAACAATTTGGTAGTATAGTTTGTGAGCTAATTTGTTTTTCAGTATCACCCTACATTGTCCTAAAAGTTTTTTATTTTATATAAGATCTGTTTATTGTTTATTGTATAAAACAGAACAAAACAAGCATACACTGAACATATTTTTTCAACAATGTGAATTAAAAGAGTTGCATTCTGGACTTGATGTTCCATAGAATGTGTCATTTAAGGTAAAGGCAAATAATAATTATGACTCACGCAATACGTCTCACTCCATCTATCACCACATTATGTGCCCCAGTCAACTACAGTGCAGGCCTGGAAAAGTGGCATATAACCCCAGACTGTGAGAACAGCAACAATTGAGCCACACCATCTAAGATATATAACTAAAGTTCCTAGGGGCTCGTGAAAATGTTTGAGGCTGTGGACAGCTCCGCCAACCACCCAGCCCAAACTTTATCATATTTGCGGGGGCATCCTGTGTTGGCATAAGTGTCTTTATACAGTGGCAGGCTGTTATTATTCAATTATTTCCAGTGATGGGGGAATAGATGTTTTCCAATGTCTTTCCTAGTATAAAATAATGTAATGTTTGCCAGCAAACACTCCGCCAGTGTGGGCAGAAAAGGTTCCACCAGTCCCAGCAGGCATACGTACATCGAAGTCTGCAAGGGAGAGGAGACAAAGGAGTTCTAAAAGTTTACTACCTCCTCCCAAAATCCAGCAACAAGGGGACAGATCCAAAAAATGTGTGAGGTCCTGCCCCATTGCCAGCACTTGGCGGGGGGAGGGGTGTGGTGTGGTGTGGTGTTTTCATATTGTGAAGTCTATACGGTGTGAAATAGGCGAGGTTGTCCTAAAAGTTTATTAAAATGTCAAAACAGAGTGTAGTGATGAGCTGAACTGTTCTGAGTTAGGTTGTAAAAGGGTTTGGCAAATTTTAAAGAAGCTCAGATGTTAAACCTGAATGCCATTAAAATCCATGGGAGCTGAAGGCAAAATCGGTGCCAAATTCTGCACATGTCCTGAATGATGAGCTGTTGGCACAGTGAAAAAGAACTGCAGCTCTTTAGAGCCTGTCCTCTAACCATAATTGCAGAAGTACTCATAGATGGCACTGCTGCTAGTGCAGTAAAGCATACTCTGAGTTTCAGCATGGGGGGATGTTGCAAATAAATATGGTTGGCAGGCAGCTGATGTTGTTACTGCATTTCTGTTAAGAAATGGCCAGGTATGACTACCTAACATTCGCATAAACCCCCCTGGCTTGACAAAGGACCTCCTAGTAGCCAGGGTTTTTGTTATGAACTGCTGCTTTACAATGTTGAGAATGTGTGCCAGGCAAGGAGTGTATGTGAATCTTCCCTGGTGAAGGGCAGTCAATGTCAGACTTGCCTGGCTGAGGATGGCATTTTATCAGCCACCATTTGGCCTAGGCCTGCAGAGCTACCTCCAGGCATATGAGCCTCAACACTGTATACAATGTTTAGTCTGGGAGATTGCATATGCTCTTGGGTAGGACATTTGGCTCTCTGAGGTCAAAGAAATTAGGCTAGTAAGGAGGAGGGGATACAGGTGATTGCATTTTTACCATCCGACTCCAATTTACTCCAGTGGTACCCTGTCTTGCATTCTGTGGTAACTGGATATGTTGCATTTCTGCCAAAGCTTACTATCATGTATACCCTGTGGGCAAGACACATTACATTCTATATATTGGTGAGGGACAGGAATGGACTTCTGGGCCAAATAATGCTGGCTGAGTACCTGTCAATGTGGTGTAGCACAGGTCATAAACTCACAGCAGGTGAATAGTTCCATGAACTGGAATGGCAGCAGATGCAGTTTTCCAAGCTGGCCATTAAACCCTGGGCATAGGGGTGGTTTGGTAACATTGCAGAAGTGACCCCTGCAACTACTTTGATGCAACTGGAGATGGTGGGGTGAGTGTAGGAGAATACTACAGAGTTTTCAACCTTTGCTTACCCTCCTCAGAGTATGCTAAGACTCTGAAACCCCTTAGTGAGTCACAGGGAGTGGCATGTTGCAGGGGATGCAGCAAGTGAGGATAAAGGAGGAGAAGTGTGGGCCATTTGCTGCCTGCTTCTCTTATTGAGGTTCTGCCCCCACCAGGCTCTGTGGTGCAGTCGTATACTACATACATATAGTACCTAAATGGCTGATACTTTTGCCATGGCTTAAATATTACAGCTAGAGGCAGGAGACCACAATGGTATTGGTGGAAGCAGATTGTAATGTTCTGGTACCTTTGGGTACCCTAATTACTCTTTCATAAGTGTATGCGCCCCACCATTCTCTTTTGGTAAGGTGCGCATACACCTTTAAGACTGATGCTGTCATCACTGAGTGCCTGACTGGATGGCTATTTAGATCGCCGGCTCTCACTCACATGTGTTCATTCAAACTGCTTTGTGCCTTGATGCTAACCTGTCTTGAAGCTCTCATGCTTGCAAGCATACCTCGCTGTCGGAACCACGCTGCGCTGATCCCTGTATCCCGCTACCGGATCATCCGCTCTTGCCGAACCTCTCCTCTGCTACATTGCTATTAGTGATAAGTACCCCACAGGGGAAACCTCTATAACCTTTATACTAAAGCTTACACTATCTAGCTCTGCATACTAAGGACTATTACTACATCTGCATTATCTAAGATTGCTAGCTCTTGAGCCTACTACCACCTGTTCTTGCACTGGGTTGATCTCTCTTGTATGTCCACCTGCTACTCTGTCATCTACTACCATACATGATTGCTAAACCTATCTGCATCCCATCTGCTACTATCTTACTTTCAAGAACATTTCCTTTCAAGTGTCTGTCATCTACCATCTCTACCCAACCTGTCTCTTCAGCCTATCATCACTGTGTTACTATATACATAAGTCACTCTAGGAAACATCTTATTGAGTGTGTGTATTTACTTGCTGAATTGAGATCATCCACACATGATGAGTCATTGAGAGTTGGGAATGGTGTCTCAGCGTTTCTCTACATGACTACTGAAGTGGAATATTTCTGCAGCTGAAAATCCACATCATACGTAAAACGCAGGAGCGTTACACAGATACATTATGAAGGCCCACTCTGCAGAGTTCTGTGGAATCAGATGGATTAGCCTGGCTGCTTCCTCAAGGTCTATGCAAGCTGCCCAAGTACCTGAAGGAAATTCTGTTGCTCTTGTATTTCTCCCTCAGATCTTTCCTTCTCTCCATTCAGTGGTACCCATGGATGGTCTGCCACCTGATCATCCCCCTCTTCCTCTTGCTGGAGCCCACTAATAAGGGAAAATGTAATGGTAACTATGGCAAGTGTGCCACAAGTATGTGGTGACGTGCTGAATACATAGGGCAGCTTAGCCTGTGTCTGTAACAAATGCACGCTGTGCCCTCTGCAGGAACAGTATAATAATAGAAGCCTGATTAATATTTCAGGTTCTCAGTAAAAAATGCACTCTGTCAGGAGAATTTCCATGTTTTGCCAGAAAAATCACATGTGGCGGATTGCAAACCCTGTGAGGAAGAAGCTAAATGGCCTCACAAGGCAATAAACCCCACAATTATCAGTCACCTTTACTGTACTATATGTAATCAGTGAGCGCTACTTAAAGCAACCAAAAACCCCATCCAACTTTTGCCTCAGCACGCCACACTTTTTTCTCTGGCATTAGGGCCTAAATTATGATCTTACACACAGGCCCACTGGCTTCATAAAATGCCCCTGCCATGCTCATTTGATTAATCATCTGTGTGCTGGTGGGGAGATAGGAAAGAGCTTCCTCCGACTGGCTCTGTTTTAATACATTTCAAAATGTTTGCTTAAGCGCCGGTTCACACTGCAGCGACGCTACTTCTCACCGCAACCTCGGAGCGGCCGCCACGGACTTCATAACATTGAAGTCTATGGCGGTCGCCTCCGGGTCGCCCCAAAGAAGCTCCGGACCCTTTTTCTAGGTTGGTGCGACTTGTGTCGCTCCTATTAGAACGGGTCCGCAGCTTCCCTATGGGAGGCGACCTGCGGCGACCTGTGAGGCGACCAGGTCGCCTCACAGGTCGCCCTAGTGTGAACCGACACTAAGAGTGTTTGCATGTGTGTGTGTGTAAGTACACCGTTCACATTTTTGTAAATATTTTACAATATTTTTTCATGTGACAACATTGAAGAAATGACACTTTGCTATAATGTAAAGTAGTGAGTGTACAGCTTGTATAACAGTGTAAAATTGTTGTCCCCTAAAAATAACTCAATACACAGCCATTAATGTCTAAACTGCTGGCAAAAAAAGTGAGTACACCCCTAAGTGAAAATGTCCAAATTGGGCCCAATTAGCTATTTTCCCTCCCCAATATCATGTGATTCAATAGTGTTACAAGGTCTCAGGTGTGAATAGGAAGCAGGTGTGTTAAATTTGGTGTTATCGGGGGCGTGGCCTGGAGCGTCATGCTGTAGGCTGTGAGTAGCGGGAGCTCCGTTGGCTAAGAATCCTCCGCATTATATCCTGACACCTCACAGCGGCAAAAGACACCCTATCCTGCACCGGGGACCCGTGGGCACCTGCTGGCCATGTCACCGCTGAAAAAAACTTCAGATGCGGCAGCAAAACTAGATAAATTCTGCCGTCAGGCGGGGGAAGCTTCCATCCAAGATGGCGCCGCTCCTCACACACAGGCGAGCACTGTGGCGGGAGCTGACACAGCGACGGTGCTTGATGCTTTCTCAACCTGCCAAGCCACCCTTACCTCCAAAATAGATGAAGTGAAGGTGGACCCTCATCTCCCTCATCCGCCAAGATATGAGACACGTGCGGGAGAGGGTCAAGGAAACGGATTGCAGAATCAGAGATATGGAGGACTCTCTGCCGCCCTTACAGCACTCCACGGGCAGTTTGGAGCAACAAGTGGCACTTATCCTACAGAAGCAGGACGACATGGAAAATTGCCTGCGACGCTGTAACCTACGATTTATTGGTCTCCCTGAGGTCTCTGAGGGCAATGATCCCACCGCATACCTTGAGCAACTCCTGATCCGCACCTATGGTAGGGAGTCCTTCTCCCCCATGTTTGTGGTGGAACGAGCGCACCGGCTGTTGGGCCGTCCGCCACCTCAGGGGGCACCTTCTAGAACATTCATTGCTAAATTCCTAAACTTCCGTGACCGCGATGCCATCCTTTAACTGGCGGGGGGGGGGGGGGAAGGTAACATCCCCGTGGGTAACAGTAATGTGGCCATTTTCCCGGATTTCTCGTCCGAAGTCCAGCAGAGGCGCAAAAGTTTCACTGAGGCCAAACGCAGGCTCCGTTTCAAACACCTGAAATACGCCATGATGTACCCCGCCAGGCTCCGTGTGGAGGGAGAAGACCGGGTACATTTCTTCGATGACCCTGAAGCGTTAATAACCTGGTTGGAACGTCAAGAGGCCCGTGGCTGACCCCCCTGTGGAGATATCCGATGCTGCTGGACTAGCTGCTGCCACCACAGATGAGTACTGTGTCCCACTCTATTCATCCTGTTTCCCCCTTGCAAGTGCCTTTGTTTTTCCCCTACCGGCTGCCTGACTCATGCTGCTCTGTAATTCCCCCCCCCTTTCCTGGTGCACTCTGATCCTGTCGATATGCTGCAGCCACTACATGCTGAAAGACTGCAGACTATCACCCCCCTGCAGCATTCTTCCTCTTTTTCTCCCTGGACTGCAGTGAGGATGCACCTTGGCTGACCCGACGGAGGGACTGGACCCAGCCGAGCTCTCAGCTGAGCTGAGCCTCAGATGTGTTACACCCATGACATTTCGCCCAGCAATTTATCGCCCTTTGCACCTGTTTGGGACAGGTGTGCGGTCCCTGTGAGGATCTTGTCCCCCTCCCTTTTTCTCTTTTTCACCATTATGCACTTTATTCCACAGGTTTTGTCTATGGGACCTGCTGATCTGATCCTGCAACTTTTTTTTTTTTTTCCAGCTCCATTGCACTGTTGCATGTGTTATTGCTGTGGGTCTTCCTCTCTCCCTTTCAGTTTAGGCCCACAGGGACTGTTTTGTGGGACTTTTGGGGATCCTATGCCCGCACGAGTTTGGGTTGGTGCAGGGCGGGGGGGGGGGGGGTGTTGTTTCTAGGACTGTGCGTGATTTTCCACATTTCTTTTATACTTTCTATGCAAATGATATCTGTGGTATTACTATCATACGGCTTACTTTTACAGGAACCAATATTGTATTAGATGCTTGGTATCCCTGCCCCTGTGTGGGCGGTCACAACTGCCTTGGGGTCCGGCCTGGGGGTCCCGTATTCCTAATTTATTCTATGTTTTCCCAATTTCCATGGCAGATTTAAAACTTGTGATCTGAAATGCCCGCTGTCTTCGGGACCGGGTCAAGCGATCTGCGGCCTTTGCCAACCTTAAAAAGCAGAGAGCGGATATTCTTGTACTGGTGGAAACCCACCTGGATGGTTGCTTGCCCTTGGCACTTAAGTGCCCCTGGATTGGCTGGGTGTACCATTCAGCGTATACCTCCCACTCCAGGGGGGTAGCGGTCTTAGTGGCCAAATCTGTTCATTTTCGTCTCCTTGACTCCCGGGTTGACCCCCAGGGCAGGTTTATATTTTTACATGTATTGTTGTTTGGGGAGCCCTGGTTACTCCTGGCCTTCTATGTCCCCCCCTTTTTTCCATGTCCTGTTCACTGAGGGCTTAACCTACATGTCCCACAGCCCGTCGGTTCCGGCCGTCTGGCTGGGGACTTCAATAATGTGTTGAACCCTAGCTTAGATAGACTGCAGACTTGTCCCCAGGGGTCTGAGTTGCCCACCTCCACCAGGTTCGCTCGTCTACTGGACAGCGTGGGCTTGGCGGATACGTGGTGCACCTTATACCCTCATCAACGGGTTTATTCATGCTTCTCCGACTCCCATCACTCCATGTTCCGTATAGACCTTATCCTGGTATCTAGGCCCCTTCTTCCTATACTGAAGGCTGCGGGCTTCTCTCCTAGATCCCTGTTGGACCACAGCCCCTATTGGATCAAGATTACAGTCCCACATGATAGACCACCTCCGGCGTGGTGCCTTCGCCCGATTTGGCTGTCTCTGCTGCCAGAGGACCTGTCGCTTAATGACCACTGGGGCCAGTTTTTCCAAGAAAATGAGGGCACCGCGTCCCCATTAGCAGCTTGGGAGGCTTACAAACTTCATGTTCGCTCTCACCTACAATCTCAAATAAAACGTTATAAGACAGGCTCGGAGGAGGCACTCCATCGCGCTGAGACTGAACTACGTTCAGCCGAGGCAGACTTTCTGAGTGACCCCAATTCTTCTAACGACTCCCGTCTTAGGCAGCTGACAAGTCACTCAGATTGAACATGAACAGGCCAAGTCCAAAATATTCTTTCAGAAACAGAGGATAAATGAGCTGGGGGAACGTGCTGGGAAATTGTTAGCATACTTGGTACACTGTGAAGATAGACCCCCCGTTGTTATTACTCTCCAGACTGAGAACGGAGCCGTTGTGACTGACCCTCAAGAGGTGACGGAGCGATTTCGCACATTCTTTAGTGCCCTTTACAGGACCCAAGCTCCTGCTGACCTTACCGAAATGCACGCACTATTAGATCAAGTAGACTTCCCCAGACTGACAGAGGAACAGACGCCGTTCACAGAGGAGGAAATTGCGGAGGCCGTGTCCAGGTTCCCTAGGTCCAAGTCCCCAGGTACAGACGGACTACCAATAGAGTTTTATGCCCACCACTCTGAGATTCTCGTACCCAAACTGCTGGCATTATTTAATTCCATTTTTGAAGAATCCACTCTGCCTACCTCCATGAGGGAGGCGCTGATAGTCCTGATCCCTAAACCGGGAAAGGACCCTCTCCCAGAATCCTATCGCCCCATTTCATTATTACAAGTGGATGTTAAAATTCTAGCTAAAGTCCTCTCTATCCGCCTTAACCAAGTGATTCTTTCCTTGAAACACAAGGACCAGACCGGCTTCATGCCGGGGAAAAACACCTCGTTCAACCTCCGCAGATTGTCTATGAATCTCCAGGCTTGGCATGAGAACTCTGGTACTAGAGTGGTGGTCACACTGGACACGGCCAAGGCATTTGACTCAGTGGAATGGCCCTTTCTTTGGGAGTGCTTGGCTCGATATGTATTTGGGTCCCGCTTTGTCAAATGGGTTTAATTACTATATAATGCCCCAGTCGCATGAGTCCTGGCTAATGGCAGGACCTCTGAAGAATTCCCACTTACCAGGGGGATGAGACAGGGATGTCCTCTCTCCCCTTTACTATACGCTCTGGCTGCTGAACCCTTGCCATCGCTATTCGGTATGACCCCGATATCCATGGACTAAGCCTAGTCCCCTTGACTGAAAAAATTAGTATGTATGCTGATAACACCCTCTTATACCTTGTGGACCCAGATAGATCACTGTCCATGGGACTTCAGATTAATTGGGACAAATCCCAGATTCTCCCTATAGACCACCCCCTCACCCCCCTTCGGTCTCCACCCTGCAATGGGTTTCATGGATAAAATACCTGGGAGTATTGGCAACCTCTAACCCTCGAGATTATGTATCGGACAATATCCAACCCCTGTATACTTTAATTAAATCCAAAACTTAGATCTGGGCCAAATAACCTCTGGGAGTCATGGGCAGGGTTAACCTAATCAAAATGCTCCTTCTCCCCAAAATTTTGTTGGCCCACTCTTTGCAACTATAACAGCTTCAACTCTTCTAAAAAGGTTGTCCACAAGGTTTAGGAGTGTGTCTTTGGGAATGTTTGACCATTCTTCCAGAAGCACATTTGTGAGGTTAGGCACTGATGAGGATGAGAAGACCTGGCTCGCAGTCTTCGCTGTAATTCATCCCAAAGGTGTTCTATTTGGTTGAAGTCAGGACTCTGTGCAGGCCAGTCAAGTTCCTCCACCCCAAACTCACTCATCCATGTCTTTATGGACCTTGCTTTGTGCACTGGTGCAAAGTCATGTTAGAACAGGAAAGGGCCTTCCCCAAACTGTTCCCATTTTTTGGCGCCTTAAGAGTTTTACTAGAACTAATCCCTAAAAAACAACCCCATACCATAATCCCCCCTCCACCAAATGATTTGGACCAGTGCACAAAGCAAGGTTAATATAGACATGGATGAGCAAGTTTGGGGTGGAGGAACTTGTCTGGCCTGCACAGAGTCCTGACCTCAACCTGATAAAACACCTTTGGGATGAATTAAAGCGGAGACTGCGAGCCAAGCCTTCTCGTCCACATAACTGCCTGACCTCACAAATGCGCTTCTGGAAGAATGGTCAAATATTCCCATAGGCACACTCCAAAACCTTGTGGACAGTCTTACCCAGAAGAGTTGAAGGTGTTATAGCTGCAAAGGGTGGGCCAACTCAATATTGAACCATACAGACTAAGACTGGGATGCCATTAAATTTCATGTGTGTGTAAAGGCAGGCGTACCAAAACTTTTGATAATATAGTGTGTGTATATAATATATATATATATATATATATACATGCATGTGTGTTTTCGCTTTGGGGTGCACCCCTTATTGCAGTAGGCTGTGCACACCTATGTGCAACAAATTTAGTTTACACTAATATGTTTTTTCAGGTATAAAACATTATGGCAAGTACGTTAAAACCCTTGTTACACGAGTAAGAAAAAAAAGGTCTTGTTCATGAACATACTGTACGTTAATCTGTAATTGTAACACTGTTAATATCAAAAGGGTACAATTTTAACTGACATTGTCAACTGAAAAATGTTGCATATATTTAATACTTACTGTGTGCACTTACTGGCTAAAGATTATGTGATAGTTTACCATTTGCTAAGCAACTGAGATGCAAACAGAATGAAAACCCAACTGAAGATACAATGGTAATAAGATATCTTGTAAATTAGACGAAGAATAATTCAAAATGAATGTACTCATGTGTTTTCTCTATGTGTATGTATTATTCCCAAGCACTAACTGCTAGAAAAATCTGGCGTTAGAAATCTGATCTGTCTTTGTTTTGAATAAAGATAATCTGATTGGAGACTCTTTATATATCGACATTTTGTAGTAATTATGTTCATGTGTTAACAGATGGGCATGTACTTTTTTTCATGTTGCTAATTAAAAGGTAGGCAAACAGTACTCAAACTGAACCCATTTGCAAAGAGTCTTTTGCAAATTTAACATTGCCATTAATGAATAGGTAAATTACACAATGAAAAGTATCTGAGCCCAATATGAGGAGTAAGAGAAACGGAGATTGATGAAAAAGTAGGCCTGTATTTCATGAATAAAGAGGCATATTGTAAAAAGGGTTATAAATACCTAATTGTATTCAAACAAGTAAACTTGATTGCATATATTGTATTTATAATAATAATAATTTAAAAATGATGGGCCTGACCTACGGTGGGGATCGAAAGTTTGGGCACCCCAGGTAAAAATTTGTATTAATGTGCATAAAGAAGCCAAGGAAAGATGGGAACATCTCCAAAATGCATCAAATTACAGATTAGACATTCTTATAATATGTCAACAAAAGTTAGATTTTATTTCCATCATTGACACTTTCAAAATGACAGAAAAGAAAAAAATGGTGTCTGCAAAAGTTTGGGGACCCTGCAAAATTTATAGCATGCACTGCCCCCTTTGCAAGGCTGAGACCTGCCAGTGTCATGGATTGTTCTCAATCATCGTCTGGGAAGACCAGGTGATGTCAATCTCAAAGGTTTTAAATGCCCAGACTCATCTGACCTTGCCCCAACAATCAGCACCATGGGATCTTCTAAGCAGTTGTCTAGAAAACTGAAACTGAAACTGAAAATAGTTGACACTCACAAAGGTGTAGAAGGCTATAAGAAGATAGCAAAGCGTTTTCAGATGTCAATATCCTCTGTTTGGAATGTAATTAAGAAATGGCAGTCATCAGGAACAGTGGAAGTTAAAGCAAGATCTGGAAGACCAAGAAAAATATCAGACAGAACAGCTCACAGGATTGTGAGAAAAACAATTCAAAACCCACGTTTGACTGCATGATCCCTCCAGAAAGATCTGGCAGACACTGGAGTTGTGGTACACTACTCCACTGTAAAAAGATACTTGTACAAATATGGTCTTCATGGCAGAGTTATCAGAAGAAAACCTCTTCTACGTCCTCACCACAAAAATCAGCGTTTGAACTTTGCAAATTAACATATAGACAAGCCTGATGCATTTTGGAAACAAGTCTGTGGACCGACGAGGTTAAAATTGAACTTTTTGGCCGGAATGACCAAAGGTACGTTTGGAGAAGAAGGAGCACAGAATTTAATGAAAAGAACCTCTGTCCAACTGTTAAGCATGGGGGTGGATCAATCATGCTTTGGGGTTGTATTGCAGCCAGTGGCACTGGGAACATCTCACAAGTAGAAAGAAAAATGGATTCAATAAAATTTCAGCAAATTTTGGATGGTAACTTGATGCCATCTGTGAAAAAGCTGAAGTTAAAGAGAGGATGGCTTCTACAAATGGATAATGATCCTAAACACACTTCAAAATCTACGGGGGATTACATCAATAGGCATAAACTGAAGGTTTTGCCATGGTCTTCACAATCTCCTGACCTCAACATTATTGAAAATCTATGGATAGACCATAAAAGAGCAGTGCGTGACAGACAGCCCAGAAATCTCAACGAACTGGAAGACTTTTGTAAGGAAGAATGGGCAAAGATACCTCAAACAAGAATTAAAAGACTCTTGGCTGGCTACAAAAAGCTTTTACAAGCTGTGATACTTGCCAAAGGGGGCAGTACAAGATATTAACTCTGCAGGGTGCCCAAACTTTTGCAGACACCATTTTTCTGTTTTCTGTTATTTTGAAAGTGTCAATGATGGAAATAAAATCTAACTTTTGTTGACATATTATAAGAATGTCTAATCTGTAATGTGATGCCTTTTGGAGATTTTTCCATCTTTCCTTGGCTTCTTTATGCACATTAATACAAATTTTTACCGGGGGTGCCCAAACTTTCGAACCCCACTGTATACAATGTAACACTTATACTGTATATGCATTACAAATGCGATGCACATTACAAACTGTGCTGGGCACAGTTTTTTGTTGCCCTCAGTATGTTTCTGCTCTAGCATGATCTAAATCTAGGTGCTGTAAAAATTTCTTAGGAAACCTTTAAGTTTCATTCATACCGTGTTATCTTATTATTATTATCTGCTACCTCCATAATCCTGCTGTTTTCTTGGTTTATCATGTGTTATTTATGCAGATGTGATCTTCTATAGGGATGAGATTTGGATTCAGGCCAAACTTGATTTTGCAGGATTTAAATTTGATTCCAACTTGCTTCAGGGTTGGGCTGACCAATAAAGCCCTATGCAGTCTTTGATCCTGTTAGAGCCTTACAACAGTCAATTGGGTACAGAAGTTGATTAAATGAAAGGGGAGGGACTAATATCAGTATCAGTGTGAGTGTGTTACAGTTGCTTTACTTAGAATACAGGGAGAGGGGACTAACTGCAAAGAAATAGTATAGTATAGAAAGATCATTTAAATTGTGTTTGAGTTATGTGAATTGCAGTGGTAGGGTGCATTGTTTTTTATGTATTTCCCCTCCCCTATGAACGTAGAGCTCTACAGAACCCACAACAGTTCCCTTCACTGGAACTAATCCCTGAAAAACAACCCCACAGCAAAATCCCCCCTCCACCAAATAATTTGGACCGGTGCAAAAAGCAAGGTCTATAAAGACATGTATGAGCAAGTTTGGGGTGGAAGAACTTGACTGGCCTGCAGAGTCCTGACCTCAACCCGATAGAACACATTTTGGATGAATGAGAGCGGAGACTGCGAGCCAGACCTTCTCATCCAACATCAGTGCCTGACCTCACAAATGCGCTTCTGGAAGAATGGTCAAACATTCCCATAGACACACTCCTAAACCTTGTGGACAGCCTTCCCAGAAGAGTTGAAGCTGTTATAGCTGCAAAGAGTGGGCCAACTCAATATTTTACCCTACGGACTTAGACTGGGATGCCATTAAAGTTCATGTGCATGTAAAGGCAAGCGCCCCGATACTTTTGACAATATAGTGTATATTGCAGTTTATAATTAATAAACGATAGAGCGCTCCCCTATAATATATATAATGCATAAAGAAGAAAATATTCACTGCGCCTAGGTCATATAAAGCAGCTAGCATAAATAGTTGGTAACAATTGGCAGAAATAAAAAAAAGAAACCCATACCTTAGGGCAGTGATGACGAACTTTGGCACCCCAGATGTTTTGGAACTACATTTCCCATGATGCTCATGCACTCTGCAGTGTAGTTTAGCATCATGGGAAATGCAGTTACAAAACATCTGCAGTGCCAAGGTTCGCCATCACTGCCTTAGGGTCAGAGGCCTGGTGTGCTATGGTGTCAGTGGGGGGGTGCTTTTTTCACCCATAGTATAATTTTATGCACTGTGGGTGACCTTGAGGAAGTCATGTAATGAGTGATGAAATGCGTTGGACGTGGCCTAGTGATGTCACTACGTGTGAGTAGGAAGTGTTTCCCAATCTCTCCAGAACTGAGTTACAACAATATTCAAGTGGAGTTTAAATGGGCCCACACACCCCAAATGTGTCAAGTGTATTGCCTAGGTGCACTAGAGGAAGTGTACCCTAAAATGTAAGTTTATACATTTTAAAGTTTCTTTTTTTAGAGGATTGTTTTTTTATAGTGATTCAGCACTATGTCAGTTCTCTCATTCTTTATGAGCACCTTATATACGGATTACTACAATTGGAACAAATGTACCTTGATCAGCATCCTAGAAACTGGCAGTTGGATTATACGCCCCTTAAAGGGGAAGGTGCACAGTTACCTGTGGAACGTCTGTAGTTGAGGTGAGTGCATAGTTGGGAAGGTAGAGGGGCACTCAAGATGATTTGCGACAAAGCACTTGATCCGTTGAAGATTTTGTCTACACTATGAACTCTGTCTACTATTTTATATTTTGAACTTTATTGCATGGGGTGTTACCACTTAGCGGTGTGGTATTATTTTATGTATTTACACTATATTCACTTACTGCTATGATATTATTTCACTTTTTTAAATCATGATTCACATTATTCATTAATATGTGTTTTTTTGTTACAAGATATTAATATTTATTGATTTTTGCAGTTATTATTCTTTTTATTTGTTATGTACTATATCTAATATAGGGGTAACCATTTATTATTTATATTTTGAGTCTATGTGGAAACACATATAGGTGCACAGCAGCAGACCCCTCTTTTATTTACTGACCAGCACTATATTTTCTTTTTTTGCTCATAGTAGCGCAGGGGATCAGACACTTTATAAATGGCAGTTTACCAGTTCTTAGATGTGATGGGTGTATTAGTTTCCTTTTTTAGTGTTTCATTTTTCTATTTTCATCTGGTAATCCATCCAGCAAGTATTATTTTCACAGCACAAACTCTTCAGCAGAATGTTTCCATTTACATGAATAAGACAAACACTTAACACTGGCAGGGGTACATAAAATGATCAGCTTTTAGTTATTCATAAAAAACCTTTATCCCAAAAGGAAAAAAATAATAATTTGCTTTAACTACTTTTAAAGTGTGAGCTGAAGTTTGGCTTCAATTTGTTACTGGTTCTTAATATGAGGAAAAATTCAAAGAAAACAGATGCAGCCACCAGATCTAATGATTGTAAGCTGCAATATATTAGATTTTTGGTTTTGGGTTTAATACCACTTTAACAATCTTAGAAAACTGTAAGTCAGTTTTCCCTTATCTAACTGTTTCCCCTCACCCTGCATGGGTGAGAAACCCTGAGTACTCCAAAACCTTATTGAAATTACCCCCCTTGTAGGGACTAAAACCCAACAAATTGGAAGATATACCTGCCTCCAGAACCCATCCCTGGCTTCCTGTACTATATATACAATACTCTCGATACAATACAACAACTACAATACAAAACTCTGTTAAATATAAAAAAAGTGCATACACTTTTTGATGGCCCCTAGATCAATAGAGTAAGTGAAAATGTCCAAATTGGGCCCAAAGTGTCAATATTTTGTGTGGCCACCAATATTCACAGGTTGCCATTGAAGTCCTCTTCCACTCCTCCATGACGACATCATGGAGCTGGTGAATGTTAGAGACCTTGCGCTACTCCACCTTCTGTTGGAGGATGCCCTACAGATGCCCAATAGAGTTTAGGTCTGAAGACATGCTTGGTCAGTCTGCCACCTCTACCCTCAGCATCTTTAGCAAGGCAGTGGTCATCTTGGAGGTGTGTTTGGGGTCGTTATCATGTTGGAATACTGCCCTGTTGCCCAGTCTCTGAAGGGAGGGGGATCATGCTCTGCTTAAGAATGTCACAGTACATGTTGGTATTCATGGTTCCCTCAATGAACTGTATCACCCCAGTGCCAACAGCACTCATGCAGCCCCAGACCATGATAATCCCACCACCATGCTTGACTGTAGGCAAGATACCCTTGTCTTTGTACTCCTCATGTGGTTGCCGCCACGCACGCTTGACACCATCTGAATAAAATACGTTTATTTTGGTCTCATCAGACCACAGGACATGGTTCCAGTAATCCATGTCCTTAGTCTGCTTGTCTTCAGCAAACTGTTTGCGGGCTTTCTTGTGCATCATCTTTAGAAGAGGATTAATTCTGGAACGATAGCCATGCAGACCAATTTGATGCAGTGTGCTGCATAATATCTGAGCACTGACAGGCTAACCCCTCACCCTTTCAACCTCTGCAGCAATGCTGGTAGCACCCATAGGTCTATTTACCAAAGATAACCTACGGATATGATGCTGCGCACGTGCACTCAACCTCTTTGGTCGACCATGGTGAGGCCTGTTCTGAGTGGAATCTGTCCTGTTAAACCACTATATGGTCTCGGCCACCATGCTATAGCTCAGGGTTTCAGGGTCTTGGCAATCTTCTTATAGCCTAGGCCGTCTTTATGTAGAGCAACAATTCATTTTTCAGATGCTCAGAGAGTTCTTTGCCATGAGGTGCCATGGCGAACTTCCAGTGACCAGTATGAGAGAGTGAGAGCCATAACACCAAATTGAACACACCTGCTCCCCATTCACACCTGAGACCTTGTAGCACTAACGAGTCACATGACACCGGGGAGGAAAAATGGCTAATTGGGCCAAATTTGGATATTTTCACTTAGGGGTGTAATCAGTTTTGTTGCCAGCGGTTTAGGCATTAATGGCTGTGTGTTGAGTTATTTTGAAGGGACAGCAAATTTACACTGTTATATTTAATTGGATGTAAAGTTTGTGCTTTCCAATATGATGGTCCCACAACTAGAAAGCTACAAGACCAGTTACATGATCATTTTTACAACACTGAAAAAGAACATGGCACTAACGTTGCTAGACATTTTATTGAAGTTCATGGAGGTGATCTGATGTAAGATTCTGGTACCTCTGGTACCCTTAATAATTTATTTCTTTCCAAATATGCGTTCCACCTTTTCTTGCTGGGTGGTGCGCATGCACCTTTGGGACAGGTGATGTCGTCGCTGAGCGCCGCAGAGCGGCTGTTTCAACCGCCGGCGTTCTCGCTCGCGTCGTTCGTTCGACCTGCCTTGTGTATCCACATGCTTTCAAGCCTGTCTTGCTGTCGGAACCTCCAGCTGTTTGCTTCTACCAGGAGCAGACCGGAACCTCGCTACTGATCCCTGTATCTCGCTACCGGATCTTCCCCTCTCTACTGGACCCCTCTACTACTAACATTTACTAGTGATAAGTACCCCACAGGGGAATCCTCCATAACCTACTTACACTATCTATCATCTGCACTGTTGCATAGATTGCTAGCTCTTGAGCCTACTACCATCTACTATCTGCACTGTTTCATAGATTGCTAGCTCTTAAGTCTACTACCATCTATCATCTGCACTGCTACATAGATTGCTAGCTCTTGAGTCTACTACCATCTATCCTTGCACTGGGTTAGTCTATCCTGTAATTGTCATCTGCTGTTCTTACCACCTGTCACCATACTCGATTACTAACCTATCTGCACTCTACCTGATACCATCTAGTACTCTCCTGAACAAACCTATCAAGTACTTACCATCTCTATCACTGTTCACACCTGTCTCTTCAGCACAACACCTTCATACTGTCATATACATTCTACCACTCCAGGAACATCTTATTGAGTGTGTATATATCTGTATGTTGAAGCTGACAGGCCCACAGTAATGAGTCTGGAGAGTTGGATCTGGTTATTCAACACATCTCTACATGACTACTGAGTGGAGATTTTGCAGCTGCATATCCAGCCTACTACAAAAACGCAGGAGCGTTACATCTGACCGGTTTGCAATTTTGCAAATACAAGGTATTAAAAGGTGACAGGTCCTAGGAGGGGTGGTAACAGTTTCAGACTCCTCTGTAAGGCCAGGCTTATACCTATGCAGGTTGCATTTTGCAGATTCTGGGTTCATTTTGCGTTTTTAAATACACCTTTTTGATCCATTAAAGTCTATGGAACCAAAAACCAGAAAAAAGTCCAAGGCTCTTTCCATAAAATGCACAGATGTGAACTTGATCCGTAGGAAACCATAGTAAATGCAAAACTAAAAACACACTAAAAAAAGGATAGTTTTATTTTTGGATATTTAACCTTCAAACTAGAATCCTGGCAGGGTTAAACTTTGAATGGAACCTGACCCACTACTATGATTAGGCTCCTTCTTTCAAGCTTTTAAATTTAAGCTATGTGTAAGCATTTACATTGGATCTCTTTTTAGCGCTAATGTTGTCTGTGCTTCAGAGCATTGGCTGTATGTCATGATTTTATTTTTGTTTCTTTGTTTTTTACTTTTGTATTTTTTCCCCTTTGTTTATAGGGTATGATCTTTATCCTAGATATTTGCTATAAATGAAATTGTAATATGTTATTCATTTGAAATAGAAACTGATATGGCCGTACCGGCTAATACTGCTAAACTGAACACACCTGCGGAATCGTGTGATTAAGTATATAAGTGTGTCTAGCAGTAATGCCATTATGGTTAAGAAAAAGCATGTTTATCATGTTAAAACGCTTCAACCTCTTCCCTCCCCTGTCTGTATGTTCACGATTGTATTGCTTGTATGGATTTTTGAATAAAGTATACTTGGATCTTTAGTTGGGAGTGCAACTTTCCAACTTCTTGTTCACTTGAATTACTGAAGTTAACTTTTACCCTTTACAATTGAACAACAGCCCACTTGCCTTCACTGTGCCTGTCTATGACATGCTACCTGGCTAGTGTGAAACAAAGGTTAGCCAATTCAACATATTCAACATAATTTATGCAGCCTTTATACTAACATCTTTTACAAAACCCCCAGGGGTGACTGTGTGCTGTCCCTAGCACCTTTACTGCCTTAGGCTGTGGCCTATATTGACTTGGTAGAATTAGGGTAAAAAAAAACTGCAGATTAAATAAAAGAAGGAATAGCAAAATGACAGAAAACAGCACACCATCTTGCAAAGTTCTATCAAAGTTCTATCATCATCTTTCTTCCATGGAAAATAGTGGATTATGCTTGGTTTAGGTTGGCAAATTATCAACAGGCCTTTCAGCAAAAAAGCTAATTATGAGGCCAATGAAGTCTGCATAATTACTTAAAAAATAAGGTTGGAAAAATGTGACAAAGTACCTTTATATATAGAAAATGTAATCATATACAGTCTTACAGGGAAAATTTAGCATTTAAAATATTCTATAAAACTAACAATGTAAATAAAATGGTGGTATCAAATTGATAATAAAATATAATAAATAATTAGAAATCCACATAATAAAAGAGAATGTATAGTATAAATAAATGGTATGAATAACTAAATAGGAATATAATGAGGTCTTTCTTTAAGAAATTAGAATAATTATTCATAAAAGTTTGTTGGACTTGAAGATTAAAGTTGACTAAACTGCTCATGAACTACCTTTCCCCTCCTTTGCACCACCAATTTAAAAACCAGTGTGTGCGTAGATGTGCCTCTAGTTTTCTTCCCGTCATTTAAGAGCTGTAGGAAACCAGTGTCGTTGTAAATTTTCACACATATCCACAAATGTGCCCAGCTTCCGGTGGATGAGTAATATAGTGCCCAATGGCATTTGTGGGCCTGCACAGAAATCTGCCACATGTTGGCAGATGCGTGGCTTAGTACCCCCTTGCCTTTAAGGATAGCTGTGACATAGCAATCCCAGGAAGCAGCAGGAAGGAAACCCATAAGGGAGGGGAATAAATTAGAAATTGTTCTTAGTTTCCTTTTTTATGGTTTAGTTCCACCTTAAAGTGGTTGTAAACCCACTTTAAATACTTTTACCTATAGGTAAGCCTATATTAAGGCTTACCTATAGGTGCTATAAATATCTCCTAAACATGCACCGTTTAGGAGATATTTACAGTGCATGCAGCCGATGACGTCATCGGTGCATGCGCTCTGAAGGGACGGCCACGTGCCGTTCCTTCAGAGCCCTGTCCAGTGGACGGTGGCTCCAGTGCGCATGCGCGGGAGTGATGTAATAGTGCCTCTGACCAATCAGATGGCCGGAGGATGCTAACCAGGAAGCAGGACGGCCAAACATGTTGGCCGTCCTGTCGCTGAGCAGGCAGCACTGCATGGGCTTCGTTTTAAGGTAAGTATTTCATAATGAGCTAGTATGCGATGCATACTAGCTCATTATGGCTTTGTCTTTACAGGTTTTTACTTTTCACATTTTTTTTTAGGAGGGTTTACTTCCTCTTTAAGATATCATATCAGCAATATAAAGATAAGCAAA